>NC_012876.2:32111562-32436448 GCF_000003195.3 Sorghum bicolor | reverse complement strand
AGGATAGTTTTATGTTTTCCTTAGTTATTTAAGTCGTTTTGTACACGGATTCTGTTTAAATTTGGAATTCAAATTCTAGTCATGTCTGGTTGTAGCTCTTTGAGCAGGGTATAAATGTAGACCCTAGGGCATTGTAATGGACATCTATCAATCAATCAAACACAAGTTTCTACTCATATTCTAGCATCTACTTTTTCGACGACTTCGTCATATCTTCGTTTTTTATTACGAGTTCTTAGGAGTTCGTCGACTTAAGCTCGGCGTATTCTCAAGTTCCGCGTGAATACCTCTTGGCCGTGGCATCCGGGCGCATCGCTGTTGTCGGGACCAAAGTATTCGAGTTATCACCTTTGCCGATAGTAAGGTCAAATCGACTGGCACGCCTTAACGTTTAAATTGGGTATTAGCCCTTTGTGTTTGCAGATCAGCTTTTGCATCAACACATCTTTTGGCACGCCTAGTGGGACCAGATTCAAATCAACATGTCGACTACTGAGTTTGATCAGGAGAACGTCATCCCCGTGACGGAAGCCAATCTCAAGGATGAGCAGAAGCAAGCTATTGCTAAAGCCATGGAGGATTACAAGCAGCAATGCCTGAGGTCCTTCAGCATGAACAGGAGCGGCGAAGTGATCCGGAAAGATGCGCTACCGATGCCTCGGCAGGTTACTTTTGAAGCCAATCCTGGTAAACTTCAAGAGATGGTCGATAGTGCTATCAACCGTGCCTTGATCAACCAAGCTGGTGTGCAATCCAATACGGTTTTCAATGCCGTGGCTAGAACTTTCAAGGAAGGACAATTACCACCAAATTATATGGGCCCCTCTCATCATCAGCCAGGATCACCGGTGGTCACAGCTCCATCGGCTGCTACAGCCGCTGCGGGTACACAGACTACCGTCCCTCCAAGCACGTTGGGAGTCACTAATGCACAATCTACGCCGATGACTACTAATCCACCAACTTCAGACGAACAGATTAAGCTCGCTACAGATCTATTGGCATCGACAATGTCAGGACTAGTCCCTCCTCCTAACTGGTGGGGTTTTGGTATGCCCCCGGAATACTTGAAGACACCTGGCACATCTCCCCCAAATATGCCGATGAATCAGAGTCCCCAGTATACTACAACCACCACTGCATGACCTTACACTGGGAATTCTCAAGCTCCAACGCTCCAGATGCCTAACGCATCGGCAGATTCAATGCTGATGCAACAGAGGCTTATGACTCAGCCAGGGTATGTCAATTCAATGATAATACCCAATTATCAGTCATCGGCAGGGCCTATGCCGATGAATGCTAATAGTGGATGGCTTGGACAGCAAGTCTTTCCGCAAACGGCCCAACAGAATCATCAAGCTACAGGGTTCCAGCAAGGCCAGATCTACCCTAGGTTCCATAATCAGGGACCACCCAACCAGCCAATGAATCTTGGGTAGCAAATCGACGGACAGCAGATCGGTGCATAGCAGTTTGGTGGTCAGCAGGTGGGTGGCCAAATGATTAACCCAATGTTCCATGCAGATTGTGCGCCGCACAGACACGTGGAAGCTTACCCGCAGGTGCCGGATCCGCAACCGCCTCATCGGCAAGATGCCGATGCTTATTGGGCCGATAAGATTGCTGAAGTGATGAGAGACCAATTTGGGATAAAACCCAAAGTCAACACTTACTCTTATCGGACACCGTATCCTCCCGCATATGATTTGATCCCGCTTCCAAATCAGTACAAGGTACCGGATTTTACTAAGTTTTCTTGGCAGGATGACACATCAATAATGGAGCACGTCAACAGGTTCATCATCCAGTGCGGAGAAGCTGCTAACAGGGACGAGTTAAGGGTTCGCTTATTCTCGTCGTCATTATCTGGATCGGCTTTTACTTGGTTTATATCATTACCTCATAACTCAGTGGTTACTTGGGCCGATCTAGATAAGCAATTCCACAAATACTTCTTTTCTGGTGTCCATGAGAAGAAGATCACCGATTTGATCAAATTAAGGCAACGCAATGATGAATCGGTTGAAAGTTTTGTGCAGAGGATCTGGGAGGTCAAGAACAAATGCTATAGCCTAGTTCTGGATGATCGGCAGCTAGCCGATCTGGCTTTCGAGGGTTTATTGCCGCACATAAGGGACAAGTATGCATCTCAGGAGTTTGAAAGCTTAAGTCATTTGGTGCAGAGAATTTCTGATCAAGATATCAAGCCTTTCGAACCCAAGAGAGCATGGAATAGAAAGGTATCATTTGTGGATGAAGCTGCAAGCTCGGACTCTGATGAAGAACCAGTCATCGGCTTGGCAGAATGGGTGAAAAACAAAAAGCCGATATCTTGTCCTTTCGGACATAAAGAGCCAGAGAAATTCATGTTTGACATCACTAAGGCTGATAGGATATTTGACTTTCTACTTCAAGAGGGTCAAATCAAATTGTCACCCAATCATGTGATCCCGTCGGTTGAGGAATTTAAAAGGATGAAATATTGTAAGTGGCACAATGCAACTTCCCACGACACTAATGAGTGTAAAGTCTTTAGACAACATCTACAATCGGCTATAGAATCTGGGAGGATCAAATTTGACAGCTCCAAAACTCAGAAGCCGATGAAGATTGATCAACATCCTTTCCCAACAAACATGCTGGATGCTAAGGGAAAAGCCAAAGTCTTGACGTCGGAAGTAGCTGAAAGAAGTGCATCGGTAGATCCCCGGCATCAGGTCACTACTGCCAATGCAAAAGGAAAAGGCTTAATCCAGGAAGGAACTAACTCAGGAAGGCCTCCCCGATCTGGTATCGTGATAACTCACAGAAAGCCTCGGGAAACTTGGCAACAATGTGAGGATTGGTATCGGCGCCAACAAGAAGATTATCGTCGGGAAGAAGAAAGACGCCGACAAGAGTGGAATCGGCATAGAGATCACTAGAATTGTCCGTTCTTCATCCATTGCTGGGAGGAAAATATCAAGCTTCCTACTGTCAGAGATTGTCCTGAATGCAATGGTTATGATCGGTATGACAGATCTGATCGGCGCTATCATAACGACGATCGGCGGTTTAATGGGCCGATTAGGGGGAGAGCATCCGTTCACGATCGGCTGGGGGGTAGGCTCAGTGTGCCCGATAGGCTCGGCGATCATGTTCACTATTTTCCCAGGAACTAGGAAGAACTTGAAGAGATGGCTAATGCACGGGTTCCCGATGAGTTCATTCTCTGCAGGGACGCCAATACTTATCGGATGGAGTCAAGGGAAGATCGTCGCCCATCGGTTTGGCAACAGCGACTTCCTCCATTGTGTCCAGAGGGGCTGACCAGAACACAAAAGAGAAGGTTGCAGCGCGAGAGGTGAGAGGAGTTAAGTAAGGGCGAGAACTCTGGCCAATCTAGAGATCAACAATCAGATCCTAAGGGGAAAGGGCCATCGGCAGACGTCAACATGGTATTTATGTTGCCGATGGAATTTCTGGCACCATCTAGTGATGATGAGTTAGAGTTTTCCGACCAAATAGCTCAGCTGGCTCTGGACCCAATGACCGCCATCTTTGAAAAGCCTGCCGACAATGAAAGTCAACATCTTAAGGCTCTGTTTGTCAAAGGAAGGGTTGATGGTCAGCCGATGACCAAGATTTTGATTGATGGAGGAGCTGCTATCAACATCATGCCATACGCAGTGTATCGGAAGCTTGGAAAAGGAGATCAGGATTTGACCAAGACCGATATGATGCTCAAAGATTTTGAAGGGAACGTGTCTCCAGTTAAGGGGGCAATATGCGTTGAGTTGACCATCGGCAGCAAAACCTTGCCGACGACCTTCTTCGTGATCAATGGAAAGGGTGCTTATAACTTACTGTTGGGGAGAGATTGGATTCATGCCAATTGTTGCATCCCGTCTACAATGCACTAGTGCTTGGTTCAGTGGGTAGGTGACAAGATTGAAATTGTCCCGGGAGATTCTTCCTATGTTATTGCATCGGCGGAGGCAGACACCTATGAAAGAACTAGGTGTATTTCAGGAGAAGTCTGGGAAAGAGATTTTCTCAAGGTTGCCGATTATGAGATTACTGTTGACTGTCCTTAATGCTCACATTTAACCATCAACTAATCATGGAAAATGATCCAAATGCAACCAACACCTAGACATAGGGTTTTATCTGACAGAATTCCACAAGTTTTGGTGTTTGTCTATTTCTGCAGGGGGTTATCAGGAAATACGGAAGAAAGGCCCACACGTCGGGTTTACATAGAGATATTAACGTGCCGCACAATTATCTACCATCCAGAAGAGTCCAGAAGCCACGGGAGAGAACGGGAGACGTAACGGAGCCGGGCACTGGGCGCCCGCCCTCTCATACTGGGCGCCCGCCCTCCCCCCTGGACCAATCAGGGTGAAGTTCGGGGATCATGCTCCACCGACCTAATACTTCAAGGAAAACCACACGATCAATGTCGGTTTGATCCGACGGCCCAGATTCACTTGAAGGGACTATAAAACCAGACCCCCCTGGCCCCTGGAGATCATACCTCTTCTACATAATCAAAGCTAGGGTTTCAATTCTTCATCCAAGTAGAGAGGATCCCTCTAGTTCTTCTAGTTCTACCTCTAGTTCATCTAGATCTAGTTCTAGTTCATCTAGTTCTAGTTCTAGTTCTTCTAGTTCTAGTTCTAGTTAGTTCTAGTTGTAATCTAGAAAATAGGGAGAGAGAAGAGGAGAGCGGAGGAGGAGCCGGATCTGTCGGATCTTCCTCAACATTGTACTTTTGCAGCAACTGGTTCGTCCTTCATCGTTCTCCAGGTTCTTCAACTCATAATTCCTGAGTTCTTTAATTACTTTTATTTACATTCAAGTTATTTATTGGATTCCTGCTTGCATCAAGTGCTCTAGTCTTTATAACGCTAGAGTAGTAATTAATAGATTAGACGTGGTGTTTAGTCTTGCAATTACCTGGAATTGCACCCAATCCTGCGGATTGTTGTGGTAGCCCTAGGGTAGTGACAGCCCTAACGGTCGACGTATTCCACCACGTTCGGATCGGTGTTTGTAGAACCGTAGTCAGACCTTCGTAGCCTCCTTCTCATCTCTTTCTGTGGTTAGTGCTCTGATGTCCCGAAATAGATAATCTTGAAGTAATTCTTGATTCTTAGATCAACTAGAGAACTCTCAAGAAACTTCCTCTCTTCCCACCAAAAACAATTATATAGTTATCCTTGGGCGATCTTGATTCTTAATCAGTACACTCACATTCCCTGTGGAAAATCGATACTCTAGAATACTCCCGAGTGAAGGCTACATCGGTATCCGTGCGCTTGCGGATTTTTCTGTTTGCGTTTAAAATACCCAATAAGCTTTCTGGCGCCGTTGCCGGGGAACGGTAGCTGTGCTAGTTTCGAACCAAGTCGTCCGTGTATCCTTTTTCTTTTCCTTTTTTACCACACTCACCTTATCATTTTCACCACACCACATGGATTTCACTCTAAGCATCAATAAGCATGGAATTTATTTCATAGCCACTTCATTTACTCCATGCTCATATGCAACATCTTCACAATCCATTGGTCTCTCCAATATCACCACATTCGAGATCTCCACCCCCCTCTTCCTTTCTATTTATAAAAACTTTAAAAGGGCGATTGTCGATGCATATGTCTATAATAAATTTTGCAGATCTCGTTGAGTTGATCTTGATATAAGTCAGCGTTGGAGGGGAAACCACTTCACTGATATAAATTGATGGTTTCCCAAGGACAAGCTTAGTGTCCTAAAATAAGCACTGATCAGATCGTAACATGAGCTTTTAATTATTTGCAACATTAACTTGTGTATTGAGCATATAAGGATAATTGTAAAAATATTCCTTCGGGTATTCTTGTCACTAACCTTTCCAGGATTGAAGCAAGAAGATCGGATGAATGACAAGCACAAGGTATGTCCAACCAATCATCATACAACATTGAATTAAATTCATCCAAACTTGAATTTTGCAAAATTCAAGCTTGGGGGAGTACTTTATATAAAAACATCCTTTGCCATGTTGCTATGTTGGTTGTCCCTACCTTTGAGACATGCTCAATTTGTTAAATACTAATCACACTACTTCATCCCCACTTGAGTAGATCTCTATAAATGCTCTCATGCTACCTTTATTTGCTTTAGTATATGTCTAGGTTTGGAGTAGTTTCATTTATCTCTTAATTAAGCATGGTGCTTAGTTTAGGGCTGATGATCTTACTTCCAAGGGAGTTTAAATTAAGCATGATGCTTAGGTTAAAATGCCCTCCTGAATCAAATTAGACATGGTGTCTAGGTTGATTTTTGAGCCGATAGTATGCTATAGTAGATATTGGATATTTTGTTGGACTAACCCCTGCAGGAAAACTTTCAATATCGACCTGGGAAGTCCTGAGATAAACTCACATTGGAGACAAAGAGAGAGACACATGAAGTTTAACAATTTACACAAGGAAGGCATAGCTCACAAGAGATGATCCATGAAGGGTGCCACAAACATGATGCATAACCGCTAAGAATGGAAAGCTTCCACAAGGTGATACTGTACCATCACTCTTCAAGTAAGGTAACATCTTAAGGTACTTGACTATCAATTCTATAAGCTTCTCCTTGGTTCTGGCATTCACATGAATAAAAGAGACAAACATGTATGATTTACAACTCTAGACTAACCAACCCAATCGATTCAACATGTTTAGTCCTTCCACCTTTGTGATTCCACACTCCTATTCTTATGAGCTAAAATGCTACACACTCAATCTTTGGAAGATATATATATAAAAAAACATAAGTATAGATAGATTATCCTTCCATTAGGTTGAGCGATTTGATCTAACAAATGTTTTAAATGGTACACTCATGATCTTATTATCCATCAACTTTGTATTGCTCACTATGCTTAAGGTTAGAGAAGAACAAATACACTTTTGGTTCTGTTGGTGTTTTCCACCAACAGGGCCCCTGCACTTGATCTCTGCCTTGTCTCTATGAGCAGGTACACTTCGAGCAAAATATGAAGGACTTTTACAACTCCCAGACTCCACCGAGTGAAGAACCTAGATCTACAAGCACAAACACACTGGAGATACTGGACACTCAGGCAATCACTGCCCTGAGATGCTTGAGGATGTAACTACTGGAGTAACCCCGTTGTGGAAGTAATTACTGACCTTCTGCCGGTCAAGAGAGACAACCTAGGATGCCCCGTCATCCCGATCTCCATCGGCATGGTGGACTTCCTAGAAGCACTCTGCGACTTAGGCTCCAGCGTCAACATTATGCCTAGGGTACTCTATGAAAAAAATTCTTTACACATCCTTTACTAGAAACAACCGTGTGCTTGCAGCCTACAGATCAGACACTAAGTTTCCCAAAGGGAATATTGAAGAACCTTTGTGTTCGAGTTGGTACCTTATACGCCCCAGCAGACTTCGTGGTGATAGAGACTGGTACTGATGAGAGGGCACCCATCATCCTAGGGAGGCCATTCCTGAACACCTCGGGAGCTGTCATCTACGCTAGTGCTGTCAAGATCAGTTTCTACATCAAGGGAAAGAAGGAGACATTTTCCTTCAAGAACAAGATTACACAAATCTCAAAGCAATCCCGACATGAACCAAGGAAGAGGATCAACAGGAGGGACAGGAACAAGTAAATGTGTACCGAGTCAGCTAAGATGGTCACTGCAGCTCAAGGAGGTCAAGATCATCAACTTACGTCACTGTTTCTGACAAAAAGGACGACCCAGCTCCAGATGGCAGATCAGACATTCCGAAAGGTTGAAGGATAAGATGAATTCGATCCACCTGTCATCCTTGGAAGACTGTTCCTCAGCACCATTAAAGCAATCATCTACATTGGAACCGGAGAAGTCCACATTGCATTTCCCCTCTGAGAAGGTACGCTGCTATTTCACCGACCCTAACTATATAGTTGAAGACTCTAAGCAGGTCAGGACAAGAAGAAGACGACGCAACTGCAACTAGAGGAGGCAAATCATCAAGGACGGATGGGCGGAGTACGAAGGAGAAGTGCACCAAGGCAGGTGTGGAGAAAGAAGATAGTTATACATGAAGAGTACGCACCGCCAGAATCACCGACTACGCCATCCAGCGAATCCCAGGACGACTGAGAAAATGGAGAGTCCCGTTCGAAGGACTTAAAAACACCGAACGCCTTGCCAAGAGGTAAGCTTGGTAGTTATCTTTTTCCTTTCAATTATTTTAAAATAGTTTGCTTAATTAATCAGGTTCATATCATCTTGAAAAGAAAATAAAAATGTTAAAAATAGTAAGCCCCATGTGAGTATGCTCATGGCATAAAACCCATAAGTACATTCACTGTGGTGGCGTAAAAACAAACTAAATATATTCATGTCCTATAAAAATGAAAATATAAAAATAAATTTATGATCCTACTAAGGAGAGTAATATTTATTGAGGAGGCTCAACATGATAAAGGTTAGATACTTATGCTAACACTTAACCAGTTCCACAAAGCTTTGTTGTCTATTTGAGCTCCACAGAATTCAAGGATCAAAGAAGACTAGCAGACGGAGGACATCCTAATCACTGTCAGGGTGCTGCCGACATTCAAACACATCTCCGCTACCTACTAGCTACATCACAAGGAATTACGTCAAAATCCAGCTTGGAGGAGAGCACTCCCATTTATCCAGCTAAGTGTTCTACTCATGTTTATACTTTACTCGAATAATAAAAAGATGCATAATCATAAAAACCCAAATAAAGATTTTGTGCTTATATATATATATCTTTGCTTAGTTTTCTAAATAAATAAATAAGTAAAGTTTGCTATGGACCCTCATGATAAGCTCTCACATGGAAATGATAATAGTTGCTCTGCCATGTACCTAGTTTTCAAGTTTAAGCTTTCTCTCAAGTTTAGGCATAACTGTTATTAATTAAGATTTGCTCTAAACCTAAACTTGTGGGAAGAGTACTTGATCTGAAGTCTAAGTCGTTAACAGATATAATATGGGAAGGTTGAGCTGCTGTTTATCTGTTCCTAGAGATGCTAGAATTCTGGAGAATTTTATCTTTGCAAAATCTTTAAAATGTTGCAAGATGAGTTCCTGTATGATGAGAGTTTAAATTCCTACCACAGCCAGATATACATGCTTGCTAGACTTTGAGCCACACATTTACTTTTTACTGCTTATGAGCATTGAGTGTGGTCAAGCTGTGTAGACCCTTAGGAGCTTGTCATGTGGTTAAAATCAAGATTCACTTTCACATTCACTCATACATGCTGCTTCTACTCCGGAAGTACGCATCCACATATATCCATCCATTTCCATCTCCAGAACCAATCAAAAATATTCTACTCCTAATCAGGGAGAGAATAGCCAAAAACATTTCTGTTTTCCCTTGTGAAATAAATGCTCAAGTTATCTTGTTACTGCCACTTGCTACATTATTTCAAGAGATGAGTGCTCTAAAAAAAGAAAAAAAAAGAAAGATACGAGGAAATAAAAAGGGGCAAGTGCCCGGAACCTCGAAAGAAAAGAAAAAAGTAAGACAAGAGGTAAAAATGGACAAGTGTCCGACAGTAGAATTAGGGGTACAAGATACCCGTTTGAGAGAAAAGAAAAAGAAAATATAGAGCATCTCATTCTCCCTGAAAGTTTCGAAAGAGCAAGAAAGGTATGTATCCCCTCAAAAGAGCACAAGTAGAATTAGACTTTCACCATTGTTATCACCATCATCACCATACACCATTCATTCGCCACACATGCACATCTTGATTTGACTTATTGACTTGTTTTTCTGGATCCATGGTTTGACTATGCAATAAATGTCTTGTAAGTATGTATTAGCTGTCTCCCACCTATGAGCTCCAGATATCAAAACCTTATTAGAGTAGGGTGAGAGAGAAGGCAATGCCACTATGCCTCATACCAAAAATACCACATACTTTGAGAGAAGGCATACACCATTACTGCCTTGGTAAGGATCCAGAAATACCACAAAAGAGAGACTAGAGAGAGTCATACAAGGAATCTCTGAGTTTTATTTGAAAATCTGCAAAAACTCCAGAGCTATAGTTAATCGAAGAACAAGAGACATGGCGCTTGACTTGACCGTTCTATCTTTTAACTGCTCAAGACACAAGTGACGGTTACAAGCCCCATGGTGGAAGGTAAAATGAGTAAGTTTAAATCTTAACAGTTTACCCTAACCCAGAGATAAGATCTTATCTGAACGCATGTGTATCTTTAAGGCATGAAACCACTGCAGAAACTCTTGAGTCCATCTTTACTCAGGGACGAGCAAAGGTTAAGCTTGGGGGAGCTTGTTGACGGTCCTTAATGCTCACATTTAACCATCAACTAATCATGGAAAAGGATCCAAATGCAACCAACACCTAGACTTAGGGTTTTATCTGACAGAATTCCACAAGTTTTGGTGCTTGTCTATTTCTGCAGGGGGTTATCAGGAAATACGGAAGAAAGGCCCACACGTCGGGTTTACATAGAGATATTAACGTGCCGCACAATTATCTACCATCTAGAAGAGTCCAGAAGCCACGGGAGCGAACGGGAGACGTAACGGAGCCGGGCACTGGGCGCCCGCCCTCCCTTACTGGGCGCCCGCCCTCCCCCCTGGACCAATCAGGGTGAAGTTCGGGGATCATGCTCCACCGACCTAATACTTCAAGGAAAACCACACGATCAATGTCGGTTTGATCTGACGGCCCAGATTCACTTGAAGGGACTATAAAACCAGACCCCCCTGGCCCCTGGAGATCATACCTCTTCTACATAATCAAAGCTAGGGTTTCAATTCTTCATCCAAGTAGAGAGGATCCCTCTAGTTCTTCTAGTTCTACCTCTAGTTCATCTAGATCTAGTTCTAGTTCATCTAGTTCTAGTTCTAGTTCTTCTAGTTCTAGTTCTAGTTAGTTCTAGTTGTAATCTAGAAAATAGGGAGAGAGAAGAGGAGAGCGGAGGAGGAGCCGGATCTGTCGGATCTTCCTCAACATTGTACTTTTGCAGCAACTGGTTCGTCCTTCATCGTTCTCCAGGTTCTTCAACTCATAATTCCTGAGTTCTTTAATTACTTTTATTTACATTCAAGTTATTTATTGGATTCCTGCTTGCATCAAGTGCTCTAGTCTTTATAACGCTAGAGTAGTAATTAATAGATTAGACGTGGTGTTTAGTCTTGCAATTACCTGGAATTGCACCCAATCCTGCGGATTGTTGTGGTAGCCCTAGGGTAGTGACAACCCTAACGGTCGACGTATTCCACCACGTTTGGATCAGTGTTTGTAGGACCGTAGTCAGACCTTCCTAGCCCCCTTCTCATCTCTTTCTGTGGTTAGTGCTCTGATGTCCCGAAATAGATAATCTTGAAGTAATTCTTGATTCTTAGATCAACTAGAGAACTCTCAAGAAACTTCCTCTCTTCCCACCAAAAACAATTATATAGTTATCCTTGGGCGATCTTGATTCTTAATTAGTACACTCACGTTCCCTGTGGAAAATCGATACTCTGGAATACTCCCGGGTGAAGGCTACATCGGTATCCGTGCGCTTGCGGATTTTTCTGTTTGTGTTTAAAATACCCAACAATTACACCGATCCAAGCAGTCGATTCTAACGAAGGTTTTTAATGGATAGGTTTGCCGATGATGGAAAGTTAGGCCAGGGATTCACGTCAGCCGATGATCTAGTAGAAGTAGACATAGGCAGTGGTGATAAACCTAGACCTACTTTTATTAGTGCTAAGTTAAGTTCTGAGTGTTAGCAATAGTTAACTGATTTGTTAAAGGAATATAAAGATTGCTTTGCTTGGGATTATACTGAGATGCCTGGTTTGGACCGATCGATTGTTGAACATCGGTTGCCTATCAATTCTGGATTTCGGCCACATTAGCAGCCAGCTCGCCGATATAATCCTCATATTCTTCCTGATATTAAGGCCGAAATAACCAAACTGATTGAAGCTAAATTTATTCGGCAATGTCGGTATGCCGAGTGGATTTCCAATGTGGTTCCAGTCTACAAGAAAAATAGGAAGCTTCGGGTCTGCATTGATTTCAGGAATCTTAATAAAGCTACACCGATGGATGGTTACCGAATGCCAGTTGCCGATCTGCTAGTTGATGCTGCAGCCGGGCATCGGATTATCAGCTTTATGGATGGCAATGCAGGATACAATCAAATATTCATGGCTGAAGAGGATATTCCAAAGACTGCATTTAGATGTCCTGGTCATGTCGGGTTGTTTGAATGGATAGTCATGACCTTTGGCTTGAAGAATGCTGGTGCTACTCATCAGAGGGCCATGAATTTTATATTTCATGAATTCATCGGCAAGTTAGTAGAGATTTATATTGATGATGTGGTGGTTAAGTCTGGAGACTTCACAAAGAATCTTGCCGATCTACGAAAGGTGTTGGAATGCACAAGGAAGCATGGTTTGAAAATGAATCCCAATAAGTGTGCATTTGGTGTATCGGCAGGACAGTTTCTTGGTTTCATGGTGCATCAAAGGGGGATTGAAATTAGTCAAAGATCTATTGATGCCATCAACAAAATAGTTGCCCCTACCAACAAGACTGAGCTCCAATCCTTGATCGGCAATGTAAATTTTATCAGAAGATTTATATCTAATTTGTCTGGTAAAATTCGTGCTTTCAGTCCTCTTCTTAAGTTAAGGGCCGATCAAGAATTTGTTTGGGGGAAAGAACAACAGTTGGCTCTGGATGAAATCAAGATTTATTTAGTGAGTCCTCCAGTTCTAATTCCACCTCAGCAAGGGAAGCCCTTCAGATTGTATTTGTCTACCGATGGGACGGTCATCGGTTCGGCTTTAATTCAAGAGTTTGAAGGGAAAGAGCGTGTAATTTATTACTTAAGCAGGAGGTTGATTGATGCTGAGACTAGGTATTCGGCTATTGAGAAACTATGCTTGTGCCTGTATTTCTCATGCATCAAGTTAAGGCACTACCTGCTATCGGCCGAATGCACTGTTATTTGCAAAGATGATGTGGTCCGATACATGCTATCTATGCCGATCATGAGTGGCAGGATCGGTAAGTGGATTTTGGCACTGTCAGAATTCGATCTGCGTTACGAATCGGCTAAAGCAGTTAAGGGACAAATTATGGCCGATTTTGTAACTCAACATTGCGGTGGAGTGGAGGCTCTGGAAATTGTACCTTGGACGCTCTTCTTTGATGTATCTACGTGTGACCAGGGGGCAGGAATCGGCATCGTGTTAATTTCCCCTCGGGGAAGGAAGTATGAATTTTCCTTGCCGATTGTTGCCACGTCGACAAATAATCAGGCTGAGTATCAAGCTTTAATAAGAGGATTGGAGTTACTAAGAGAAGTTCGTGCTGATGCGGTTGAAGTCTTTGGGGATTCTATGCTAGTCATAAATCAATTGGCTGGAAGTTACGAATGCCGAAGTGAAGTCCTCATAACTTATTACGAAAGGAGTATGCAACTGTTAAGGGAATTCAAGGATTTCCGATTAGAGCATGTTCCTCGATTGCATAATGCAGACACCAATCGGTTGGCTCAGCATGCCTCGGGATATCAGCCTATGATTAATGCAATATCGGCAATCGGTGCCGATGATTGGAGAAAAGAAATCATTGATTATTTGAAGGATCCATCTAGGAAATTTGAGAGACGGGTTCAGTTTCAAGCCACCAAGTATGTGCTCCTTGAAGATGAATTGTATTATCGAACTATTGATGGGATTCTTCTCCGATGCTTAGGTGATGAAGAAGCTAAGAGTTTGATGGGAGAAATCCATGAAGGGGTATGTGGAGCACATCAGTCGGCTTTTAAGATGAAGCGGATGATTAGAAGGAATGAGTATTATTGGCCAACTATACTTGAGGATTGCTTTTAGTATTTCAAAGGGTGTCAAGGATGTCAAAAATTTGGCAATATTCAAAGGGCGCCAACATCGGCTATGAATCCTATTATAAAGCCTTGGCCGTTCCGAGGGTGGGCTATTGATTTGATCGGCCAGATTTATCCACCATCCAGCAAGGGGCATAAGTTCATCTTGGTTGCCACCAATTATTTCACTAAGTGGGTTGAAGGTATTCCTTTGAAAAAAGTTACATCGGCCAATATGATTGATTTTGTGAAGGAACACATCATTTACCGATTTGGAATTCCTCAAACGATTACTACCGATCAGGGCACCATGTTCACATCAGGGGAGTTTGATGAATTTGCAATCGGTATGGGAATTAAAGTATTGAATTCTTCTCCTTACTATGCTCAAGCTAATGGGCAGGCCGAGGCATCTAACAAAGGGATTATCAAGCTTATTAAACGAAAGATTGAAGAAAATCCGAGGAGGTGGCTTACCTTGTTAAGCGAAGCTCTATGGTCATATCGGATGGCTTGTCATGGATCTACCAAGGTTTCACCTTATCAGTTGGTATATGGGCATGATGCAGTGTTACCTTGGGAAATTAAGACTGGGTCTAGGCGGCTATCTTTTCTGGGTCAGTTGACTGCCGATGACTATGCTACTTTGATGACAGACGAGTTGGATGATCTGGCAGGGTATCGGCTAAGGGCTTTGATAAGTATAGAAGAGAATAAAAAGAGAGTTGCTAGATGGTATGATAAGAAAGTAAAGGCTAAGGAGTTTGCCGATGGAGACTTGGTATGGAAGTTGATGTTATCGATCGGGACTAAACTTCAAAATTTGGGAAGTGGTCTCCCAATTGGGAGGGTCCCTATCGGATAAGTCGATCGGCTCCTGGTAATTCCAATATTTTAGAAACTCTCGAAGGAGTTGAATTTCCCAGAGCATTAAATGGTAAATATCTGAAGAAGTACTACCCAAGTATATGGGTCGATGCATAAAAGTTTAAATGCCGATAACACTCCTATCGGCTGGATCAAAATTTGTCTCGGGCCGGACTTAATGTTTTAAAAGACGCCGATAACAGTCCTATCGGCTAGACTAAATGTCAGAAAGTTTGGAAAGCAATGAGAAGCAGGTATATTGCCGATGAAGGGTTCACATGTTCAGCAACGCTTGGATCGCCGATATGGCATGCAGGCGGATCTGGTTGGCTGCTTCTATCTCTTGGATGTCTTCATCGGTAGAGCCCTCCACTGGCTTCAATTTCTTCTTCAACTGCAGCGCTTTGTGGCCATGGACATTTCGCTCTTGCTCAAGGAGTTGGATCGCCTCGGGCAGCTGGTTTTCCTCTTGTCGAGCTTGGGACAGGGCTTCTTCCACTTGCTTAAGTTCTGCCAGCAGGGCTTCCCTTTTTGCTGACAGATCAGAGATCTTGTGCTTTAGTGCATCTCCCGAGGACTTCAAGGTGCCGATGTTCTTATGCTTTTCATCAGTAAGAAGCTTTTCTTTCATCATCTCCTCAGAAAGCTGAGTCTGAGCGGCTCTATCGGCAAGACGCTGGGCAGCCCTCTGGTACTGCAGTTGACAACTCTCCAAATGTGCTGCTTGAAAGAGAACTTCTTCGGCATCGGTGGGGATTTGGCCTCTTAGGGTCTTGAATAGAGCCTTAGCCAGATCAGAATCATTGACTAGTTGGGCTGTGTCTTGGTGGAGGAGAGCCGATAGTTCTTCCAGCTTTTCCCTGACCTCTGCCGATGTGATCCCAACTGCCCGAGAAGAGTTTGCTTCTTCGCCTTCATCTTCAGAGATGTCGATGGCGAAAGAGAACAAACTATCGGGAGAGTCCTGCTCCTAAAAATGAAAGAAAATCAGTTATTCTACGGTCAAGTATTGATAAAAGAGACAGACGAGGATTGGATAACTTACTTGTTTCAGGGCGATTTCTTGCCTCTGACTGGAAGATGCCGATAGAACCACAGGTTGATCGGCTAGAGGTGCCGATGGAACTATGTCACCTGAAAGAATAATAGAAATAATTATAAGACAGAAGAAATGAGTTCATTGGTAATGATTTCATAGGAAGTGTGTTAACTTGAGGAGGTGCAGTGCTTGTCTAGTTTGAGGAAACTACTGATGATATGATTGATCCTGCTGGATCGGTAGTTTGCTCGCCCATATCAGCCGATGTGTCTTCTGGCTGAGGTGCTTCTGGTTGGGGCTCACCTGATCGGGGTTCTTCCATTTGAGGTGCTTCTTGCGGCTGAGGGGAAGATGGTACTTGCTGTATCTGTGTTTCTGGAGAAGAGGGAGAAGACTCTACTAGAATTGGAGATACCGGGGGAGGAGGAGGTGTTGCTACTCTTTGGCGCTTTGTTTGTGCTCTGGTACTCTTGGCACCTTTCCTCTTCGGCTGACTAGACTGGGGGGCATCGGCACTTTTGCTTCTGGTCCTTGCCGATGTGCTGGTGTGCTGATACAGAAAGGGAAATTCGTGAGTACAAGTACAACAGATATAAGAGTGAAATCGGTATAAAAAGTTTGATGATGTACCTTGAACGCCTGTGCCAAGGTAGAGGCAGCTACCGATGGAGATATTTGAGTTCTCCTGGTGGTGACTTTCTTGAGGCGTACACCTCGATGCATGATGGCGGCCAGAGTAGGAGCGTTATTGCCGATTGAAGAGATCGGACCTGATGGGAACAGATCAATCGGCTTGCCACTCCTGCTGACCGATGGAGGAGTGCCATCAACCTGCAACATAACACAGAAAGTGAGTTACCGATGAGAATAAGAATAAAAAGATTAGAACATTGGTTTAGAGATACTTACGGTGTCATCGGGGACCTTGTATCGGGGATCTATCAGCCCACGGTATGTAAGGGCCGATCTGCAGAACAAATGCTCCTTCCATTCTTCCCACCACTGCTTGTACGCGTGAGTAATGAAGAGGGCCGGAATCCACTCTGATAAATCTGCATCTGTATCGGCACTTGGTGGCAGTTGGGCTACTCGAATCCACTCGAGGAGGTTAGTAATGGCTTCCCTGGGTTTTATCACATCGGCATAACAGAGCGCAATCGGTAGCTGGCCGAAAGCTAATTGACGAGCCAATGCCGATGGGTTATAAAACTCATAGGTTTGATTGGATGTTTTTCCACTGCCAAAGAACTTTACTGGTATGACTCTTGGAGTGATCAGTGCCATCATCACTTCATGATTCTTGTTGAGAGCATCGTTGAACGGATGAAAGACCAAAGGAAACATGGTGTCTGGATTATCATAGAGTAACCATGCTCGCTGTTCTCTGGTCAGACCTTCATATAAGGTTTGGAAAAATCGGCTGACCTGGTCTGCATTGCCCCCTGTACCGGGCAGAACTATGATAGCCTCGCCAAAGTTTAGGGGAGGGCGAGTTGCCGATTCTTCCTCACCCAGTTCATAATCTTCAGTTATGTCCCTGGGGAAACGCTGTGCGAAGAGGTCAAACTCGAGACGCTTGTGCATGTGGAGACTGAGCCACATATTAATGAACCACTAGGGACCCCCCAAGTTGCCGATGGGCTGACCAAGCAGGAGTTTCCTGGTTACTTGGTGAAGGAGGTGGTAGGCTGCGCCAAGCAAGTATCGGCCGAGGGGAAATCGGCCACCATCGGCTAATCTTTCTGCTGCTGCTAGATAGACAGAAGTTGGTCCTGCCGATCGACCACAAAATACAAACTTGTCCAACCACATGTTCAAGAAGCTGGTCTGTTCCTTTATGTTAACAGGACCTGTTCGTTTGTATTTTTGGATGTATCCTGACCAACCGCCGATGGAGCGAGTTTCTACCTTAGCACTGGGTTTGGCATCGAAAAAGTGGGTGCTATCGGCAGAAGATACATCTAAGCCAGTGAGCATCACTACATCGGCAAGTGTGGGGGAAGCAGGGCCGTGACCAAAGACAAAGGCATTGATGGTGTCCGACCAGAAGTAAGATGTAGCTATCAGCAACGACTCATTCCTATGCATATCGGCAATGGACAGCCTGATGCATTGATCCAGTTTTCTCTCACCCCATTGGACTTCATTTGAGTGGCTAACTCTCAAAAACCAATCCTTCCATCCCATGATAGGACTGGGCCAGGAACGGAAAGTGTCTTTCCACAGATCCAGAGAAAAGTTCTCAGCTCTGAAAGGGATTCTGTTTGTTTCCGCGTTAATAAGATTGGTGGGATCTGGATCCCCTAATGGACCAAGACATTGGAGGTGTGGCTGATCGGTAGGGATGACAATTTTGTTGGATAGATCCTAATGATTTTGAAGGTAAAAGAAGAACAAAGAAAGAAAAGGAAAAATGTTCAGTAAAATAAATTACGGATGAACAGGGATACGGAAGAAGCACAAAAGGTGGAATGAAGAACTAACCTCAGGGACGGTGAAGTTGATGGCCATCTCTTCACAAAAAGGTTGATCGAAGGCTTCGAGGTTGGTGAAGAAGAGGCTTTGTTGGAGTTCTTGGAGATCCCGAACAGCGCCGCCGCTAGAAAGGTAGAGTTGGGACGGTGGAATGATGCGATGGGGAAGGAGTACTTGAGAAGGAACTATTTATAGGACCAAATGGGCAAGGGTAAATCTGACTTATCACTTCGCCGTATCCGTGAAATCCGAGGATGCCTAGGAAGATATGGTAACTGTTCGCACGGTAATCAAGGGATTGTGCAGGTGATTTGACAGGAAGCGGTCGTAATCTGGAGATATTTTACTGTGCGGGATTTCCTGGTCGGTCCATCGGCAGCACCTTGCAACGGCAATATTGCCGATGGGCGGATAGAGTGGGAATATCCGTTTGGGAGGATAAGATGCTTAATTGAACAGGACGTCCTAGTCAGCCCATCGGTACGTCTCTGTAACGGCAACATTGCTGATGGGCGATTAAAGTGGAGATGTCTGTTTGGGAAGTTGAGGATTTCGAGGAATCTGTGGAGGAATCAAACCAAGGTTGATTCAGATTAAGGTTGTCGGTTACCAAATTGGGAGAATTAATTGCGGAAAGGCATCATTACTGCAGAGAATTTCGGAGCATTAATGATTTCATACTCCGAAATTGGGGGGCATGTGTTGGCACCGTTATTGGACACGTACCCAGGATCGGTAGAGTGTGGATCGGCAAGAAAAGGCAATAGTGATTGGTCTGTAGGAAAGTTGCCAATAAGGGTGGTTGCCGATGAGGAGGCAGTTGGATGTGGTTGAGTCCATAGGTGGTGATGTGTTTATGCTGATGGCCAGTATTGATCGTTGCCGATGGGGAGTCTGCCGATGACGTGGAAGGAGGACTTGGTGGTTGCCAATTGGTCCATGGTGGTCTTCTAGCATATCGCGGTAGGATAGTTTTATGTTTCCCTTAGTTATTTAAGTCGTTTTGTACACGGATTCTGTTTAAATTTGGAATTCGAATTCTAGTCGTGTCTGGTTGTAGCTCTTTGAGCAGGGTATAAATGTAGACCCTAGGGCGTTGTAATGGACATCTATCAATCAATCAAACACAAGTTTCTACTCATATTCTAGCATCTACTTTTTCGACGACTTCGTCATATCTTCCTTTTTTATTATGAGTTCTTAGGAGTTCGTCGACTTAAGCTCGGCGTATTCTCAAGTTCCGCGTGAATACCTCTTGGCCGTGGCATCCGGGCACATCGCTGTTGTCGGGACCAAAGTATTCGAGTTATCACCTTTGCCGATAGTAAGGTCAAATCGGCTGGCACGCCTTAACGTTTAAATCGGGTATTATCCCTTTGTGTTTGCAGATCAGCTTTTGCATCAACAGGACGGTTGTAGTAGTTGTTGTTATTATTATTGTTGATGTAGTTCACATCCTCAAGCATCTCAGGGCAGTGATTGCCTGAGTGTCCGGTATCTCCACACTCCTCACAAGTTATGTGAGAGTCGTAGATGTGCATAACTTCTTTCTTATCTCCAGCTCTATCATCGAGCTTCTTCATGAGCAGATCTAGCTTGGCAGACAGCATGTCTACCTCCTTGAGCTGGTGCATACCTCCACCTCTCTTGTGTCTCTGGGTCCTTTCTTCATTCCAGCCTTGGTTGGACGCCATCTTCTCCACAAGAGCTGTGGCTTGGGGTATGGTGAGTGACAGGAATGCTCCTCCAGCTGCAGCATCCATGATCTCATGGGCACTGTTGCCAAGCCCATGATAAAACGTCTGCATCAGTAGCCAGCTCTCCATTCCATGATGGGGACATTCTAGGATGTAGTCTTGGAAGTGCTCTCATGCTTCTAGAACGGATTCATCATGTTGTTGCTGAAAACTTGTAATTTTCCCATGGAGAGCATTGGTCTTGCCTATGGGAAAGAACTTAGCCAGAAAGTTCATGGAGCAAAGTGCCCACGTAGTATTCTTCTCCTTTGTAACGTAGAACCACTGCTTCGCTGTCCCCAATAGTGAGAATGGGAAGAGGCGAAGTAGTATAGCATCTCTGGGGACTCCTGATATGGTGAATGTGCTGCAAATCTCCAGGAAGTGTTGGAGATGAGCACTAGCATCTTCGTGTGCCTTCCCACAAAACTGGTTGGATTGCACCATGTTGATAATTCCAGGCTTGAGCTCAAAGTTGCCGTCGATCTCTGCAGCAGGTCCAGTACAGATGTTGTCCGTAGTGGGAGCTGAGAACTCACGGATCAATTTGTTTGCCGTGACTTTGAACTCTGAAGACAAGTTCCGGATGAAACTTTGGCTGTCTTCTTGGTTGGATGAAGCTTCGTGCTGAAGTGTTGACGATGCCTACTTGAGCTTGGCTCTTATTTTTCTGAATAATGCTTCGGGGTTGTCAATAAAATTTCCTAGAAGATGTCTTCTATTCATAAATTACCCTGCAGAAAATAAAATAGAAAAATACCGGGGTAAAACTGTATGAGAGAATTGATAATCTCAATCATATTAGTGATGCAAATGATGACTCAAAATTCCATATTCATTCCTTATTAGTAATCAACCTTCCCCGGCAACGGCGCCAAAAATGCTTGTTGGGCATTCTTAACGTCATTACCAAAAGTAGACTTAATTTTCTTTTTTCGATAACGGCGCAAAAAATGCCAAACCTATCCCTCATGCCACTTAAGCCAAGTTGTCATCCCCAGCATGACATGAGAGACGCGGTATTGAAATATGCAATTGCTCTTCTAAATAAATAATAAATGAGATATGCAAGCGCACAGATTAATACTGATGTAGCATTTTAACCGGGAAGTATTCCAGGTACCGTTATTTATATTTTTACCACTGGGAAGGGATTTCTAATCATCAATGTTGATTATGGAATGGAATATAAAATTGAGTATATATCACTGCATGTATAATTGAGAGCATTTATCTATCTCTTTCATACAGGGATAAATGTCACATAAAATGTAGATACAGTATGAATGGTGACAAAGATAATTAATTGATCAGCATAACTAGCCACATATAATAATGATAAGCACCTCAACAGATATTCTAGCAAGTCATTAGCATGGAATTAGGACGAACTACAAGAATATTTCCTAAGTTATTATTATCTATAAAGTCTAGCATATCATAGTTAGTGCAATTATACTTGGCAATCATTGCGAGACAGGACTACGCCCATGCTTAGTGATATTATCAAGGAAGATGAGAAACATAGCAATCACTCCCTTGTAATAATGTTGCTCTGCCTGCCCTATACACGAGAGGGGGACTATATAAGAATCAATGGAGCTGTCACTACCACGAACTACCCCGCGATCCGGCATATAAGGTACAATCGCAGATAAATACGGTATAGGCACCACGCCTACACAATACTTATCATTTACCCACTGTACACATGGATAAACGCTGTACGATCCTAAACATGTATATAATTCCAATCTAACTATGCCAAGCATATAACTATGATAAACAAAGAACAATATAATTGCAAATATATACAAGTAGAGCAAAGTCATAATCAATATATTGAAGTAGAACAAAGTCATATTCATAATATTGAACAACAATGATGAAAAATTGAAGAACAGTAGAGGAATTACCAAGAATCCTCTTGACAGATCTGGAAACCAATCGAAGATTGACTCCTTCTAGTTCTAATCCTATGTAGCTATGCTAAACTAGAGATCTATTGATGTGGTGGCTCTAGGGCTTGATCAGAGGCTTCTTCTCCTGAGATGGATAAATGAATTAGGGTTTCAGATCCTCTCCTCCAGGGGCCAGGTGGTCTGCTTATATAGTCCCTCCAAATGAATATGGACTGTCGGATCAAACCGACATTAATCGCATGGTTTTCCTTAATCCCTTAGGTCGGTGGAGCATGATCATCGAGGTTGATTCTGATTGGCCCTCAAACCAGGGCAGGCGCCCAAGGGGGGAGGGCGGGCGCCCTGCCCCCGGGTCCGCTCGGCCTCCCGTTCATTCCCGTGGCTTTTGGACTCTTCTAGATGTTGGATAATTGCGGTGCACGTTAATATCTATATGTAAACCCGACGCGTGGGCCTTTCTTCCATAATTCATGATAAGCCCCTACAGAAATAGACAAACACCAAAACTCGTGGAATTCTGTCAGATAAAACCCTAAGTCTGGATGTCGATTGCATTTGGATCCTTTTCTTTGTTTATTTGATGATTAAATTTGATACTTAAGGACCGTCAACAACTTCTACCATACTAAGCAAACTAAGCATAAACTCTGAGCCTATCTACATAGGACAAGGTAGATAACAGGTGGTGATATCAATGAGTAAGTATGCATCAACGGTGTCAAGCAACTCCTATCACTTAAATGCAACACAGTGAAACAATCATGATATATCAAATTAAGTTAGCGAGAATAGGGAGACTTAGAATGCTTTGGGGCTTACCTCTCTCAAATGTGCTAGGCCTGTGATCCGAGCACTTCTGCAGATCTCCTTCTGGCTCTGGTCCTCCGTGAAGTTCCTACTCTTGGGTCTCCTCCTGCTCCTCGGGTCCCACCTTGTTCTCCTGCGTGCCTGTATGATGCATGTGTGCTCATGACTGGAGTGCAAGATGCCCGAAGTGCACTGCTTATGCAAATTAAGACAAGATGCTCATGACAGGGTGCATAGATGAGTATGTGCAAACCCCATCTCAAGTGGAGATGAGTTCCAACGGATAAAACAGGAAACTGATCTCTACAAGGTAGTCAACATCATCCAAGGACATGTAACCCAATTAAAGCATCTATTGCATTCTTTTCTACAAGTTGTTATTAACCAGCAAGCTATCATGATGCTTCAAAGATACACCAAACACCCTGTCTAATCATCTCCTGCATAACAAGGTTTTATTTATTTAATTATTATTAGGCCTACAACAGTAGCATATATTTCTGATCTTCAATAAATTTTACAAAAATTACAGTAGGCCACTGGTTATTTATAAAGTCTGCCACAAATTTTTTATAATATTTGGACAGGTAAAGTGACCCACACAAAAATCATAAGTTTACTCAATATAATTAAGTGTAAATACCCTACTGGTGATTAAATGTCAAACAACATATTTCATATTTTTATAAATTACTCACTAACATAAGAAATGTCCACAAAAATTTTCAGATTAATTGCATGATCCAATTATTTAATAAAAATCACAAACCATTGCCATGCAAGCATTTAAATCATCATAAATTAATTTATACAGCAACTATTGTGTTACATATTTTTCCCAGAGACTAAACATCCATGCAAAGCTAACAAAACAAGAATTGCATTTTTCTGAGTTATATTCTATTTACTATGAATTTTCTCAATAACATAAAAATTATGGAATAAATAAATTTACACAGAAAAGTTGTACAAACATGACATGCAATTACACGAAGTTGTAGATCTGGATTTATAGAACACATCAAATTTTATTTCATCATCTTTGGAGCCATAAATCTCAAGATATGAATTTAATACGGGTTAAAACATTTCTGAGAAATCATTTTCTGAAAATCCATTTCAAATCCGCCCCGACTCTGGCTAGGTGCACCCGGTGCAGTGCACCCGCCCTCAGCGCGAGCGACCGATAGGTGGGCCACGGGTCCCACGCGTCAGCCACAGCAGAATGGGGAGAGAACTCCGGCGAGCCGGAGCTCATCGCCGGTGACCCCATTCGGTGAACCAAGTATTCCTACGTGTTCTACGGCTCAAGGCGGACCAGATGAGCCCCTATGCGTGGCCTAGGACGGACCGGAGCGAGCTCGCCGCTGGCCATGGCGGAACGGTGGCGCTGCTCAACATCGACCCGAGGCGCTAGCCTGGTAGAGCGCGATTGGAGGGGTTCGGGAGCTTCGTGGTGCAGAGGCGAGCACGATGCGCTAGCTAGGCGGTGCAGAAAGGCACGGTGGCGCGCGGGCCACACGCGCGGAGATGGCGCTCTCGCCGGAGAAGAAAGGGAGGGCGAGCGGGGCTCACCATGCGTTACCAAGCGTTCGGAGGCGTGTCCCGCAACAGCGAAGCGAGGGCGGAGCTCACGAAGGGAGGAATTGACGAATGGCTCGCACGTTGAGGAGGAACGGCCGGAGCGGGGCTCGGAGCTCCAATGGCGATGGCGGTGCTCTGTGCGCGCGGAGCGGGGGCGAGAGAGCGAGAGAGGGAGAGCGGGTGAGCGTGAATGGCAGCGGAGGGGGAGGCGAGCGTGACCGGGGGCTCCTGGTGGCCGACTAGGTGCGTCCACCCCGGTGCATGCGCGCCACGTAGTGGCAGAGCCCTGCCGGCTCGCCACGGCGGCACGGCGTGGCCGGCCGTCGCGCGTGGACGCGGGCGCAGGCGAGGGGAGGTGGAGACGCGCTGGTGAGCTGGGCCGGCTTCGGCCAGCGGGCCAGAAGCGAGGCCGCGGCCTGCTAGCGTCCCCCTTTTCCCTTTTCAATTTTTTTGAAATTCTTTTTCCCAAATATCTTCCAAGCTTATTTTGACAGAAGCGAGGTTTGGCCCCTAAAACAAATGTTGTTAAAAATAAATAGTTCTACAACTTTGCTTTAATCTACAACTCCAAATTCCAAATAGAATTTGAAATGCAATTCAAAACTAGTTCTAGGTATTTAAATAAATTCATTTTGGATTTCTCAAATTCTAGAGCTCCAAAAATTGCACAAAAATATTCTTAATTCTTTTAAAACATATTTCAACTTATTTTGGTCATTACAAGCAAATTTAAAGCAATCATATGTTGACACTTGCTAACACCACTTGAATACTAGGTTGTCATCCCTAGCATGGCACTAGAGTGTACTATGGTATTTATACACACAGAGATAATCAGCAAGCGCACGGATACCGTTAAAGCTTTTACCCGGTTAAAGGTTTTATCGTATCCATAGGGAAACGGGAGAACCAACTACGCTCTAACTTAACCAAGATAGATAGATAAGTGTAAATAGAAAAGATGGTAGAATTGAATAAGAACAATATTAAAGGTAAGGCAACAATGGGTGATAATATGGGAATAGAGAGTAGAGCAATCTAGTATATAGGCGATGGTAGCAGAATAGAGAGGATAACTATGGTTTCTCTACTTCAAAGGGGTATGTCTATGTCTGGGACAAACCACGTGATAAGAATACACCACAAAGGATGCTTATCCATAGGCCGATAAACCCTACCCGTCCTGCTAACGAGAGGTGGACTACAGATGACCAACATAACTGTCACCTACGCGGCCTACCACACGATCCAGCTAGACAGGGGATATCCACAAGTAATCTAGGCCTAAGCACCACGCTTACACCTATACTACAACTCTAACCTATAGGGTCCTATAGATTAGAAGTACTCAAAAGAGTTGTGAACCAGAACATACATGATTAGTAATTGCATAATAGATTAGAAGTAGATTACCAGAGTCATCCCATGAGCAAGCTTGATTAGAGCTTGATCATGACGAAGTACTACCGGAGGAAGAACCGACGGGCCGGCCTCTCCGCTAATCCTCCTTCGCTCTCCATCTCGCTACTATCTAGATCTACTCTAGTTTAGAGAAGAGAGGAGAGCTCTCAGCTCTAAACCCTAGCTTTTGCTCTGTCTATGAATAATGAATAATGATCAAGGGGTGCCTCCTCTAGGGGCCAGGGGGTCTGGTTATATAGTACCCTCAAGTGAATCTAGGCCGTTGGATCAAACCGACATTGATTGAACGGTTATTGTTGATCCTTTAGGTCGGTGGAGCATAATCCGTGAAGTTGAACGTGATTGGCCGAAATAGGTGGGCGGGCGCCCTAAGGACTTGGGCGGGCTCCCTGTCCCTGAGCCCTCTCGGCTTCCGCTTTGTTCCCGTGGCTTCTGGAGTCTTCTAGATGATAGAAAATTGCGCGGCACGTTAATATCTCTATGTAAACCCGACGTGTGGGCCTTTCTTCCATATTTCCTGATAACCCCCTGCAGAAATAGACAAACACCAAAACTCGTGGAATTCTGTCAGATAAAACCCTAAGTTTAGATGTTGGTTGTATTTGGATCCTTTTCTTTGTTTATTTGCTGATTATATTTGGTATTTAAGGACCGTCAACAACTCCCCCAAGCTTACCTCTTGCTCGTCCCTGAGCAATGGACTCTGAGTTTCTGCAGTGGTTTTATGCCTTAAAGGTACACATGCGTTCAAACAAGATCTCATCTCTAGGTTAAGGTAAACCATTAAGATTTAAAATTACTCATATTACCTTTCACCATGGGGCTTGCAACCGTCACTTGTGTCTTGAGCAGTTAAAAGATAGAACGGTCAAGTCACGCACCATGTTTCTTGTTCTTTGATCAACTATAGCTCCGGAGTTTTTTGCAGATTTTCAAATAAAACTCAGAGATTCCTTGTATGACTCTCTCAATTCTCTCTTTTGTGGTATTTCTGGATCCTTACCAAGGCAGTGATAATATATGCCTTCTCTCAAAGCATGTCATATTTTTGGTATGAGGCATAGTGATATTGCCTTCTCTCTCACCCTACTCTAAAAAGGTTTTGATATCTGGAGCTCATAGGTGGGAGACAGCTAATACATACTTACAAGACATTTACTTCATAGTCAAACCATGGATCCAGAGAAACAAGTCAATAAGTCAAATCAAGATCTGCATGTGTGGTGAATGAATGGTGTATGGTGATAATGGTGATAATGATGAAAACAATGGTGAAAGTCTAATTCTACGTTTGCTCTTTTGAGGGGATACATACCTTTCTTGCACTTTGAAGCTTTTTGAGGGGAATGAGATTCTCTATATTTTCTTTTTTTTTCTCTTTTCTCTCAGGTGGGTATCGTGTACCCCTAATTCTACTGTCGGACACTTGTCCATTTTTACCTCCCGTCTCACTTTTTCTTTTCTCTTTTTTTTGAGGTTCCGGGCACTTGCCCCTTTTTATTTTCTCGTTTTTCACTTCTCTCTTTTTTTTTCAGAGCACTCACCCTCTTGGAATAATGTAGCAAGTGGTAGTAACCAAAATATCTCGAGCATTTATTTCAAAGGGAATAACAGGAATAGGATAATATTTTTGGCTATTCTCTCCTGGATAGGAGTAGAATAATTTTGGGTAAATCTGGAGATGGAAATGAGTGGACGTATGTGGATGTGTACTTCCGTAGTAGAAGCAGCATATATGAGTGAACGTGCAAGTGAATCTTGATTTTAACCGCATGACAAGCTCCTAAGGGTCTACATAGCTTGACCACACTCAATGCTCATAAGCAGTAAAAAGTAAATGTATGGTTCATAGTCTAATAAGCATGTATATGTGGCTGTGGTAGGATTTTAAACTCTCATCATACAGGAACTCATCATGCAACATTTTAAAGATTTTCAAAGATAAAATTCTCCAGAATTCTAGCATCTCTAGGAACAGATAAACAACAATTCAACCTTCCTATATCATATCTGTTAACGACTTAGACTTTAGATCAAGTACTCTTCCCACAAGTTTAGGTTTAGAGCAAATCTTAATTCATAACAGTCATGCCTAAACTTGAGAGAGATTTCACTTTTGAGAACTAGTCATGGCAGAGCAACTATTCATCATTTCCATGTGAGAGCTTATCATGAGGGTTCATAGCAAACTTTATTTATTTATTTATTTAGCAAACTAAGAAAAGATATATATATATAAGCCTAAAATCTTTATTTGGGTTTTTATGATTATGCATCTTTTTATTATTTTAACAAAGTATAATATAAACGTAGATAGAAATACTTAGCTGTATAAATGGGGGTGCTCTCCCCCAAGCTGGATTTTGACGTAATTTCTTCTGATGTAGCTAGCAGATGGCGGAGGTGTATTTGAATGTTGGCAGCACCCTGACAGCGATTAGAATGTCCTCCGTCTGCTAGTCTTCTTTGATCCTTGAATTTTGTGGAGCTCAAATAGACAACAAAGCTTTGTGGAACTGGTTAAGTGTTAGCATAAAATCTCTTCGCCTTTATCATGTTGAGCTTCCTCTAATAAATATTACTGTCTTTGGTAGCATCATAAATTTATTTTTATATTTTCATTTCTATAGGACAAGAATATATTTATTTTATTTTTACGCGACCACAGTGAATGTACTTATGGGTTTCATGCCACAAGCATACTCACATGGGGCTTAGTATTTATTTTTAACATTTTTATTTTCTTTTCAAGATAGCATGATTAACTAATAAGCTATTTAAGGAAAGTAAATAATTAAAGGGAAAAGGGAATGCAGAAGGGATAAATATGGATAACTACCGATTTTACCTTTCGGCGAGGATTCAATGTTTTAAGTCTTCTGAACAAGACTTCTCGCCGTGTTGATTCTTCAGGTGAGTCATTTGATTCAGGTGTGGACCTTGAAGTCTGCACCTCTTAATACGGTGTCACCCATGTTCTTTGCCCAGTAGTTCGAAGTGAGGTGTTGGCAGTATCTTGCTCAGTGTGTTTGTGCTCGTAGTGTACCTGCTCATAGAGACAAGGCAGAGATCAAGTGCATGGGCCCTGTTGGTGGAAAACACAAACAGAACCAAAAGTGTATTTGTTCTTCTCTAACCTTAAGCATAGTGAGCAAGACAAAGTTGATGGATGATAAGTTCATGAGTGTAGCACTTATAACATTTGTCAGATCAGATCGCACAACCTTATGGAAAGATAATCTATCTATGTATATGTATTTTTCTTTATATCTCTCAAAGATTGAATGTGTAACATTTTAGCTCATATGATTAGGAGTGTGGGATCATGGAGGTAGTACTAGGAACAAAGATTAAAGGACTAAACATGCTGAATCAGTAGGGTTGGTTAATTTAGAGTTATAAATCATACATGTTTGTCTCTTTTATTCATATGAAAGCTAGAACCAAGGAGAAGCTTATAAGAGTGATAGTCAAGTACCTTAAGGTGTTGCCTTAATTGAAGAGTGATGTTACAGTCTCACCATGTGGAAGCTTTCCTTTCTTAGCGGTTGTGCATCGTGTTTGTAGCACCCTCCATGGATCATCTCTTATGAGCTACGTCTTCTTTGTGTAAATTGTTAAACTTCAAGTGTCTCTCTCTTTGTCTCTGATGTGAGTTTATCTCAGGACTTCCCAGGTCGATATTGAAAGTTTTCCTGCAGGGGTTAGTCCAGCAAAATATCCAATATCTACTATAGCATACTATCGGCTCAGAAATCAACCTAGACACCATGTCTAATTTGATTTAGGAGGGCATTTTAACCTAAGCACCATGCTTAATTTAAAATCCCTTGGAAGTAAGATCATCATTCCTAACTAAGCACCATGCTTAATTAAGAGATAAATAAAACTACTCCAAACCTAGACATATACTAAAGCAAATAAAGGTAGCATGAGAGCATTTATAGAGATCTACTCAAGTGGAGATGAAGTAGTGTGATTAGTATTTAACAAATTGAGCATGCCTCAAAGGTAGGGACAACCAACATAGCAACATGGCAAAGGATGTTTTTATGTAAGGTACTCCCCAAGCTTCAATTTTGCAGAATTCAAGTTTGGATGAATTTAATTGAGTGTTGCATGATGATTGGTTGGACATACCTTGTGCTTGTCATCCATCCGATCTTCTTGCTCCAATCCTGGAAAGGTTAGTGACAAGAATACCCGAAGTAATATTTTTACAATTATCCTTATATGCTCAATACACAAGGTAATGTTGTAAATAATTAAAAGCTCATGTTACGATCTGATCAGTGCTTATTTTAGGACACTAAGCTTGTCCTTGGGAAACCATCAATTTATGTCGGCGAAGTGGTTTCCCTTCCAACGCTGACTTATATCAAGATCAACTCAACGAGATCTATAATATTTATTATAGACATATGCATTGACAACCGCCCATTTAAAGTTTTTATAAATAGAAAGGAAGAGGGGGTTGGAGATCTCAAATGTGGTGATGTTGGAGAGACCAATAGATTGGGAAGATGTTGCATATGAGCATGGAGTAAACGAAGTGGCTGTGAAATAAATTCTATGCTCATTAATGTTATCTTCGTCTCTAATCTGAATGTTCGGAGTTTCTCCTGGATTGGTCTCACGTATGTCCTCTTCTATAGTTGGATGAATCCCATTTTCAAAGGGAGTCAAGAACTCACCATTTGAAATTGAGCCAAAGTCAGAATGCATTAAGGCTTCTTCCTTGTCCATCCATTCTACGCATTCTAGCCATTTAGAACTTGTGATCAAGACAGGGGAGCTGATAGAATCTTCTCTATGGCTTAGCTCTCCTTCTATGGCATTACTTGACATGCCATCCTTATGGCCTTTATGACTCCAATGGTTTGGTCGTCTTGGTGAATTGCTAGGATCATCATGAGACTGAAAAGAAGAGGGATAAGAGGGATCTCTAAGGTCAAGGATGGATTTAGAATTTGTGAACATGGAAGTTGAGCAAATATAATCTTCTATATAGTTTAGCTCTCCTTCACTTGATATGTCATCCTCGACTTCTTCATAATAGGAACCAGGACATTCTCTAAGAGAACCATTATTGCAAGGATTTGAATTATCCCCACTTGAAGGTCTCTTATGGAACCAGAAGTCTAAACCATTAGTATCTGAAAGATTTAAAGTCGGAATTCCTTCCTCCCTTGGAGAATTCTAGGGTATTGATGGTTTAGGATCGATAGCTAAAGTTTGGGATTGAAGTGGTTGTGATCTGGCTATCGAAACTTCTTCTTGTCTAGGAACTGGTTCTGTCTCTTTCTCAGGGATATAAACGCTAGGAGACTTTCCACTCATTAAATCAATCAAATTCCAAGCTTCACTAGCGGATAGGTGGTGGAAAGATCCTCCAGAAGCCGCATGAAGGGTTTCCTTATTTTTCCTACTAAGGCCCTCAAAAAAGTGAATTAGAAGAACTTCTTCTGGAATAGAAAGCTTTGGGCCAGTGAGAGTAAGGTTAATAAAGCGGTCCCATGATTTGCCAATAGATTCTTCTTCTAGTTGACTAAAAGAAAGAATCTCACGCCGAAGTTCCACCACATTGGAGATTGGAAAATATTTAGAAAGAAAACTACTATATAACTCCTTTCAATCTCCATGAACACTCTCTACTTTGAGTTTGTTCCAATGTCTAGCTTTTCCTGTTAAAGAGAACGGAAAGAGCTTCCATTTAAGGGTCTCATCGGACATGCCTTCTATGCGAAGGAGGTCACAGACTCGATAAAACTCTCTTAGGTGTGTGTATGGGTTTTCCTCACCTTCTCCTGAGAAAGGTTGTTTTTGAACAAATTCTATGTATTTGGGGTCTATCTCAAAACTAGATGCTATGATAGGCTTTGACGATTTTGGTGGTTCGAGATGTGTGCCCGTAGGTCTCTGAAATTCATAGATAGACATGTTTGAATTCATGATAGACCAGAGATCAAGGATTAGATAAGAAGAAAGAATAGCAGAGATAAGGCAAAAGATAAAAGGAAAAGTATATATATATTTTTTTATTTTTTAGAAAATGATTAAGCTAGTTCGTAGTCAACTCAGCAACCGTTTCCCCGGCAACGGCGCCAAAAATGCTTGTTGACACTTGCTAACACCACTTGAATACTAGGTTGTCATCCCCAGCATGGCACTAGAGTGTACTATGGTATTTATACGCACACAGATAATCCGCAAGCGCACGGATACCATTAAAGCTTTTACCCGGTTAAAGGTTTTATCGTATCCATAGGGAAATGGGAGAACCAACTACGCTCTAACTTAACCAAGATAGATAGATAAGTGTAAATAGGAAAGATGGTAGAATTGAATAAGAACAATATTAAAGGTAAGATAACAATGGGTGATAATATGGGAATAGAGAGTAGAGCAATCTAGTATATGGGCGATGGTAGCAGAATAGAGAGGATAACTATGGTTTCTCTACTTCAAAGGGGTATGTCTATGTCTAGGACAAACCACGTGATAAGAATACACCACAAAGGATGCTTATCCATAGGCCGATAAACCCTACCTGTCCTGCTAACGAGAGGTGGACTACAGAGGACCAACGTAACTGTCACCTACGCGGCCTACCACACGATCCAGCTAGACAGGGGATATCCACAAGTAATCTAGGTCTAAGCACCACGCTTACACCTATACTACAACTCTAATCTATAGGGTCCTATAGATTAGAAGTACTCAAAAGAGTTGTGAACCAGAACATACATGATTAGTAATTGCATAATGGATTAGAAGTAGATTACCAGAGTCATCCCATGAGCAAGCTTGATTAGAGCTTGATCATGACGAAGTACAACCGGAGGAAGAACCGACAGGCCGGCCTCTCCTCTAATCCTCCTTCGCTCTCCATCTCGCTACTATCTAGATCTACTCTAGTTTAGAGAAGAGAGGAGAGCTCTCATCTCTAAACCCTAGCTTTTGCTCTGTCTATAAATAATGAATAATGATCAAGGGGTGCCTCCTCCAGGGGCTAGGGGGTCTGGTTATATAGTCCCCTCAAGTGAATCTAGGCCGTTGGATCAAACCGACATTGATTGAATGGTTATTGTTGATCCTTTAGGTCGGTGGAGCATAATCCGCGAAGTTGAACGTGATTGGCCGAAATAGGTGGGCGGGCGCCCTAAGGACTTGGGCGGGCGCCCCATCCCTGAGCCCTCTCGGCTTCCGCTTTGTTCCCGTGGCTTCTGGAGTCTTCTAGATGATAGAAAATTGTGCGGCACGTTAATATCTCTATGTAAACCCGACGTGTGGGCCTTTCTTAAGTATTTCCTGATAAGCCCCTGCAAAAATAGACAAACACCAAAACTCATGGAATTCTATCAGATAAAACCCTAAGTTTAGATGTTGGTTGTATTTGGATCCTTTTCTTTGTTTATTTGCTGATTATATTTGGTATTTAAGGACCGTCAACATCATACAAATTTTATCCTATTTAATTAATTTAAATTGAGCACATGAAATCACAATTTAAAAGCTACTATGCTTATGTGATGCTATGCTCATGCTATGCTTGAGGAAAGATGCTTATGAGTGAGTTTATGAGACTAAGTGCATGCTTAACACCTAGGGTGTTACAACCCTTCCCTGCTTTGGGAATTCTCGTCCCAAGATTTTGGGTTACTAACCATTTCTTATGAAATTTTGGATAAACTGTTTTTAGATAATCCTCTATTTCTCAGGTGGCGTCTCTATCATCGTGATGACTCCACACCACCTTGTAGGTTTTGACAACTCTATTCCTGGTTACCCGCTCTTTGGTATCTACGATACCCACTAGTTGTTCTTTATATTCCAAATCTACCTTTATCTTGATCCCCCGAGGTTCAATCCTTTGTTCGGGTACCTTCAGACACTTTCTTAGCTGGCATACATGAAAAACTAGAAAGATGGAGCTCAACTCTTCAGGTATCTGGACCTTGTAGGCCACAGGGCCCTTCTATTCTATTATCTGATACGGCCCCACATACCTAGGTGTAAGCTTACTTCGAACTCGGAAGCACTGAACTCTCTTCATCGGTGTAACCTTGAGATAAACATAGTTAATCACTTTAAACTCAAGCGGTCTTCTTCTTTTGTCGGCATAGCTCTTCTGTCGCGATTGTGCGGCTCTCATGTGTTGTTGTATGATTTGTACTTTCTTCTCCGCATCGTTCACGAAGTCGATACCGTAGTATCTTCTTTCACTAGGTTCAACCCAGTTTAATGGAGTCCTGCACTTCCGGTCATACAAAGCTTCGAACGTAGCCATCTTGATACTCTCTTGATAGCGGTTGTTGCAAGAGAATTCAGCCAAAGGTAACCATGATTCCCAAGATCCCCTTGAAGATAACACACAAGCTCTCAGCATATCTTCTAGCACTTGATTGAGTCTTTCCGTTTGGCCGTAGGTTTGAGGATGATACGTGTTGACACTAGTTAACACCACTTGAATACTAGGTTGTCATCCCCAGCATGATGCCAGAGTGTACAAAGATATTTATAAATATGGAGGCTCTCTAGAAAATAATCTATTCTATCCACAAGCGCACAGATAAAACACCTCATTGTAACATTTCACCAGGATAAGTATTCCAGGTATCGTTATTTATAATTTTCTTAAGACAACAAGGGGTGAAATTAAGATAAGGAATAAATCTATCAAGGCATAAACTAGAGATAAACTTGCAAGAACATGATTACTAATGAGAAACTCGTCACATAGTCACTTACTTTGGCAGGGGGTAAACCATAAAGATAATGATAATGAATTATAAGTTCATGGGTAAATAACACAGCGATTAAAAAATAGACTACTCCTCATATATGTAGGTGACATCAGATTAGCTAGAGAATGTATTCTAAGTTATCTACTATCTACTAAGTCACAATCTACTCTAGTTATCTACAAGATCATGTATAGCATAAAAGACTCTTCATTCATGTATAAGGAATATTGCTAAAGTAAATCAGAGCATCGTAAGACTTACTCCGCAATACAAATTCTGCATGTCCTATCGACGTAGGGTGGACTATATAAGAATCAACGAAGTTGTCACTATCGCGAACTACCACACAACCCGGCCAATAGGATACATTTGCAGGTAAATAACAGCTAAGCACCTCGCCCACATGTGATCTACCACTTAACTCCCTCGAGTCAAGAGCTAAGCGCTTTGCAAACTTATACATAAACTCATTATCAATCATAACTATATCAAATATAGAACTAGAGCAAACTAAGAGCATAATAAATAGAGACATAATGTAATTAGAACAAAGTGTTAGAGAAAGATATGAATAATACCAATCTTTATTACTGAAGATCCGAATCCAGAGCGTAGTGCTCTACTTCTCTAGTTGCTATCTAATCAATCCTCTAAACTTGAAGGATTAGAGAGTAGCTAATTTTAATTCTCTGTGGGAGAGAAGCTCTAAACCCTAACTTTGATGGCTACCTCTGATAATGATTTCTCCTCTTCTCTTCTCTTCTCTAGGGGTGGAGAGGCCTTCGTTATATAGTCCTTTGAAGTGAATTTGGGCCGTTGGATCAAACCGACATTGATCGCACGGTTTTCCTTGATCCTTTAGGTCGGTGGAGCACGATCCAAGAGTTTGGTTCGGATTGGCCCCGAGACCTGGGCGGGCGCCCAAGGGGGGAGGGCGGGCGCCCTGCCCCCGAGACCGTCCGGTCTCCAGTTCGTTCTCATGGCTTCTGGACTCTTCTAGATTGAGGAAAATTGCACGGCACGTAATTATCTCATTGTAAACATGACATGTGGGCCTTCTCTCCATATTTTCTAATATCCCCCTGCAGAAATAGATAAACACCAAAGCTCGTGGAATTTTGCCAGATAAAACCCTAATACTAGATGTTTGGTGCATATTGATCCTTTTCCATGTTTATTTGATGGTTAAATTTAGTACTTAAGGACCGTCAACAAACTCCCCCAAGCTTACCCTTTGCTCGTCCCTGAGCAAATAGCTAAACTCAGACGGATCAGGAGTTGCTTCGATGTTTTGTTTCCTGACAGGCACACATGCTTTTATATAAAAATTCTTCTAGATTAGAGTGAAGTGTCATGGAGCTTAGAACCTGCACTTAAGTCTTAAGTAATTGAAAGACAAAATAATTAAGTCAAGCACTATTCCTCCTGTCTATACTTCACCTTTGTTCCGGAGTTTTGTATAAGTTTTCAAAATAAAACTCAGAGTTCCCAGCAATGATTCTCTCAAGTCTCTCTATATGTGGTATTTGTGGATCCTTACCAAAATGTCACTTACCTATAGCTAATGGAATATTTAAGTGGAGCTCATAGGAGTGAAAAACAGCTCATACATATGTTGTTTAATCGAGCCATGGATCCAAAGGAACTCAGCATATAATTAAATAAAGATGTGCATGTGTGGTGGAGATAGTGATGGTGAAAATATATAAGTGATAATAAAACTTACTTCTCATTGCTCCTCATATTGCTATCTCTCCTCTTCTTTGATCTTTGCTTAGGGAGAACATGGGCTATCTTTTTTTTCCTTTTTTCAGGTGGGTAGTAGATACCCCTAATTCTACTATCGGACACTTGTCCATTTTTTTTCCTCTCAAGTGGGCATCTTTGTACCCCCTAATTCTACTCCGGACACTTGTCCATTTTTACCTCTCGTCTCACTCTTTTTCTTTCTTTTTTTCGAGGTTCCGGGCACTTGCCCCTTTTTTTTTCCTCGCATATTTTTGCATAACCCATGCCTCTTCTGCATTGAATCTTTTTAGAGAGAGAGAATAACAATACTTGGGACAGTGAGTGATAATATTTGTAGCAATTTTAATGCATGGTGATGAATGATGTAGTAGATGTGTGCAAGTGAATATCTTAATTTAACCACATGAAAAGCTCCTAAGGGTCTACACAGCTCGATCAAACTCAATGTGAATATAAGTAAAAGATGTTATAGCAAGTATGGCTGTGGTAGGTAGTTTGTAATGCTAGGAACTCATCATGTGATTTGTAAGTTTTCAAAATAAATCTCCAGAACATAGTGTAGTAGGAAGAAGATAAACAGCAGCTCAAACTTTATATTATGTCCTTCTCTTACCTAGACTTTAGTTTTATGTTTCCCTTAGATAATAATTTCAGTTTTAATGATTCCTAGAAGAACTCTAATATAAAAGCTAGGTACTTGAAAGTAAGCAAATAGAGCAACTATTCATCATTTCCATCATGTATCTTTTTGGTCTTTTTATTTTTCTAGAGATTAAAACTTGGCAGATAAATAAAGCACACTTATCTACACACTCTTTTTATTTTGTTTTCATGTTTATAAAATGCAGTAAATTAAAGTAAGAAAATATTTAATGGGTTTTCCAAGTTTTTCTCTTGAAGGTAAAATACTAAAATAGAAAAGAATAAATAAGAAAAGCAAATAAAAACTTACTTGATAAATTGGGAAGGAACTCCCCCATGCTGGATGTGGTCGTTGGTCTTACCCAATGTTCCAGAACCGCATCGTGGTGGTGATGTTGTCGTTCATTGTCGTGGTATCTTGTCTCAGTTCTTGTACTGCAGTGGCGTGGTCCTGGTTCCATTTTTGTTGCTGTTCCAGGAGTCGTCCATGTTCTGCTTGTGTGTTATGGATGTCGAGGAAAGTGTTGTCGGTACGGGTGAAGAAAGCACAGGCATCTTGGTAGTAGTCGTTCGTGAAAGCGTAGGAGGCGTCGGAGTATCGTCCTGCATCGAATTGGGGTGGAGGTCTGGACCCTGAAGCTCCATATGGATCAGTGGAGTACCTGCCCGTATGGAAAGGCGGGTTTGTCCACTGGTGATCTTGGCTCTCCGGCCATGTCTCCTGTGTTGGCTCTTGTGGTTGCGCATGTCGAACCCATGGGTCTCGAAGGACTCGGGGGTTGTAGTCGCAATAGTAGGTGCGCTGCATCTTTCGGCCCGGGATCAGCTCCATACCAGGTGCGTTCTTGATGGGTGGTCATCCTTTCAGATGCCACTAGCTGTGGAGCTCTCTAGTTTACCGGTGTCACTGCAATCTCAATCAACAAATTTTGAACAACGTAGAGGCCAAGGTTCAGGTTAGGTAACCGAATCTTGCCTTTATTATCATATAGCATATACATTATATTCCCCTCTTTCTTTAACATCCGAGCTTGTCTAAATGTGTCATAGCCATGGTAAATCTGTAACTCATCAATGAATTCCAATGACGAGTTTTCTAGTAAATGAAGATTAGAGGCTAGACGAGTGATAAGTGAAGTACATCCTACTGGTCCCTGAAGACTAGGTATACTAAGCCAATGAGAAACTAAAAGTGTAATAGGTGAAGTGGGTACTTTATTAATAGCAACATATAGAAGTTGTAAATCTCCTACTCTTATTTTCCTAATATCATCACGATAGAAAAGACTGTACCCAAGCCATTTGAGGAACATCCTAAGAGTGGGGTGTTCCATGTCACTGGTTCGGGCTTGACTATAAAAATTATCTCTAGATATCTCTCTCCCGAACTGGTGTCTCTCAAAATTGGGTAGGTCGGAGTCAATGTTCAGGATGCATCTTGAAGAGAAACCAAGATGGTCGCTCAGTTCTCTCCAAGACATCATAATCTACTGTTTGACCATCCGAAAAACAATTCCCCCCTCATAATATTGTAAAGTGCAAAGAAATTCAAGGGTGAGAAGACGAGAACCTAGCTCAGTTATCTTCCAAAAATTTGTCCAACCTAACATCTGGAAAATTAAGTCAAATTCAGTGTCCATACCTGTTTCTTGTAGCAGGATGGGATCAAGAGTAGGGGTGTGAATGAAATCTTTGTTCTTTAGCTGCTGGTAGACTTCCTTTTCCCTTTGGGTCTTTAGTCCAAGGTCTCCTATCTTGAGGAGGACCTTGACTTGCTGATCAGATGAAGATGACGGAGCTTGTGTGGGCGTCGGGTCGACGCTCATCTCTCATGGGTGCGAGGAGTGTCGGGATGAACTCCTTGTACCTATGTTCTTGAGGACCTTCCCTGTGTTCTTCACCTTCTCGAACATCCTGTAGACAAAAGTTGGCAAAGACACAACTAGTGGAAAATGTGAGAAAAAATGTTAGTGGTTAGCTGTCCGGAATGTCAGTAGTCCAGGGGTTAGTCGTTCAAGACAAGTTTTTATTTTGGCAGAACCTCCCCCTAAACAACTTTTACTTCCACTTAGGACAGTGGGATCACTACTTACTAGGTGAAACTCACTTTCTTGATCAAAAACTACCAACTTCTTTCCCACTCTTCTCTTCCTCTCTACTCTCTTCTTACTTCACTACAAGAGCTCCTTCTCTGGAAAATGAAACTTGCGTAGTTTTCTGGAATGCTTGTGTGAAGAAAATGGAGGCAGGAGGTGGCAATTTATAGGAAGAAGAGGGGTCAGGGCGGGCGCCCTCTATAGGTGGGCGGGCGCCCACTTTTGGTGCCCATCCTGGATGCCCTTTCTCCACCCCTTCCTTTGCTTAACTCTTATGCAGAATAATGGATCATGGGTGGTGGTTGGCCGGTGGAAAAGTGTTGGTGAGTGGAGTTATGTTGGTGGATCAAATAATGTGATGGGATGTATGTGAGGTGTGGTGTATGACATATGGGACCCAAGGAGTGTGGGTCACGCTTCTAGAAGGTTGCTATAATTAAATATAATGCAGGAAAATCTATGAGAATTGAAACTTATTTGAAATGATAATAAAAAAAATATTTTCGTGCCTCCACAATAATTAATAAAATATGGGTTGTTACACACCATAAATATTATTTATACGGGGCTTTTTATTATTATAATAATGCTATGAATAAATATGACTAGTGCAAGAATTAATTATGCAAGAATTAATGATGCGGATAAATACCGATTTACCTCCCGGTGAGGGTTTGGAAATTTTAGGTCCCCCAAGCTGGACCTCCAAATCTTTTAATCTTCTGAATTACCTTCCTCCGGAGATGGTGTCTCCAGTGGTTCTTCTTCATGAACTTCCTTCACTGTAGAATCTCTCTCTGGTCTGGGTTTGAATGTGAAGTGTTCTTCTTGTCCGTTGATGTTGAACTTGATTTCTCCCTTCCCGACATCAATGTGGGCATTGGCGGTGCTAAGAAATGGCCTTCTAAGGATAATGGACACTTTTGAGTTAGGACTCATGTCTAGTACCACGAAGTCTACCGGAACAAGGAAATCTCTCATCTTGACTGGAATGTTTTCAGCGATGCCCAACGGGTGTCGAACTGATTGATCCGCTAGTTGCAGGCACATTGATGTTGGTTCTAGGGTCGTATGCTCAAGCTTTTTGTAGACTGATGCTGGCATCACAGTGACACTTGCTCCGAGATCACAAAGTGCATTGTTGAAGTGTTGGTTTCCGATCGAGCAATCAATAGTGGGGCATCCTGGATCCTTCTTCTTCCTTAGTGGTTTATTGAGGATGGCCGCACTACATTCTTCTGTCAGCTTGATAACCTCAGTGGTGGGCAGTGGTCTCTTCTTGTTAAGAATATCTCTGATGTACTTTGCATATGTAGGTACCTGTATGGCATCAAGTAGAGATATGTTGACATATAATTTCTGAATGACCTCTACAAACTTACCAAACTGCTCATCCGACTGCAGTCCTCTGTTTTTTCTGGGAAATGGCAAATAGTTGGTGTCGTAAAAATCTTTCCTCATTTCTCCAGTTCTTGGTGGTTGTAGCAGATCTTCTGCTTCAACTTGGCTTTCTTCTTCTATCACTGCTGGTTGCACTAGTGCTGATGTTCTTTGTTTCTCTTTTGGGTATGGGGGATCCCTGGTGACTTTGCCTCCTCTAGTAGTTATATTCTTTACCTGCTCAATGTTAGTAGCAACAGACAGTGCAACTGCTAACTTTATTAATTTAAGCTCTACTCTTTTATTAAGAGTGTTTTGCTCATCAAAGGTAGTTAATAGAAAATCCATTTTATTCTGTATATCTTTTAGAGATGATTCTTTTGTGTCTAGCCTTTGTTTAACTTCATCAATAATTTTGGTTTGTTGAGCAATTATCTTTTTTAATGAAAGTTGCGTGGAAGTATTACCTGAATTCATACCTTTGCTATTGGGTTGACTCGAGGTAGGTTGATATTTGTATGCTGTCTCAATAGCCCTTTGATCTTCTTTGAACTTGGCCCTCTGGTCAATCCAATGGAGCAAATTTTCCATCTTGGTTGATAATGCTTTTACTTCTTCTGGTATTTCTTCAGTTTGATGACATTGTTGAGCTTCATCTTGGAACCAGCTTTGATTTTCTGCTATCTTATCCAAAAGTATCTCTGCTTTTCTAATTGTAGGCTCCAAGAATGATCCTTTAACATATGCATCTAGGCACTCACGAGTAGTTCTGCATAAGTAACCATGTGGCCATTCCATGGTGAGGACAATCTGATATGTATCCTTGAAAACGGTCCCATTCTTCTGAAATGGTTTCTGTCTTCTCCTGTTGGAAACTAACAATATTTCCTCTTAAGGCAGTTGTTTTGCCTATAGGGAAAAACTTTGATAGAAAGGCATCTAACAAGTTCGTCCAGTTGTTGATGTTATCTTGATGAGTGTAGAACCACTTTCTTGCTTTCTCTTCTAGTGAGAATGGAAAAAGGTGAAGCAGTATGACGTCTTTGTCGACTCCATTGATGTGGATTGTGCTTCCAATTTTTAAGAAATTCTGCAAGTGTGCACTAGCATCTTCATGTGCCTTTCCACTAAATTGTGTAGCTTGCACCAAATTGATGAGGCTTGACTTGAGCTCAAACTCAGGTACTCCTTCTTCTACTGCAAATCATGGACCAGTTGGAATGTTCTCAAGACTTGGAGCAGAGAATTCTTGCAAGGTCTTTTGTGCCATAGCTTCAGCAATTGGTAGTTAGCTTCTTCTTCTCTTGATTGCTTTGGTTCTGATGATGAAGAGTTGAATGTACCCAATGTCAATCCTAATATACCCTGTATAAAAATATAAACATAGAAAAACAAAAGGGTGAACCTGCCAAAGCAGAGGTGCCTTGTTATGATTTCTCACTAAGTAGCTGTTTTATGCAATTATTTCTCTATAGTCTAGTCTAATATTTTATGTGAATAACCTTGACTGATTTCCTGACTTTCCTTACCGTTGATATGTATTACCCTTTTGTTCCCCGGCAACGGCGCCAGAAATGCTTGTTGACACTAGTTAACACCACTTGAATACTAGGTTCTCATCCCCAGCATGATGTCCGAGTGTACAAAGGTATTTATAAATATGGAGGCTCTCTAGAAAATAATCTATTCTATCCGCAAGCGCACAGATAAAACACCTCATTGTAGCATTTCACCAGGATAAGTATTCTAGGTATCACTATTTATAATTTTGCTTAAGAGAACAAGGGGTGAAATTAAGATAAGGACTAAATCTATCAAGGCATAAACTAGAGATAAACTTCCAAGAACATGATTACTAATGAGAAACTCGTCACACAGTCACTTACTTTGGCAGGGGGTAAACCATAAAGATAATGATAATGAATTATAAGTTCATGGGTAAATAACACAGCGATTAGAAAATAGACTACTCCTCATATATGTAGGTGAGGTTGGATTAGCTAGAGAATGGATTCTAAGTTATCTACTATGTACTAAGTCACAATCTACTCTAGTTATCTACAAGATCATGTATAGCATAAAAGACTCTTCATTCATGTATAAGGAACATTGCTAAAGCAAATCAGAGCATCGTAAGACTTACTCCGCAATACAAATTCTGCCTGTCCTATCGACGGAGGTTGGACTATATAAGAATCAACGAAGCTGTCACTATCGCAAACTACCACACAACTCGGCCAATAGGATACATTTGCAGGTAAATAACATCTAAGCACATCGCCCACATGTGATCTACCACTTAACTCCCTCGAGTCAAGAGCTAAGCGCTTTGCAAACTTATACATAAACTCATTATCAATCATAACTATATCAAATATAGAACTAGAGCAAACTAAGAGCATAATAAATAGAGACATAATGTAATTAGAACAAAGTATTAGAGAAAGATATGAATAATACCAATCTTTATTACCGAAGATCTGAATCCAGAGCGTAGTGCTCTACTTCTCTAATTGCTATCTAATCAATCCTCTAAACTTGAAGGATTAGGGAGTAGCTAATTCTAATTCTCTATGGGAGAGAAGCTCTAAACCCTAACTTTGATGGCTACCTCTGATAATGATTTCTCCTCTTCTCTTCTCTTCTCTAGGGGTTGAGAGGCCTTGGTTATATAGTCCTTTCAAGTGAATTTGGGCCGTTGGATCAAACCGACATTGATCGCACGGTTTTCCTTGATCCTTTAGGTCGGTGGAGCACGATCCAAGAGTTTGGTTCGGATTGGCCCCCAGTCCAGGGAGGGCGCCCAAGGGGGGAGGGCGGGCGCCCTGCCCCCGAGCCCGTCCGATCTCCCGTTCGTTCCAGTGGCTTCTGGACTCTTCTAGATTGAGGAAAATTGCGCGGCACGTAATTATCTCGTTGTAAACATGACATGTGGGCCTTCTCTCCATATTTTCTGATATCCCCCTACATAAATAGATAAACACCAAAGCTCGTGGAATTCTGCCAGATAAAACACTAATTGTAGATGTTTGGTGGATATTGATCCTTTTCCATGTTTATTTGATGGTTAAATTTAGTACTTAAGGACCGTCAACAATACGCTGTGCTTCTCACAAGACTGGTCCCCAAATTTTTGTGCATTCATTCCCAAAAGTGAGCGATGAATTGCGGACCTCTATCTGATATGATGGTCTTGGGAATACCATGCAACTTGACAATCTCGGCCATGTATAAGTCAGCATACTCGAGAGGTCTGTACGAGTTCTTTACTGAGATGAAATGAGCCAAATTGGTTAATCGGTCCACGATTACCCAAATCGAGTCATTCCTTTTTTGCGTAGTCGGCAAGCCGGTGATGAAGTCCATACTGACCTTTTCCCACTTCCATTCTGGAACTGACAACCGTTGTAGCAACCCTGCGGGTTTCATGTGTATAGCTTTGACTCGGCAACAAGTGTCACATTGTGCCGCATATGCTGCTATGTCTTTCTTCATTTTGGTCGACCAAAAGTGAGACTTCAGATCTTGATACATTTTACTGCTCCTGGGATGGATAGAAAGCTTTGAAAGATGTGCTTCATCCATGATTCAATTCTTTAGTTCTCGATTCTTTGGAACTACCAACCGATGCTGAAACCAAAGTACCCCTCTCTCGTCCACTCGGAACTGAGTCTTGGGGTCATCTTTGATCTTTTCCATGATATGAGAAATGCCCTTATCCGTCTTCTGGCCCTCGATAACTTGACTCTCGAGTGAACAACTGAGCTGTATGTGACACAGAGCCTCAGGATGCATTAGGTTGAACGCATCTTCAAACAACGGCTGGACCACTTGATAGTGTGGTTTACGACTTAAGGCATCTGCTACCACATTAGCCATTCCTGGGTGGTAGTGCACCTCAAGATCGTAGACCTTGATTAGTTCTAACCATCTTCGCTGCCTCATATTCAACTCAGATTGAGTAAAGATATACTTAAGGCTTTTGTGATCCGTGTAGATATGACATTTATTCCCAAGCAAATAATGCCTCCATATCTTCAGAGCATGCACAACAGCTGCTAGCTCAAGGTCGTGAGTCGGATAGTTGACTTCATGTTTTCTCAACTACCATGAAGCATAAGCTATAACTCTACCCTCTTGGATCAGCACACATCCCAAACCACTTTTCGACACGTCACAAAACACATCAAAAGGCTTCTCGATGTTCGGTTGTGCCAGAACAGGAGCAGTGGTCAGTAGCTTTTGCAAGGCGCAGAAGGCTACTTCACACCCCTCTGTCCAGGCGAACTTATGATCCTTTTGTAGCAAACTGGTCATTGGCTTAGCAATCTTAGAGAAGTCGGGAATGAAACGACGATAATACCCAGCTAAACCAAGAAAGCTTGGAATTTCCGAGAAAGAAGTTGGTGCCTTCCAGTCCATAACTTCTGTACCTTTGACGGATCCACAACGATCCCTTCTTCTGACAGAATGTGCCATATGAATGGAACTTTCTTAAGCCAGAATTCACACTTGCTGAACTTTGCATACAACTGATGTTCTCGCAGTCGTGTCAGCACGACTCTTACATGCTCGGCATGATCTTGCTCATTCTCTGAATAAACCAGAATGTCATCGATGAACACCACAGCAAACATGTCTAACTCTGGCATAAAGACTGAGTTCATCAGATACATGAAGTATGCAGGAGCATTTGTCAATCTGAAGGACGTGACAAGATACTCATACAACCCATATCTGGTAGAAAAAGTAGTCTTTGGTATATCTTGTGGGCGGATCTTGATTTGATGATACCCGGACCTCAAATCTATCTTGGAAAACACTTTTGCCTTTGACAACTGATCAAACAGAATATCAATCCGTGGCAAGGGATACTTATTCTTGATCGTCACCGCATTGAGTGGACAGTAGTCCACGCACATGCGCAAAGATTGATCCTTCATTTTCACAAACAACGCTGGACAACCCCATTCAGACGAACTTGGCCGGATGAAACCTTTGTCCAGCAACTCCTTCAACTGAGTCTTCAATTCAGCGAGCTCATTTGACGGCATCCGGTACGGTCTTCTAGAGATCGGTGTTGTACCTGGTATCAACTCTATAGCAAACTCTACTTCCCTATCTGGGGGAAGTCATGGCAACTCTTCTAGAAAAACATCAGGAAACTCACAAACCATGGGGATTTGGGTTAAAGGAATCACTTGTGTAGCACAAGAGATGTTAGCAAAGTCAAACCAACGAGGCAGGGGTACTTGAAAAGAACCACTGCCCTGAGGCTCCCTGAGAGATAACACCCTTTTCCCTGCATCTATAACCACATCCCACTCTTTCATCCAGTTCATGCCTATGATAAAATCCAAGACCAAACCAGGCATGACCACCAGATTCACTCGGAACACGCGGTTACTTATATCTAGGGTTGCCCCTCAGACCACTCTATTTGTTAACACATCTGCCCCTACTGAGTTGATGTGATAGCCATAACCCAGATGTGTAACTGCTTGATCATGCTTTTGTGTGAATGCTTGGCTCATGAATGAATGCGATGATCCAGAATCAAACAAAACAACTGCAAGATGTTGGTTGACAGGGAACATACCAGCTGTTATCGGTTCTCCTTCTGGGATCTCCTCTATCGAGGTGTGGTGCACACGGGCTGGGTAGATCGTCTGCTGCTTCTTAGGGTAGCGACATCTTTAGCAAAGTGTCCAATCTTGTGGCAGTTGTAGCAAGGTCCCTTGGTCATGGTGTTGGCAGCAGGTGCTGCAACTTGATTTGCCCTTGTCTTGGCAAGAGCCACTGCTACCTTGTACGGCTTCTGCTGCGTTGGATGTCCTGTGTTCCTTTTCTATGGGGGTCGGAACCTAGCACCCGGGGCAGGTGGATGATACTGTTGACGTCCTGCCACTGGTGCCCTAGACTGAGACGATCCGGCTTCAAAAGCCCTCTTACGTGACTTGGATGCACTATAGTTGTTGTTATTGTTCTCTTGGGTCAGACAGTCGCTGATGTAGGCATTGAAAGTAGCTCGGGTCCCTACACCCATAGTCTTGAGCATCTTCGGGCTCAAGCCCCTCTGAAAACTAGCAATCTTCTTAGCATCTGTGTTTACAAACTCTAGAGCGTAGCGAGCAAGATTGTTGAAAGCGTGCAGATACTCTTTCACAGACTTGGTTCCCTAAGACAGCTTCATGAATTCTCCAATCTTCATCTCCACCACACCAGGAGGAATATAATTTCCTCGAAAAGTGGTGGTGAAGCGGTTCCAGGTGATCGGGGTCCCCTCTGGATAGGTGGTACGATGATGGGACCACCAAATTCCAGCAGGTCCCTACAACTGATGCGATGCGTACTGTGCCTTGAGCTCTTCAGTCAGCCGAAGGAGACGAAACAACTGCTCCATGGTGTTAATCCATTCATCCGCTTCTAGTTGTTCCACGGCCTCCTTAAAGACTGGTGGTTTGCTGTCCATGAAGTCCTTGAAAGAGCTGTACTGATTCACTTCACGGCCACCCTGGTTATCCCCACGGTGGGTGTCGTCAGCGATATTGCATAGGGCAGCTTCCATGTTTCGCTGCATCTGTTCCATGTTCCGCTGATTCCCCAGAAACTGCACGAAAAACACATCTGCAGTGTACGGAAGAGGTGGTGGTGGTGGCGGTGATGGTGCTCTTTCCTCATTCCTGCGAGCCCCACCTCCGGAGGAACCTTCTCCAGCATTGGGGTTGCGGTTACCCCCGCCACACGTTTGCACCATCTGCATGCGTCAACGATAAGCAGCCATTAGGCGTTTCCATCAACCGGTAGACATATGCAAAATTGTGCCACAATGAATTAACTGATGAGAATAAATTCACACAATAAACAGAGGCACAATAATTCATCATCCACACACAACATCGCTAACTGATTACTTAACATTTAGCCAACAAGGTTCGCATACATCCAAAATTGCCAGCATACATACACTGGACTTTCAGCGTCAACACAACTCAACACATAAAGTCTAACACATGCCAGATCCAACCGATTACAAACACATGTTATGCAATAACAATAGCAAAAGAAGAAGGACTAGCTCTAGAGCCCTAGCATCTACACGCTATGGTCGCTGTCCATGCCGGAACCTTCCTCGTCCTCATCTCCGCTAGTGGTTGCCTCCATCTCTGGGTCCTCATCCATCTCATCCTCAGAGTCTAACTCAGCTGCTCCAGGTAGTTGGTGAGGATGGAGCTGGTTGTGCAGCTGGTGGATCTCTTCATGTAGGTTCTCATTGTACTCCTCAACATTAGCTAGCTGCTGCTCAAGCTCCAGCTGTCGGGCCCTCAGGGTGTCCTCCTCGTGCCAGGCTTCATTCCCCTGACCAAGCACATGAACTAGCATGCGCTCGCACATCCTGTTAGCTGTGGTCACCCTGTCTCTCTGCTCCCACTGCTAGCAGATCCTGACTTAGCACACTATTCTGCTGGACTGCCTGGTCCCTCTCACGAGTCACACGGGCCAACTCTGCCTCCAGCCTCTCAACCTCACTGTCAAACTCACGCTGAGCTGACGCTTCTTATCCTGAACCGTCAGTAAAGACCCAGACAAGCGCCTCGAATAGCGCTCTAGACCCCCATAGGTTTCCATCATGGCAAACATCACACTCATAGTTGTACTGTCATTGTGCTGATCCTCATCCGCACTCCTCTATAGAGCATTCACCTCAGAATGATCCCACACCGAAGTGTAAGGGTCACCCCGGGGAAACACCCCAGCGAAGGCATGGGCCAGCTCCTGCGAAAACCTCTCCATGATGTCCCACAGAACCACAAAAGCAGCCCTGCTGGCACCCTAGAAAGTCGTGCTGCCTTGGGACTCATACACCCAGCCACCCCAGGCGAGGTCACCTCCACTGGTAGGGATCACTGCCTCGATCCCCACTAGCGTCCCGTCACCGAGCTGCTCTCTGTTCCAATAGTAGCGAGGTACCCTTCCTTCAGGATACCCCATCGCACTGAGCACCCTCCACAGCAAGGTAGGCATCCCAAACTGTCCTAGGAACTTGCTCTTGTGACGCGAGCTCCTAGGTGCTAACTGGTGGCGAGGGGCCCACCCACTAGTGGACTTGCGAGCGGTGACCCTAGTACGTGCCATCTGCTGAAAATAGAATACCTTGGGTAAGACTGAACATTATCTTTTATCATTTTAATTGAAATTGGGACAGATTTAAATAAGGGGAGGAAGTAAGTAATGATATGAAATGAACATGATGCATGTACGAAACTTACGATCTCACAAACTTAGAAACAAAAGCCAATACTAATCGGTATATGCGGTGGCACATAATGTTCTCTCATAACGTAACTAGCGTTCTATACAAGAACATGGTTAGCGTACCTGCAGAAAACTCATTTCAGCCCAACCACAGTATGAACATGCAGAGCAAGAATTTAAAACTATGGACCCCACACACATAGGTACCACACCTATGTATGTGACGTGCCACTACCCTCATCATTGCCCTCGTGACGGGATCACCTCTCAGGACGGAATCTCCCAACATGTGGTACTATTCCTAGGCATGTTGGATATGCGTGCATGACACAACACCCTAAAGCACTTCCCTAGATTGGCAGTGTATCCGATCATGCTCTCACAACTCCCACTTACCGTGCCGTAGGGAAAAAATAATCTATACATTACCACTCAAATGAATGGCACTCATACTATTACACGCCGTATGAGCGACGAAATAGAAATATGATGCATAACCCCCAAGTCAGTAGTTAACTAGCCACCTTAGAGTCCTTAACTGGGCATAAAGGATATGACCATGGCACACTGTTTAGTTTTCCAAAAACTTGTTTTAACACATTGATCACCTTTAATAGGTAATTAACTTTTATTAACCGGTATCAATTTGCTTTAGAACGTACTTATGAACAGTAATCTGTTAAACCTTGCTCCGATGCCAGCTGTAACAAAACCGCCCAAATTATAAGAGATTAAGCCTAATAGTGCCATTTACACAATTGAACCATCAAGCTTAAGCCCATATAATCCCGATTGTTCGTGAAATCTCGAAGGAATTCAAACCACAGAGCATACATACAGCCAAGATCGTAATAAGTCCAACGATCACCGTCCACAATTACATCCAGTTCGCAACATTCAGAGATTACATCGGAGTTCAAATATAGTTATTACAAACCAAGTTCAAGAAAAGCGGAAGCATCATAGTTTTAAAAAACACACACTTAGTCTGATACAGTGCCATAGTTTGATCATTCCCACAACAGCAAAAGAAGAGGCAGAGTGACCATCACCCTTGGTCTAGTCATCACCCATTGTTGTGTACAAGCAGTGAATGCAATACCCATAGTACATCTGACCATCTACAAAACAACATGGAAATGGAACCCTGAGTACAAGAATGTACTCCACTAGACTTACCCGTCATAAACCAAAATAAAAGACTCTTCAAGGATCATGTAGGCTGTATAGTGGGGTAGCTGAAACCTTTTTGCATAAAAGCGTTAACCATCTAGAAGTATAACCTAACATACCCCTTTTTCTTTATTTAGCTCAGGTTAGGTATTCTTACCTATTATCTAGATTTGCACCTGCACTATTACAAACAATTGTTGTGATATGATAATACCTTATCATAGCATTCACAGTTCATCACCTATCATAACCCAAGTGTTCCATAGTCCTTACTACGAGGACGAAGCTCAAGTCAAGTGCTCACTATACAGGAGCGATGGCGATTCGAAACGATTTCTGACCAGCTAGCGACTTATTCCCCACACAAACCACACTCACTCATCAAGTGAGCTACAGATCACCGTGTTACACTATCCAGGACCAAATCACGGGTTCGGCAGGCATCGCCAGTACATGAGGGCCATTCCGACGACCGAGGTATCCAAGGTATACCAAGGTTGCGCGCCACGCCCTCGTCGTTCTCCTCAACCATCACCAATACAGCGCATGCCGGCTCAACTCTCGACCCGGATAGTGTTCAGGCTTCGCGGTCGGAACGACATATCCTTCCAGCTAAGTGTGGGGCATGCGTTCAACATGACAAGAGGGCCGTCAACGATCGGTCCTTAATCGACACAGGCAGGGGTACTATGGTCAACACCACCATAAGACCCTGCCCGGTCTCAAGTTCATTCTCACACTTAGTTACTCTTTCTCCAAAGCATTGATCGCTAACATTTAGGTATCCACCTATATCTCGCAGGTGATAGGAAATCACCCGACTTCTACCATACTAAGCAAACTAAGCATAAACTCCAAGCCTATCTACATAGGACAAGGTAGATAAACAGGTGCTGATATCAAGGAGTAAGTATACATCAACAGTGTCAAGCAACTCCTGTCACTTAAATGCAGCATAGTAAAACAATCATGATATAACAAATTAAGTTAGCGAGACTAGGGAGACTTAGAATGCTTTGGGGCTTGCCTCTCTCAAATGTGCTAGGCCTATGGTCCGGGCACTCCTACAGATCTCCTTCCGGCTCTGGTCCTCCCGAAAGTTCCTACTCCTCGGGTCCCACCTTATTCTCCTGCGAGCCTGTATGATGCATGTGTGCTCATGAGTGGAGTGCAAGATGCCCGAGGTGCACTGCTTATGTAAATTAAGACAAGATGCTCATGACAGGGTGCATAGATGAGTATGTACAAACCCCATCTCTAGTGGAGATGAGTTCCAACGGATAGAACAGGAAACTAGTAGTCAACATCATCTAAGGACATGTAACCCAATTAAAGCATCTATTGCATTATTTTCTACAAGTTATTATTAGCCAGCAAGCTATCATGATGCTTCAAAGATACACCAAACACCCTTTATTCTAATCATCTCATGCATAACAAGGTTTTATTTATTTAATTATTATTAGGCCTAAAACAGTAGCATATATTTCTGGTCTTCAATAAATTCTACAAAAATTACAGTAGGCCACTGGTTATTTATAAAGTCTGCCACAAATTTTTTATAATATTTGGACAGGTAAACTAACCCACACAAAAATCATAAGTTTACTCAATATAATTAAGTTTAAATACCCTACTGGTGATTAAATGTCAAACAATATATTTCATATTTTTATAAATTACTCACTAACATAAGAAATGTCCACAAAAAATTTCAGATTAATTGCGTGATCCAATTATTTATTAAAAATCACAAACCATTGCCATGCAAGCATTTAAATCATCATAAATTAATTTATACAGCAAATATTGTGTTAGATATTTTTTCCAGAGACTAAACATCCATGCAAAGCTAACAAAACAAGAATTGCATTTTTTGAGTTATATTCTATTTACTATGCATTTTCTCAATAACGTCAAGAAAATGGAATAAATAAATTTACACAGAAAAGTTGTACAAACAAGACATGCAATTACACCAAGTTGTAGATCTGGATTTATAGAACACATCCAATTTTATTTCATCATTTTTAGAGCCATAAATCTCAAGATATGAATTTAATACGGTTTAAAACATTTTTGAGAAATCATTTTGTGAAAATCCATTTCAAATCCGCCCCGACTCTGGCTAGGTGCACCCTGTGCAGTGCACCCGCCCTCAGCATGAGCGACCGACAGGTGGGCCACGGGTCCCATACGTCAGCCACCACAGAAGGGGGAGAGAACTCCGGCGAGCCGGAGCTCATCGCCGCTGACCCCTTTCGAAGAACCAAGTACTCCTACGCGTTCTACGGCTCAAGGCGGACCAGATGAGCCCCTATGCGCGGCCTAGGACGAACCTGAGCGAGCTCGCTGCGGGCCATGGTGGAACGGTGGCGCTGCTCACCGTCGACACGAGGCGCTAGCCCGGTAGAGCGTGATTGGAGAGGTACGGGAGCTTCGCGTTGCAGAGGCGACCACGATGCGCTAGCTAGGCGGTGCAGAAAGCCAAGGTAGCGCGCGGGCCACACGCGAGGCGATGGCGCTCTCGCCGCAGAAGAAAGCGAGGGCAAGCGGGGCTCACCGTGCCTTACCAAGCGCTCGGAGGCGTGTCCCGCAACGGCGAAGCGAGAGCGGACCTCGGGGAGGGAGGAATCAACGAATGGCTCGCGCGTTGAGGAGGAACGGCCGGAGCGGAGCTCGGAGCTCCAATGGCGACGGCGGTGCTCTGCGCGCAAGGAGCGGGGGCGAGAGAGCGAGAGAGGAAGAGCAGCTGAGCGTGAATGGCAGCGGAGGGGGAGGCGAGCACGACCGGGGGCTCCTGGTGGCAGACCAGGGCGCGTCCACCCCGGCGCATGCGCGCCACGCGGCGGCACGGCGCGGCCGGCCGTTGCGCGTGGACGCGGGTGCGGGCGCGGGGAGGGGGAGACGCGCTGGTGGGCCGGGCCGGCTTCGGCCAGCGGGCCACAAGCGAGGCCACGGCCTGCTAGCACCCCCCTTTTCCCTTTTCAATTTTTTTTTAAATTCTTTTTCCCAAATATCTTCCAAGCTTATTTTGACTCACTTAAAATATTTTTAGGTTTGGCCCCTAAAACAAAAGTTGTTAAAAATAAATAGTTCTACAAGTTTGCTTTAAACTGCAACTCCAAATTTCAAATATAATTTGAAATGCAATTCAAAACTAGTTCTAGGTTTTTAAATAAATTCATTTTGGGGATTTTTGTATAAAATCCATTTCTCAAATTCTAAAGCTCCAAAAATTGCACAAATATATTCGTAATTCTTTTAAAACATATTTCAACTTATTTTGGTCATTACAAGCAAACTTAAAGCAAGCATACAAATTTTATCCTATTTAATTCATTTAAATTGAGCACATGAAATCACAATTTAAAAGCTACTATGATTATGTGATGCTATTCTTGATGAAAGATGCTTATGAGTGAGTTTATGAGACTAAGTGCATGCTTAACACCTAGGGTGTTATATTTTCTATCTCTTGAACTAATCGGACGTCTGTCTAATATTAATCTGAATAGTCTAAATCTAGTCTCTATGCTCTCTAGGCTTCTATATTTTATATATCATATATCTATGGTTTACCCTCCTGCCAAGTATGTGACTATGCAACCCAATCACTCATAAGTAGTCATGTTTTGGAAGTTGATCTCAATGTTTTAGTCCCTAGTTCTTTCCCTTGAGCTAAATATAAATAACGATACCTGGAATACTTCCCGGTGAAGTGCTACAATGGTATTTAGTCTGTACGCTTGCGGATTCTATATTTATTTTATTAGTGGACATTTTTTATACCACACTTCTGGTGCTATTCTAGGGATGACAACTTAGCTTAAGTAATTTTAGAAGTGTCAACAAGCATTTCTAGCGCCGTTGCTGGGTAAGGAATAAACTTTTAGAAAAAATTGCCTAAACAGATACTTAATAATAAGTAGGTAGCTTGCTAGTCACCTCTACTTGGCAGGTTTACCCCTATTTGTTTTTCTATGTTTATATTTTTATACAGGGTAATAGCAGAATTGAATCTGATTCACTCAATTCTTTATCGAATCGGATCAACCAAGAAGGAAGCTGGTCACCAATATTTGAAGCTATGGCTGAAAAGACCTTGTTGGAGTTATCTGCTCCAACCGTGGAGAACATCCACACTGATCCAATAGTAAGAACAGAAAATCTTGAGTTTGAGCTCAAGCAAAGCCTCATCAATATGGTGCAAGCTATCCAATACAGTGGAAAGGCGAATGAAGACGCAAATACACATCTGCAGGACTTGATGGAGATTGGAAACACCATCGCCATAGAAAGAGTTAATCAAGACATCACACTACTTTGCCTCTTTCCATTATAACTAGTGGGAAGAGCAAAGCAATGGTTCTATGCCAACAAAGAAGACATCAACACATGGCGAAGTGTTCTAAGGCCTTTCTAGCAAAGTTCTTCCCAATAGGCAAGACAAATGCCTTAAGAGGAAATATTACCAATTTCTAACAGCAGAAGACAGAAACCATTTCAGAAGCATGGGAGCTTTTGCAAGGATACATTCAAGATTGTCCTCATCATGGAATGGAAGAATGGTCACTCATGCAAGGCTTTTATCATGGATTAAACCAAAAGACGCGTGAGCACTTGGATGCTACTACGAAAGTATCATTCTTATCACTCACTCTTGGCAAAGCTAAGGAGATTATGGACAAGATATCAAATAATCAAAGCTGGTCCCAAGACAAAGGTGAAGAAACAATTGAAGAAGAAAATGTACTGTCCACCAAGATGGATGACTTGCTCCACTAGCTAGACCAGAGGGCCAAGCACAAGGAAGACTAGAGGGTGATTGAAGCAATATCTAAATCTAAATCAAGTCCCACCATCAGGAAAGTTCCACATCAACCAAATTGGAGACAGCATCAAGATAGCCAAGGTATGACATCAGGTAATTTTACAAAGCAACCTTCTTTAGGATAGATAATTATGCAGCAATCTAACATCAATCTAGACATTAAAGCTAGGCTTGCTAATAATGATAAAACCTTGGAGGATATAAATGTTAAAATGGATAGTTTCTCATTTGCCATTAATGACCAACTTGAGTATAATAAAAAGATAGAAGCAAGAATAGCAGAGTTGGTTGTTGCATTGCCTGTTGCCACTAACCCTGAGCAGGTAAAGAATATCACTACAAGGAGAGGGTGTTCTACCAAAGATCGTCCCTATCCTAGATGTGCCAAAAGATCAGTGGCAATACCATCAGTGCTTCCAACAATGGTAGAAAAAAAGAACTACATCCCTAAAGACATACTACTAGAACCGGTCCAAGACCACGAGATGAGACAAGATTTTCAAGACACCAACTACCTCCCATTTCCTCGTCGGAATAGAAGACCACAACAAATAGATGAGCAGTTTGGTAACTTCATGGAGGTACTTAAAAAAATATACATCAATATACCTCTGTTAGATGCCATACAAGTCCCTACATACGCCAAGTACATCAGAGACATTATCAACAAGAAGAGACAACTACCATCCACCGAAGTGATCAAGCTCACAAAAGAATGTAGTGCGGCCATCCTCAACAAGTTACTAGAAAAGAAAAAGGATCCAGGATGTCCGACTATCGAATGCACAATTGGAGACCAGCATTTCAACCATGCACTCTCTGACCTTGGAGCAAGTGTTAGTGTGATGCCCGCTTCTGTCTACTGCAAGCTTAATCACACTGCATGACCAATCAGTCCGATATTATTTGGGCATCGCCAAAAATATTCCAGTCAAGATAAGAGACTTCTTCGTGCCAGTAGACTTTGTGGTACTGGATATACATCCAGGTTCAAGAATGTCACTCATTCCTAGGAGACCATTTTTGAGCACCGCCAATGCACACATTGATGTCAGGAAAGGATCTATTAAATTCACCATCAATGGTCAAGAAGAGCAGTTCACATTCAAGCCAAAACAAGAGCTCAACTCTTCTGTGAAGATGGTAGATCAAGACAAGCCAAAACAATCACCGGAGTCACCCACTCTAGGATCATCAGCGGAATAAATAATTTGGAAGGTCCAATTTGGAGGACGCTAAACTTCGAACCCTTGCCGGAAGGTAACTCGATATTTATCCTACTTACTTTTTTAGTTTATATTTTTTTACTTTATAGTACTACATTATAAAATTCTACGACCCATATAAATATTTTTTCTGGTATGTAACAACCTGTTAAAAAATATTTATTGTGATGGCATAAAAAGATTGATTTAGTTTATATATTTATTCTTAGCTTATTCTCATTTTCAATTCCTGCATTATATTTTTATATAATATATTACTTACATGAGGGGTCCACCACCATGGCTCCCACATGTCATAGACCACACCTAACATACATCACATCATCACCTACCATCCTCCACTCACCCTCTTCTTTTCCACCGGCCAAGTCCACCAAAGTTCCACTCACTTTGCTTAGGATTGAAGCAAAGTTTCCAACCACAAAATTTGAGTTGAGGAGGAGGAACCACATGGGCAGCGGCCCCACCTCCTTTGGGTGCCCGCCCGGCCACCTTCTCCTCTATAAAAGCCCTTTCTCCCTTCACTCCTACACACCACACACAACCCATTTCAGTAGACAAACTTTGAGCTCTCGGCCTCCAGCAGTCGAGAGAGAGTTTGGGAGAGAAGGAGAGCTTAGAAAGAGTAGAGAAGAGGAGAGAAATTTGGGAGAGTGAGCAAGAGCTCAAGGGCTAAGAGGGGTGTTGACGGTCCTTAAGTATTAAATATAATCAATAGATAAATAGAGAAAAGGATCCAAATGCAACCGACATCCAGACATAGGGTTTTATCTGACAGAATTTCACGAGTTTTGGTGTTTGTCTATTTCTGCAGGGGGTTATCAGGAATTATGGAAGAAAGGCCCACACGTCGGGTTTACATAGAGATATTAACGTGCACCGCAATTATCCAACATCTAGAAGAGTCTAGAAGCCACGGGAACGAGCGGGAGGCCGAGCGGACCCGGGGCAGGGCGCCCGCCCTCCCCCCTTGGGCTCCCACCCTGGCCTGAGAGCCAATCAGGCTCCACCTCGCGGATCATGCTCCACCGACCTAAGGGATTAAGGAAAACCGTGCGATTAATGTCGGTTTGATCTGACGGCCCACATTCATTTGGAGGGACTATATAAGCAGACCCCCTGGCCCCTGGGGGAGAGGACCTCTGACCCTTGAAACCCAAATTCATTTATCCATCTTGGGAGAAGAAGCCTCTGATCAAGCCCTAGAGCCACCACATCAACTAGATCTCTAGTTTAGCATAGCTACATAGGATTAGAACTAGAAGGAGTCAATCTTCGATTGGTTTCTGGATCTGTCAAGAGGATTCTTGGTAATTCCTCTACTGTTCTTCATTTGTTCATCATTGTTCTTCAATATTATGAATATGACTTTATTCTACTTCAATATATTGATTATGACTTTGCTCTACTTGTTTATATTTGCAATTATATTGTTCTTAGTTTATCATAGTTATATGCTTGGCTTAGTTAGATAGGAATTATGTACATGTTTAGGATCGTATAGCGTTTATCCATGTGTATAGTGGGTAAATGATAAGTATTGTGTAGGCGTGGTGCCTATACCGTATTTATCTGCGATTGTACCTTATATGTCGGATCGCAGGGTAGTTCGTGGTGGTGACATCTCCATTGATTCTTATATAGTCCCCCTCTCGTGTATAGGGCAGGCAGAGCAACATTATTACAGGGGAGTGATTGCTGTTGGGTATTCTTAACATCATTACCAAAAGTAGACTAAGTTCTCTAAATCTAGTAACGGTGCCAAAAATGCCAAACCTATTCCTCACACCACTTAAGCCAAGTTGTCATCCCCAGCATGATATAAGAGACGCGGTATTGAAATATGCAATTGCTCTTTTAAATAAATAATGAATGGGATCTGCAAGCGCACAGATTAATACCGATGCAACATTTTAACCGGGAAGTATTCCAGGTATCGTTATTTATATTTTTACCACTGGGAAGGGATTAGCAATCATCAATATTGATTACAGAATAGAATATGAGATTGAGCATCTATCATTGCATGTATAATTGAGAACATTATATTTAACTCATCATACAGGGATAAGTGTCACATAAAAGATATATGAAATAATGAATAGTGACAAGGATAATTAATCTGATCTAGCCACATAATAAATATGATAAGCACCTCAATTAGATACTCTAGAAAGTCATTAGCATGGTATTAGAATGAACTACAAGAATATTCCCTAAGTTATTCTCAACTATATAGTCTAGCATTATCATAGTTAGTGCAAGCATACTTAGCAATCATCACGAGACAAGACTACGCCCATGCATAGTGATATTAGCAAGGAATATGAGAAACATAGCAATCACTCCCCTGTAATAATGTTGCTCTGCCAGCCCAATACACGAGAGGGGGACTATATAAGAATCAATGAAGCTGTCACTATCACGAACTACCCCACGATCTGGCATATTGGGTACAATCGCAGATAAATACGGTATAAGCACCACGCCTACACAATATCTATCATTTACCCATGGATCCGATGGATAAACGCTATACGATCCTAAGCATGTATATAGATCGAATCTAACTAAGCCAAGTACATAACTATGATAAACTAAGAACAATATAATCTTGAATATAAGCAAGTAGAGCAAAGTCATAAGCAATATATTGAAGTAGAACAAAGTCATATTCATAATATTGAAGAACAAAGATAATTAGAAAGCAATTAGAAGCACAATTAGAGAATTACCAAGAATCCTCTTGACAGATCCGGAAACCAATCGAAGATTGACTCCTTCTAGTTCTAATCCTATGTAGCTATGCTAATCTAGATGTATAATTGATGTGGTGGCTCTAATCTTGATCAGGGGCTTCTTCTCCCTTGAAGAACAATGAATTAGGGTTGAGAGGCTCTCTCCTCTAGGGGCCAGGGGGTCTGGTTTTAAAGTCCCTTCAAGTGAATATGGGCCGTTGGATCAAACCGACATAGATTGTATGGTTTAGATTCATCCTTTAGGTCGGTGGAGATCTCCCGCAAAGCAGAGTCCTGATTGGACTCAGAGGCAGGGCGAGCGCCCTGACCAACTGGGCGGGCGCCCAGGGTCTGGCCCCGTTTCGCCTCCGCTTCGGTCTCGTGGCTTCTGGAGTCTTCTAGATGTAAGATAATTGCGCGTCACGTTAATATCTTTACGTAATCCCGACGTGTGGGTCTTTCTTCCGTATTTCCTGATAACTCCCTGCAGAAATAGACAAACAACAAAACTCGTGGAATTTTGTCAGATAAAACCCTAAGTCTAGATGTTGATTTCATTTGGATCCTTTTCTTTATTTATGTGATAATTAAATTTGATACTTAAGTACCGTCAACAAACTCCCCCAAGCTTACCTCTTGCTCATCCCTGAGCAAGGATAGACTCAGCTATGGATCATAAGTTGTTGCAATATATTTAAAAATTAACGGTACACATGCTTTTTAAATAAGATCTCATCTCTAAGTTAGAGTAAACTGTCAAGACTTAAAACTTACTTACTTTACCTTCACCATGGGACTTGTAACTGTCACTTCTATCTTGAGTAGTTAAAAGATAGAACAGTCTAGTCAAGTGCCATGTCTCTTATTCTTGATCAGCTATAGCTCTGGGGTTTTTGCAGATTTTCAAATAAAACTCAGAGATTCCTTGTATGATTCTCTCAGATCTCTCTTTTGTGGTATTTCTGGATCCTTACCAAGGCAGTAATGGTATATGCCTTCTCTCAATATATGTGGTATTTGTGGTATAAAGCATAGTGACATTGCCTTCTCTCTCACCCTACTCTAATAAGGCTTTAATATCTGGAGCTCATAGGTGGGAGATTAAGTATACATACTTACAAGACATGTATTGCATAGTCAAACCATGGATCCAAAGAAACAAATCAATAAGCCAAATCAAGATGTGCATGTGTGGCGAATGAATGATGTATGGTGGTGATGGCGATAACAATGGTGAAAACAATGGTGGTGGAAGTCTAATTCTACTTTGCTCTTTGAGGGGATACATACCTTCCTTGCTTTTTTTTTGAATTTATGAGGAGAATGAGATGCTCTTCTTTTTTTCTTTTCTCTCAGGTGGGTATCTTGTACCCCTAATTCTACTGTCGGACACTTGTCCATTTTTACCTCTCGTCTCACTCTCTCTTTTCTTTCAAGGTTCCGAGCACTTGCTCCTTTTTATTTCCTCGTATTTCTCTTTTTTTTCTTTTTCTTTTTTTTAGAGCATTCATCTCTTGAGATAATATAGCAAGTGGTAGTAACAAGATAACTTGAGCATTTATTTCACAAGGGAAAACAGAAATATTTTTGGCTATTCTCTCCCGGATTAGGAGTAGAATATTTTTGGGTGATTCTGGAGATGGAATGGGTGGATATATGTGGATGGTACTTCCGGAGTAGAAGTAGCATATATGAGTGAACGTGCAAGTGAATCTTGATTTAACCACATGACAAGTTCCTAAGGGTCTACACAGCTTGACCACACTCAATGCTCATAAGCAGTAAATAGTAAATGTGTGGCTCAAAGTCTAGCAAGCATGTATATATGGCTGTGGTAGGAATTTAAACTCTCATCATACAGGAACTCATCATGCAACATTTTAAAGATTTTCAAAGATAAAATTCTCCAGAAATCTAGCATCTCTAGGAACAGATAAACAGCAGCTCAACCTTCCCATATCGTATCCGTTAACAACTTAGACTTCAGATCAAATTTTCATCCCACAAGTTTAGGTCTAGAGCAAGCTTTAAATTATAACAGTTATATCTAAACTTGAGAGAGAACTTAAAATGTGCAAATTAGGCAGAGCAACTATTCATCATTTCCATGCTTAAGTTTTATTTAGATACAGATTAGCATCGCTACTTTATTTATTTATTAAACACACTAAGCAAAAGATATATATATATAAGCTTAAAATCTTTATTTGGTTTTTTATAGTTTATGTATTTTAGTATTCTAATATAATATAAGTATAAAGATAGATAGAAATACTTATCGAGATAAATGGGGGTGCTCTCCCCCAAGCTGAATTTTGACGTAATTTCTCTTGATGTAGCTAGCAGGTGGCCGAGGTGTATTTGAAAGTCAGCAGCATTCTGACAGCGATTAGAATGTCCTCCGTCTGCTAGTCTTCTTGATTCTTAAATTCTGCGGAGCTCAAATAGACAACAAAGCTTGTGGAACTGATTAAGTGTTAGCATAAATATCTAGCCTTTATCATCTTGAGACTCCTTAATAGTTATTACTCCCTGTTTTTATATTTTTAATTTATAAAGCAGAAAAGAAAATTTTATTTTATTTTTATGCCACCACAGTGAATGTACTTATGGGTTTTATGCCACTCGCATACTCACATGGGGCTTACTGTTTTTCGCATTTTTATTTTCTTTTATTTTTAAGATAGTACGAACATGATTAACTAAGTAAACTAGTTGAAATAATTGAAAGGGAAAGGATAACTACCAAGTTTACCTCTCAGTAAGGCGTTCGGTGTTTTTTAAGTCCTCCGAACGGGACTCTCCATTTTTTCAATCGTCCTGAGGTTCGTTGGGTGGCGTAGTCGGTACTTCCGGCGGCGCCTCCTCTTCATGTATAGTTATCTTCATTTTCCACACCTGACTTGGTGCTTCGGTCTCCTCTGGATAATTCTGTTTAAACTCTACGTTTTCTGACCTTACAACTTCTCCTTCATAGTCTGCCCATCCGTCCTTGATGATCTGCCTCCTCTGGTTGCGGTTACGTCTTTTCCTTACCTGCTTAGATTCTTCAACGATATAGTTAGGGTCAGTAAAATAACGGTGTACCTTCTCTAAGGGGAAGTGCATATGGACTTCTCCGGTTCCAATGTAGATAATTGCTTTAACGGTGCTGAGGAACGGTCTTCCAAGGATGATGGGTGGATCGTACTCGTCTTCTCCCATGTCAATAACTTGAAAGTCTGTGTAGACAAAGTGATCGTCTATTTTGACTGGGACATCAGTTACTATTCCTTTAACTTCTCGAAATGTCTGATCTGCCATCTGGAGTTGAATGTATGTTGGTCTTAGTGGCATGGTTCCAAACAAGAGCCGATAGGTGACTGTGGCCATTATGTTGACGCCCGATCCGGTGTCGCAAATCATCTTGTAGAAACTATATCCATTTATGGAGCAGTAGATGCTTGGCATTCCTGGGTCATCCTTCTTCCCTTTGACGTAGAAACTGATCTTGGCAGCACTAGCATAGATGATAGCTCCCGTGGTGTTCAAGAATGGCCTCCCTAAGATGATGGGTGCTCTCTCATCATTTCCGATCTCTACCACTACGAAGTCTGCTAGGGCATACAAGGTACCAACTCGGACGCAAAGGTTCTTCAATATTCCCTTTGGAAAAGTTACCGTCTGATCTGCAAACTGCAAACACATGGTTGTTTCTAATAAAGGATATGTAAAGAATTTTTCATAGAGTACCCTGGGTATAATGTTGACACTGGAGCCAAAGTCGCAGAGTGCTTCTGGAACGTCCACCATGTCGATAGAGATCGGGATGACGGGGCGCCCTGGATCGCCTCTCTTGACCGGCAGAAGGTCAGTAGAGAATTCAGTGACGGGGTTACTCCAATTACCTGCATCAAACGTGTCTACAAGATTTGCAGATTCTAATCCTTCCGGTTGTGATGGTATACCGGGGTTAGTAGTAGGAACAGCAGCAGCTATTTGATTTAACTGAGATTCAATCATTTTATTAAAGCTAATTTGATTCTTGATGGTAGTAGAGAAATTATCCATTCTATTATTTATATTTTCTAGCATTTTATCATTAGATGCCAATTTCTTAGATAGATTATCCATTAGCTTTCCTTGATTAGACACTAACTCTCTCAAAGGTGGAAAATTATTAGCATTATTGTTGTAAGAATTGTTACCTTGATAATTACCTGAGTAGTTAGGCCTCTGTTGATTCCAACCTTGATTTTGTTGAGGACGGTTGTAGTAGTAGTTGTTGTTGTTGATGTAGTTCACATCCTCAAGCATCTTAGGGCAGTGGTTGCCTGAGTGTCCAGTGTCTCCACACTCCTCACAAGTCATGTGAGAGTCGTAGATGTGCATAACTTCTTTCTTGTCTCCAGCTCTATCATCGAGCTTCTTCATGAGCAGGTCTAGCTTTTGCAGACAGCATGTCTACCTCTTTCAGCTGATGCATACCTCCACCTCTCTTGCGTGTCTGGGTCCTCTCTTCATTCCAGCTTTGGTTGGACGCCATCTTCTCCACAAGAGCTGGGGCTTGTGGTATTGTAAGTGATAAGAATGCTCCTCCAGCTGCAGCATCCATGGTCTCTCGGGCACTGTTGCCGAGCCCATGATAAAATGTCTGCATTAGTAGCCAACTCTCCATTCCATGATGGGGACATTCTAGGATGTAGTCTTGAAAGCGCTCTCATGCTTCTGGAACAGATTTATCATTTTGTTGCTAAAAACTTGTAATCTTCCCACAGAGAGCATTGGTCTTGCCCATGGGAAAGAACTTAGCCAGAAAGTTTGTTGAGTAGAGTGCCCACGTAGTATTCTTCTCCTTTGTAGCGTAGAACCACTGCTTCGCTCTTCCTAACAGTGAGAATGGGAAGAGGCGAAGTAGTATAGCATCTTTGGGAACTCCTGATATGGTGAATGTGTTGCAAATCTCCAGGAAGTGTTGTAAATGAGCACTAGCATCTTCGTGTGCCTTCCCACAGAACTGGTTGGATTGCACCATGTTGATAAGTCCAGGCTTGAGCTCAAAGTTGCCATCGATCTCTGCAGCAGGTCCAGTGCGGATGTTGTCCGTAGTGGGAGCTGAGAACTCGCGGATTGATTTGTTCGCCATGGCTTCAAACTCTGAAGACAAGTTCCGGTGATCTTCTTGATTGGATGAAGCTTCTTGCTGAAGTGTTGATGATTTCTTTAGCTTGGCTCTCGTCTTCTTGAATAATGCTTCGGGATTGTCAACAAAATTTCCTGGAAGATGTCTTCTATTCATACATTCCCCTGCATAAGATGAAATAGGAAAATATCGTGGTAAAACTGTATGAGAGAATAGATAAGCTCAATCATATTAGTGATGCGAATGATAACTCAAAATCTTTTATTCTATTCCTGATTAGTAATCAACCTTCCCCGGCAACGGCGCCAAAAATGCTTGTTGGGTATTCTTAACATCATTACCAAAAGTAGACTAAGTTCTCTAAATCTAGTAACGGTGCCAAAAATGCCAAACCTATCCCTCACACCACTTAAGCCAAGTTGTCATCCCCAGCATGATATAAGAGACGCGGTATTGAAATATGCAATTGCTCTTTTAAATAAATAATGAATGGGATCTGCAAGCGCACAGATTAATACCGATGCAGCATTTTAACCGGGAAGTATTCCAGGTATCGTTATTTATATTTTTACCACTGGGAAGGGATTAGCAATCATCAATATTGATTACAGAATAGAATATGAGATTGAGCATCTATCATTGCATGTATAATTGAGAACATTATATCTAACTCATCATACAGGGATAAGTGTCACATAAAAGATATATGAAATAATGAATAGTGACAAGGATAATTAATCTGATCTAGCCACATAATAAATATGATAAGCACCTCAATTAGATACTCTAGAAAGTCATTAGCATGGTATTAGAACGAACTACAAGATTATTCCCTAAGTTATTCTCAACTATATAGTCTAGCATTATCATAGTTAGTGCAAGCATACTTAGCAATCATCGCGAGACAAGACTACGCCCATGCATAGTGATATTAGCAAGGAATATGAGAAACATAGCAATCACTCCCCTGTAAAAATGTTGCTCTGCCAGCCCAATACACGAGAGGGGGACTATATAAGAATCAATGAAGCTGTCACTATCACGAACTACCCCACGATCTGGCATATTGGGTACAATCGCAGATAAATACGGTATAAGCACCACGCCTACACAATATCTATCATTTACCCATGGATCCGATGGATAAACGCTATACGATCCTAAGCATGTATATAGATCGAATCTAACTAAGCCAAGTACATAACTATGATAAACTAAGAACAATATAATCTTGAATATAAGCAAGTAGAGCAAAGTCATAAGCAATATATTGAAGTAGAACAAAGTAATATTCATAATATTGAAGAACAAAGATAATTAGAAAGCAATTAGAAGCACAATTAGAGAATTACCAAGAATCCTCTTGACAGATCCGGAAACCAATCGAAGATTGACTCCTTCTAGTTCTAATCCTATGTAGCTATTCTAATCTAGATGTCTAATTGATGTGGTGGCTCTAATCATGATCAGGGGCTTCTTCTCCCTTGAAGAACAATGAATTAGGGTTGAGAGGCTCTCTCCTCCAGGGGCCAGGGGGTCTGGTTTTATAGTCCCTTCAAGTGAATATGGGCCGTTGGATCAAACCGACATAGATTGTATGGTTTAGATTCATCCTTTAGGTCGGTGGAGATCTCCCGCAAAGCAGAGTCCTGATTGGACTCAGAGGCAGGGCGGGCGCCCAGGGTCTGGCCCCGTTTCACCTCCGCTTCGGTCTCGTGGCTTCTGGAGTCTTCTAGATGTAAGATAATTGCGCGTCACGTTAATATCTTTACGTAATCCCGACGTGTGGGTCTTTCTTCCGTATTTCCTGATAACTCCCTGCAGAAATAGACAAACAACAAAACTCATGTTCAGATAAAACCCTAAGTCTAGATGTTGATTTCATTTGGATCCTTTTCTTTATTTATTTGATAATTAAATTTGATACTTAAGGACCGTCAACAATTGCTATGTTTCTCATATTCCTTGATAATATCTCTATGCATGGGCGTAGTCCTGTCTCGCAATGATTGCCAAGTATAATTGCACTAACTATGATATGCTAGACTTTTTAGTTAACAATAACTTAGGAAATATTCTTGTAGTTCATCCTAATTCCATACTAATGACTTGCTAGAATATCTATTGAGGTGCTTATCATTATTATGTGTGGCTAGTTATGCTGATCAGATTAATTATCTTTATCACCATTCATACTTTATCTATATTTTATGTGACATTTATCCCTGTGTGAAAGAGATAGATAAATGCTCTCGATTATACATGCAATGATAGATACTCAATTCCATATTCGATTCCATAATCAACATTGATGATTAGCAATCCCTTCCCAGTGGTAGAAATATAAATAAAAATACCTAGAATACTTCCTGGTTAAAATGCTACATCGGTATTAATCTGTGCGCTTGCAAATCTCATTTATTATTCATTCAGAAGAGCAATTGCATATTTCAATACCACGTCTCTCATGTCATGCTGGGGATGACAACTTGGCTTAAGTGGCATGAGGGATAGGTTTGGCATTTTTGGCGCCGTTATCAGAACTAGAAAACTAAGTCTACTTTTGGTAGTGACGTTAAGAATGCCCAACAAGGGGTAGTGCTGCAATAATTCATAGAGAGAACTTAGTGGAAGTGCTGTCCAACTAAGGAATAAGAAATTTAAAATCAAGGGGAGGTTCTGTCGAAATCCAAATTAGCAACTAGACTCAATCTTGAAACAAAAACTGACCTCTTGACGGCTAACCGCTAACCATTGACTAACCCCCTTTGCACTAGTGTTGTTTTTGTCTGTAAGAATTTGTTGCAGGATGAAGAGCTGGGCAAAGGGAATCGCCAACAAGGTCTCGGGAAGGACCACAAGGAGCTCATCCCGGTATGCCTCGTCAAGGGCCGGCTCCGACATGAGCACCGATCCCCCCGCTGATGCTCAGCCATCATCTTCCTCAGCTGCATAAAGGGTTGTCCTCACAACACAACCAGTAAACAGGAGAGGAGCTCAATGGGAGACTTCTGAGAGGGCACCTCAGAGGATAGCCTCTAAGAGATTTGCTCGTCAACACGAGCCAGTCTGGCTTGGTGCTGACCCCACTCACGAAGCACCGACGGACACCGGCTATCATGAATGGCAGGCACGCCAATGCCGTGCACTTAATCCTGAGATGTATCCTCCGTTCCATCCGGCCTATCATCCATATGGTTACTATCGACCACCACCATTCATCCCCATAGGGGAAGGTCCCTCAGGAGAGGCTCCAAGGAATTCATTTAGTACCTATGGAGAAAGGACAAAAGACGAGGAACAAGGGTTTGAGCAAGTACATAGGTCTGATGCTTCTAGGTTCTTCTACACCCAGTAGCATTACAATGAGCAAATGGTATTCCAAAACTATGTCCACACCTCTCTTGCTCACAATGAGCAGAACTGGAATGACTAGCGTCAGTGGAACCAAACCACCACTCAGACGTTGGCCTCTATTCAACAGGGGCAAGATCAAACCAATAGCACTCTAAGTGACATCTTCGCGTTCCTCCAGATCCCTAAAGAGGACTAGCTTGGGGAGGACCCCCATTGTCATTGTGTTTGTTTAAAAATGAAAACCAAATAAAAAGAGTGTCTAATATAAGTTTGCCATTATGTTTGCTATAAATAAAATATGTAGAGATGAATAAGGCATGATCGAAATGATGATTAGTTGCTCTATAGTAATTGATCTCAAGTACCTAGCTTTATGTGAATTCTCCCAAGGATTGGATACACTGTTAGACAACTGAATTTACTATACTCTTTAAACCTGTGGGAGCATATACTTAAACTAAGTCTAGGTAGTTGATGGATATGATATGATATAGTGTGAGCTGATGTTTATCATGTTTCTAGTGCTACTAAATTCTGGAGATTTATTTTATGAAAATTAAAAATGCTTCATGATGAGTTCTATGTATGATAGAGAGTATAAAATTCCTACCACAGCCAAATTTATTTAGAATAGGAAGCCTCCACATATATGTAGGGCTTTGTGTTTGGTCGAGCTGTGTTGACCCTTAGGAACTCATCATGTGACTAATCTCGGTATCACGTACACTCATGTTCACCCTTTTGCTACTTCTACTCTGGAAGTACGCACCACATATATATTCCATATTCACCTATCAAAAAATGTTTCATTCATACACTGAGAGTGAACGCTAAAAATATTTCCCTTGCTTATTTGCTAGCTAATTATCTTAAGTTCATTGCTCCAAGTTCAATCTTTCATTCCTCTACAAAATATTTGTTACAAAATGAATTGATGGGCTGCAAGAAAAATAGTGGACAAAAGTTCCATGAAAGAAAGAAAAAGAAAGATTTATGAGCCCAAGTTTGTTATCAAAATTACAAGTTCAAAGTTAGAGGAATTATCTTTTCAAGTAAAGGAGCATTAGAATTATTTTGGACCCCTTCTCCTTCCACAAATATTCTTTAGTTTAGCATTCACATATAAAACCACACATGCGCAAGGGTCAGACCCAATGCATTAGCTATCTCCACACCTATGAGCTCCACATAAGCTTTATTAGATAGTGTGTGAGAGAGAGAGCTATAAATGCCTATGCCATAATACTACATATCTTGAGAGCAAGAGAGAAGGCATCACTCTTTTCAATGCCTTAGCAAGGATCCAAAAATACCAGATAAGGAGAGACTTGAAAGGATTATATTAAAGAACTTTGAGTTTTATTTCGAAAATTATAAAAAACTCCAAGATAGAGGTAGAACAATAGAGCAAGAGACAACAATGCTTGACTTAATTGTTCTATCCTTCAACTGCTCAAGACCCAAGTATAGGTAAAAGTCCCATGGTTGGAAGAAACATGAGTAAGTTTGGAAGTTATGATAGTTCACTCTAGTCTAAGGATGAGTTCTTATTTAAAGCATGTGTACTTGTGAGGCATGAAAGCATTGTAGCAACTCCTGAGCCATCCTTTGTAGCTGTTTGCTCAGGGACGAGCAAAAGGTAAGCTTGGGGGAGTTTGTTGACGATTGTTAACCCTCAAAATTATATGTCAACTAAGGAGAAGAAAGGGGATAAAAACTAAACATCACCATAGACTTAGGGTTTTCATTGACAATTTCCATGAGTTTTGGTGAATGTTTGTTTCTACAGGGGGTTATCAGAATAATATGAAAAGTAGGTCCACATATCAAATTTACATAGAGAAAAGACCCGAACGTCAACTCCAAAAGACTCTAGAAGACTCAGGAAGACGTGCCCTGAAAGCTGTGGCGCACCTACCATAGGGCAGGGGCGGGCCCCTAGGCTAGGGTGGGGCGGCCGCTCGGGGGCAAGAACCAATCAGGTTCTGCCTGCGGATCCTGCCTCCACCGACTTTGAGGATCAATCTTAAGCGCACGTTTAGGTCGGTTTGATCCAAGGGCTGTGGTGCTTCCTAGGGGCTATAAATACTAGCCTACCCCCTAGAGGAGAACTCAAAATTGAGAAAAAAATAGAATTATATTTTTATTCTCATCTAAGAATTAGAGGGAGCCATTAGAGCCAGGGATAAGAGATAGATTAGCTACTCCTAATCTTCATCTTCTACATAGGATTAGATTAGATAGAGGAAGAGTCGAGCGCCTATGCTCAGAATTTCTAGATCTCCAACATCAGAGATTGGTATTATCTTTTATTTCTCTTTTAACTTTATTCTAATATCATTATGTTCCTATTTATTATGTCCTTAGTTTATTCTAGTTCTACATTTGATATGGTCATGATTCATATTGAGATTATGTTATGTTTGCAAAGCGCTTAGCTTTCTTTACGGGAGAGTTAAGTGATAGATGTCATATTAGCATGGTGCTTAGATGTCGTTTATCTGCAATTACACCCTATTGGTCGGGTAGCGTGGTAAATTGTGGAAGTGACAGTTCCGTTGAGTCCTTTGTATTCCATTCCCCATTGGCTTTTTATAGCAATGTTCCTTATACATAAATGAAGAGTCTTTTGTGCTATATATGATAGTGTAGCATTAGAGTAGATGAATGACTTGATAAATTAGAACAACATAGGATTTCTATCTCTTGAACTAATCGGACGTCTACCTAATATTAAGCTGAGTAGTCTAAATCTAGTCTCTATATTCCCTAGTCTTCTATATTTTATATATCATATATCAATGGTTTACCCTCCTGCCAAGTATGTGACTATGTGTTGACGGTTCTTAAGTATCAATTTTAATTATCAAATAAACAAGAGAAAGGACCAATATACAAACAACACCTAGAATTAGGGTTTGATCTGACAGAATTCCACGAGTTTTGTTGTTTATCTGTTTCTGCAGGGGGTTATTAGGAAATAAGAAAGAAAGGCCCACATGTCAGGATTACATAGAGATATTAACGCACCGCGCAATTTTCTACCATCTAGAAGACTCCAGAAGCTATGGGAACAAAGCGGAGGCAGAACGGGCCTGGCCCAGGGCACCCGCCCCCTGTTGGAGTCCAATCAGAACTCTCTTCGTGGATCATGCTCCACCGACCTAAAGGATCAAGGATAACCGTTCAATCAATGTCGGTTTGATCCGACGGCCCAGATTTACCTGAGAGGACTATATAAGCAGACCCCCTGGCCCCTGGAGGAGAACAAGTTAATCATAGAGTTGAGAGGAGCCCTCGAAGGAATACCTCTCCTCTAAATAGACATAGGGCTTAGCATCCAATGTGAGTAGAATTAGATCTTCTAGTTTCTACTAGATTGAGAGAGATAGAGTGGAGGTGTAGATCGGAGGAAGCCCGGCCTGTCGGTGTCTACTCCGAGGTTGTACCTGCGGGATCAAGTTCTCCTAACCCAAAGCTTGCTCCTAGGATTCTTCAGTATTTTGACTTCTAAATTCTAGTAAGTTCTTGTTTTATTGTTCTTTGGTTTATGAGTTTACTTTAATCTCTTCACGTAGAGTTTAGAGTAATCATCTCTAGCGTAGACGTGGTGTTTAGGCTAGGATACTCATAGATATCCCCTGACTAGCTGGACCGTGGTAGTAGCGAGGAACGTGACATTTCCGAGTTACCTTTGCAGACCATATCCCGTTAGTAGGATCAATAGGGTTTATAGGTGCGGGTTGAACATCCTCTGTGGTGTCTAGATTCCGTGAGCCTCCCCAATAGAACAATAGATTATCCTTACCAAGGTTAGAAAGAGATTTTGGTTGTAGTCTTCTCTATATATCACTCACATTGAGAAACATTCTTTGTAGCCTAATGGTTAGTAGTAATAGATTGGGTTAGTCAGATGCACTCTTTCTTCTAGTGGTAAAAATATAAATACGATACTCTGGATAACATCTCAGGTGAAGTGCTCAACGATATTCGTGCGCTTGCGGATCAATTCCTTATTGCGTTCCCAAATATCAACAAGCATTTCTGGCGCCGTTGCCGAGGAGAAAGACGGTTTGCTAAGATAACGTTGAGTCTTACTACTAGCTTGTATCTATACTTTTATCTTATCTTTTTATATTCTTTATTTTCTTTACTCTTACCTTATGGAAAACCAAGATTCTAAATCAATCTATCAATTTGCAACACCATCGGAAACTGACCTTTTACCATGAGAGTCATCACAGCCTATCCAAACATCCTAGTATAGGTTAAGTTCCAGTTTGATTTCCATGATTCAAAACCTATCTTTTTCAGGAAAGGAAGACAAAAACCCTTACCTTCACATTAGAGATTTTGAGCAAACATGTGATTGTCTTCGCATTGAAGGCATTTCTGACAAAACTTTACGTTGGAAGCTTTTTCCTTTTTCTTTAAGAGGAGAAGCTAGACAATGGTATAATCAGAAGGTAAGTCAACAACGAGGTGAATGGGGAGTTTTACGAGCCAACTTTTGCCTAGATTTTTATTCCCTCGACCGTATCGGCGACCTTAGACTCGAAGTCCTATCTTTTAAACAAAAAGATAATGAAACTTTGGGAAAATCTTGGAAACGTTTTTCCGATCTTTTAGAATCTGTTCCAAACCTTAATCTTGAAGACCCTGTTCTTTTATTTCACTTTTTTTGAGGTCTTCAGAAAGATCATAAACAAATGCTACATACAATGTCTAGAGGTTCTTTCTTTCGCATCCCTACTGATGATGCTAGAGTGATCTTAGATAGAATCCTAGAAGCTGAGATAGATAATACCCTTCATGATGAAACCCACGAAACCGAAGTAGACACTCTGCCAAATTCTCCATCTACTTTAGCTATCCCAAGTTCTGAGCCACAAAAGGAAGAAATTCCACCACCTGATTTCATGCTAGATATAGAATCCGATCTTTTTGCCAATTTTGGAAGCATTTCAAACTACCATTCTATTAACAGACCCCAAAATGGCCATTTTAGCATTTGTTTACCAAGTGAACATCAATTGAGAGAGCTTATCTCAGTCATGAGTAGCGAATGGTTGGAGAAGTCAGTGGTTTCCTCTGAGGTGATCCGTTTGGACACACCGTCTATAACTATACGCTGTGCTTATGATTCTGATCGATTTGATGCTCTCTATAATCCTGTTGTGGGGATCAACATCATGTCTGAATCTTTTGCACTTAAATTATTTAAAAATTTGGTCTTAACCCCCACAACAAAAGTCATAAAGGAATCTTCGGGACGATTAGTCCCCAGTCTTGGAATTATTAATGTCCTACCCCTTATGGTAGAAGGTTCCATGGTTCATTTGAACTTCTATATCTTTGATTCATGGGACTTCGACCTGTTGATAGGACAACCTTTTAGAAGACTCCTTTATGAAGGTCATACTGAAAAGCTACACATTTCTTTTGGAAAAACTTTTAAATTTCCAATAACAATTTCACACTCCTTAAATAATAAGGCCGAGTCATATCTTTTGCTTGATCTTATGGAGGAGGTAAAGGCTGCATCTCTAGAGCTTTTAGAAGAACTAGATTTAGAAGACGAAGCTCCTTTCTTCATAGAAGAAGAAGCTGAACCATCTGAACCTGAACCCTTAGATGAGTTTGCAGAAATGCCTAGACCTCCCAAGGAGCTTAAAACTTTACCACCCGGTCTTATCTATGCTTTCCTAAACAATAATCCAGAGTTTCCTGTGATCATTAGTGATAAACTCACTCAGGAGCAAACTCTGCGATTAATGACCATTCTTGAGAAACATCACTCAGTTTTTGGCTACTCACTCCAAGATCTTACAGGAATCAGTCCTATGATTTGTACCCATCGTATTCCAACAGATCCTTCTGTTTCACCTTCTCGAGACCCCAACGTAGACTTAACAATGAGATGAGAGAGGTAGTTAAAAAGGAAGTTATAAAGTTGCTGCATGCAGGAATTATATATCTTGTGCCGCACAGTGAGTGGGTAAGCCCAGTTCCAGTTGTGCCTAAAAAGGGAGGCATGACTGTCATTATGAATGAAAAGAACGAGTTAATTCCGCAACGCACCGTCACAGGGTGGCGGATGTGCATAGACTATAGAAAACTAAACAAAGCCACAAGAAAGGATCATTTTCCTTTACCTTTTATAGATAAGATGCTAAACATCGCCTAATTAGATGGATCTTATTACTTCAAGAATTTGACTTAGAAATAAAAGATAAAAAGGGAATAGAAAATTCTGTTGCTGATCACTTGTCTAGAATATATTTTAAGAGTCCGTAGGAAACCCCCATCAATGATTCACTCTAGGACGACATGCTCTACGGGATTAACAGGTCTGACCCCTGGTATGCAGATATTGTTAATTTTATGGTTTCAGGGTATGTACCACCAGGAGCAAACAAGAAGAAGCTTATTCAAGAAAGTCGTTCACATATATGGGATGAGCCATACCTCTTCCGAGTATGCTCTGATGGTTTACTCAGGAGATGTGTGACCACTGAGGAAGGATGGTAGATCATCGACAGGTGTCATTCATCACCTTATGGAGGTCACTATGGAGCATTCCGTATACATTCAAAGATCTAGCAGTGTGGATTCTACTGGCCTACAATGTATGAAGACACGAAGCAATATATTAGAAGATGTGGGCCATGTCAAAGGCACGGAAACATAAACACAAGAGATGCCATGCCACTCACCAACAACCTTCAGATTGAGCTCTTTGACCTCTGGGGAATAGATTACATGGGTCAATTTCCCCCATCAAAGAAGTGTGAGTTCATCTTGGTCGCAGCTGACTACGTCTCCAAGTGGGTAGAGGCACTACCTTGCAAACATACCGACAACATCAGTTCAAAGAGGATGTTTGAAGAAGTTATATTTCCAAGATTTGGAGTTCCCAGAGTAGTGATAAGTGATGGAGGAGCACACTTCATCGACAAACGCTTCAAGCAATATCTATCAAAACATGGAATCCGTCACAACGTCGCTAAACCACTATAACTAAACATGTGCTTAACCAAAAATTGTGCTATTTATCTTTCTGGAAAGCTTATGAAAAGTACTAAAACTTATATATTTTCATCTAGGCAAGATTCACAACTTAACTGAGCCAAACAATACAAAGATGCAGATCCACTCAGAATAGGAGCAAAGCAACATAGGGCATTTGTTATTTTCATTACTCTTAATCTATCAATCCTAAATTCATGAAACAAATGCCAGACATCAAATATCATATTAAAAGTATGTCACAATATGTTCACATTTATTCGAGCAATACTACAGCAGTTATGAAAAAGACAAATATAAGAAGCAATTAAAACCTTACTGCATAAATCTATTTTTACGACTAAAACATCAAACTAAACCATGCTATATTATAGATCTACTGCACAGAGAATTTCACAAGGATTCCAAAAAGTCCACATTTGCTATTTTACAACTTTTCTATGAATTACTATGCATTTCCAAAATTCATCCAGAAATCTGCATAAAGAAAAGATAAAGGAAAACACTTTTGCTTCGGGAACCCTGGACTTTCTCGAAATCAACCGCAGTCCAGATGCACTATTCATATGAGTCTTGACTTCACATCTGGAACCCTGAGGTTTACTCTATTTGAAACCGAGGTCCTCTGTCTTCCACCTGGGAGCGAACAGAGAAGAAATCCAAACAGCAGCAACACTGGCCATGGCCAACCACGGCAGGGGAGGGCACCACGGCGGCGCAGCGACGACCAGTGAGGCGAAGGCGACCCCAAACTCGCGCGCGGCAACTCTGGCCTGCCCCAGCAGTGCCCAGTGGCGGCAGTAGGCGAAGCCATGGCGGCGGTGCCGTGGTTCTCGACCAGGGAGCGAGGGAGGGAGATGGGGATAACGCTGGGGGAGTGGAGGAGGATGGGGAGAATGCTCTGGTGCTCCACTACATCGACAGCAGGGCACAGAGGCACTGCAGGGGAGCTTGGACGCGCGTCTGCAATGGTGGGCGCGCTCTGGTGCATGGCAGCCACCTCGCCATTTCGTCGAACACGTGGTGGGCAGCGAAGTAGGGAAGGTGGGACGCCGGTTTGGGCCACTTCTGGGCCGAATTGGACCTTGGGCCTAAAACGAAGTTTGCTCACCACGTCGTGCACTACAACTTTGATGAAGACGTCAAGATCATTAGACCAACAGATTAAGAGATAATTAGATGCCAAGTCACAAGTGTCAACGTATTGACGGTGATTAGGAAAACCATGAATTGATGATCCAAACCATGTCAAACTTGATGCAACATTTTACATGACCTTCTCCAAGTAATTGTCCACCACTTTTATTTTTGGACCAACTTTAGTTGCTTCACAAAAACACGAGAACACGGCATGCCAACGGGTCGACGTCCGTTTGGCGATAAAATAATCATTTGCTGTTTTGGGAGCTACTTTTAGATATCAAAATGAACTCTAAATTTGATGATACTTGATCCATTGCTTTCATCAAGAAGAGTACTCCAACTCATATTAAGGAATCCAATTGAGTTACTATAAGAATTTGGATAATAAAACATCACGAAGGAGCTAACTCACTGCTGTCCTTCTAGGGACTTAGAACTATTTCTCAGGGCTGAAAAACAGCAGCTGATTCGAACTTCGAGCCTCTGCTTAAACTATTTTTAGGCCGATTTGGTTCTTGACCCTTGAATAAAGTTTCTTCTACAGAAGCAAAACTATAACTTTCATTTAGGGTCAAACCTGATAACTGCAACAGAAGTCAATCTTTCACTTTGGTCAAAGCAGTAACCCGATAAAGCTCCAAATAGGGTTTTAGGCCAATTGAAGCATTTCCTTGCCCCAAGCTCAACAAGAACCCTTCATGACTTTTATTGTATAATTCATCTAGAGTCATATGAACATGTTTGCAAGGTTTGATTGGTGACCCATGATTCTATTTCCTTAATAGATTCATTCCAACAATGATATAACTTATCATTTCATGTGACTTCTTGATTCCAAACTTAACCAAACCTTTCCAGAGACCAACATAGATTGGGATGGATATAAGACACATGAAAAAGGTTCCATTAGCATCATCAAAGCATACCTTTTAAAAAGGCATATATGCAAGCAAGGTTGCATCCACGAAGCCCAAGTTGGGGTTTACTTTCATAGATTGACTTTGACCTCTTTGTTACCATTGAACTTGTCATGTTTGAGCTCAAACCTAGTACTTAGCAAGTGACAAACACCTGGGGTGTTACAAGCACTTCACTTGGGAAATTATCCAGAGTATCGTATTTATTTTTTTACCACTAGGAGAAAGAGTGCATCTGACTAACCGGTCTATTACTACTAACCTTTAGGCACAAAGAATGTCTTTCGATGTGAGTGATAAATAGAGAAGACTGCAACCGTAGTCTCCTTCTAACCTTGGTAAGGATGATCAACTGTTCTAATGGGGAGGCTAACGGAATCTAGACAACACAAAGGATGTTCGACCTGCACCTATAAACCCTATCCTTCCCGCTAACGAGATGTGATCTACAAAGGTAACTCGGAATTGTCACGTTCCTCACTACTACCACGGTCCAGCTAGTCAGGGAATATCTATGAGTACCCCAGCCTAAACACCACGTTTACGCCAGCAATGATTACTCTAAACTCTACGCGAAGAGATTAAAGTAAACTCATAAACCATAAGAACAATAAAACAAGAACTTACTAGAATTTAGAAGTCGAATTACTGAAGAATCCTAGGAGCAAGCTTCGGGTTAGGAGAACTTGATCCCGCAGGTACAAGCTTGGAGTAGACACCAATAGGCCGGGCTTCCTCCAATCTACACCTCCACTCTATCTCTCTCAATCTAGTAGAAACTAGAAGATCTATTTCTACCTTACATTGGTTGCTAAGCCTAAAAAGAAATATTAATTAGAGAAGAGGTTTTCCTTCGAGGGCACCCCTCAGTCTCTATGATAATTTCTTCATGTCTTCTCCAGGGGCCAGGGGGGTCTCCTTATATAGTCCTCCCCTTCTATGCGTTTTTGGGTCGATAGGCGAGGTGGTACTATGTTTTTCTTGATCCAATAGGTCGGTGGAATATCCCGAGCGAAGAGAGTCCTGATTGGCATCCAGAGGGGGGCGGGCGCCCAGGTCACCAGGGCGGGCGCCCTGGGCCTGGCCCCTTTCGGCCTCCGTCTTCTTCCCGTGGCTTCTGGAGTCTTCTAGATGGTGCAAAAACGCGCAGTGCGTTGATATCTCTATGTAATCCCGACATGTGGGCCTTTCTTCCATAATTCCTTATAACCCCCTGCAGAAATAGATAAACAACAAAACTCGTGGAATTCTGTCAGATAAAACCCTAATTCTAGGTGTTGGTTGCATATTGGTCCTTTCTCTTGTTTATTTGATAATTAAAATTGATACTTAAGAACCGTCAACAAATACCCCCATACTTAGGCTTTTACTCGTCCTCGAGAAAAGGATGGTTAAGAACAATATCTGGGGTAAAACATTTTAAAACATTCTTTATATTTGCAGGGTGTAAAAAATTCACTGTGTACCATAGTCAGGGATGTTCATGGTTAAGAGTAAAGATCCTTTCTTCTCAATCCTACCACTTGGAGTTTTTATATATTTTTGAAAGAGAGTTAGCATACCTTTTTATCCTCATAGGTTCTCTCAGATCACTCATTATCTTTTATATATCTCACTGAGGTTGTTTTATTTTGCAAAAATTCTCAAGCATACTTACTTTGCATTTATTGCCTGATCAAAACGGGATCCGAGGTGGGGAATGTCATACTCTTAGATCAAAGACTTTGGAAATTAAAATCTTTGTCAACTATTGCTGGCATATTGCTTATTAGAGGGACCATGGGCTATCATTTTTTTTCTTCTCTTTCTTTTTTTTAAGTGGATACCGAGGCACCCCTAATTCTACTGCCGGACACTTGTCCATTTTTTTCTGCGAGGTTGTCGAGCACTTGCTCCTTTTTATTTCCTCGAAATATCTCTATTTTTGCATAGCCCATGCCTCTAATGCAATAGTACTTCGGAAGAGTGAATCTTTCTGAAATAAATGTTTTGATCTTAGGAGCATGATAAATCTCTCAACAAGGGTCTAACTCATTTTGAACAAACTCAATACAGAGTAGATAGCTTTTATAATTATAAATATTTTCAGTTTTATCAGGCATAAAACACTGAGGATGGTAGCTAGAGTTTTGAATATTTTGAAATAAATTCTCCAAGCAACAATGATATCAAGAATAAGAAACTCACACTCTATCATCACATATTCCATAACGACTTAAGTAACACAGGGTTTTAAAATGATTTTCAATAATTGCAAGTTTTCAGGAAATATCACAGATTGAGATTAACCATGATTAGAAATATTTTAATCTTTTTATTTTATCATATCAGAGACAATAATCTGCATAATCCAAAATATATATATGTGTAAAGTAAAGTGTGCAGAGTATGTACCTGAATCGTGGACTGGTGTAGTCGGAATGTGTTTGGCATGTCGAGGGATCTCCCCCATACTTGTTTTCTGCTTTCTTGCACAAAAATAAAGTAGTGACACACAAGACATAATAATAATAATACTTTTTATTGATGTTGAGGCATTTATTACAAAAGACTGATAGCAAACTGATAGCAAACTAATGATAATAGTAAACTGATGATAGTAGCAAACCTAAACCGAATTTAAAGATAAATGACTAAAATGCATTGCCTCAAGGTCTAATCTAGATAACTTAGCGGCGCTCTAATTCCCTAATCTTCTTGTTGGCACTGGCAAGATCCTGCCTAAGGCCTAGTATAATGGTGTTGTGGTTAGATAGCTGCCTAGTGAGGGAATTAATCGAGGACTGGAGATCTATAATAACTCTGTCTAGCCTGCGAACTTCCTCATCAATATCCATTATAGTCTTGCGACGCTTGGGAGGTGTCTCAAAAGCATTGAGAGAGTGCTTCGGGGCTGCCTTTGGAGGGATGAATCGGACTTTGGCTGCTCGAATCCCTTCAAAGTAAGGCCTTTCCTCCTCCGTAGTGTAGCGAATACTGCTGATCTCGCCGCTCCGGTTGGTCTTGACTCCAACGACCCTCTCATTGGGTCTAGGTGGAAGGTTCCTTGTGCCGGTTGGCACCTTGATAGTAGTCTTCGTCTTGGATGATGATCCTTTGAGGAGTAGGGGTTGTGGCGGTGTGGTGAGAACTGGTTGAGCATGGTAGGATTGGGCGGAGCTGCGTTGGCGTAGTGGCATGGCTTCTAGCTGTCGCTCTGTGTTGGCCGGGACGAGAGCACGGGCATCGGGGTCTTCCACAGGCTCCATGTTGAGGTTGAAGGGGACGACTTCCCAATCATCGTGGTACTTCTTGGCCATTGGATCAGCAAGGGACTAATCAAGCTCTAATTGAAGGAGAGAAGGCTTGGTGGCTTGGTGTTTGAAAACTGAGGTCAGGGGTCTGTTTATATAAGGGTCAAAAAGGTGCCTCTATGGGTTGTTCGGGTTGCTCCCGTCGATGTACGTGGAAAAATTTCCATCCGAGGGATTATTCGAATTACCATAAGTGCATTTTCCATAACAGAGAAAGTCACGACCGAGGGGGAACAGGAGCTGGGCGCCCGCCCACCTGAGCTGGGCGCCCGCCCTCTCTCTGGCCCCTCTGTGGGCCCACTTTCTCGAGCGCGTTTCTAGATATGAAATTATTTAGAAAAATATATATATATGACCCAAAAACATCAGACTAAAAAGGTCGGGCTCTAATTCTCCATGGGAAGGTAAAAATGTACTACGTCTATTTCTTCAAATTCTTCATTGGGCTCTAAAAATAATTTAAGACGTTGACCATTTACCTTGAATAACGTACCTTCGCTATTTTGAAGTGTGATAACTCAGTGGGATGATGAATTAATTACCTTAAATGGTCCTTCCCATTTGCTCCGGAGTTTTCCATGCCCGAAAAGCTTCACCCTGGAATTAAAAAGTAATACCTTATCTCCGGGTGTGAACTCCTTCTTGATTCTCTTGTCATGCCACCTCTTGACTCTTTCTTTGTAGATCTTTGAGTTGTGATATGCCTTCTCTCGCCATTCTTCCAATTCTGATAGTTGCATTCTTCTATAATCTCCAGCAACATCTAGGTCCATATTCCATCTCTTTATGGCCCAGTGTGCTTTGAACTCTAGTTCAACAGGTAGATGGCAAGTCTTCCCGTACACCAATTGGTATGGAGACATTCCAATTGGGGTTTTGTATGCTGTCCGGTATGCCCAGAGTGCATCGGGTAACTTGTCTTTCCACGTCGTTCCCATTTCATTTACTGTCTTCTGAAGAATATTCTTGATTTGTTTGTTGGAAGTCTCTGCTTGGCCACTTGTCTGAGGATGATAAGGGGTAGCAACGTTGTGACGGATTCCATGTTTTGATAGATATTGCTTGAAGCGTTTGTCGATGAAGTGTGCTCCTTCATCACTTATCACTACTCTGGGGACTCCAAATCTTGGAAATATAATTTCTTCAAACATCCTCTTTGAACTGACGTTGTCGGCATGCTTGCAAGGTAATGCTTCTACCCACTTGGAGACATAGTCAACTGCCACCAAGATGTACTCGCACTTCTTTGATGGAGGAAATGGACCCATGTAGTCTATTCCCCAGACATCAAAGAGCTCAATCTGAAGGTTGTTGGTGAGTGGCATTGCATCCCTTGTATTTATGTTTCCGTGCCTTTGACATGGCCCACATCTTCTGATATATTGCTTCGTGTCTTCATACATTGTAGGCCAGTAGAATCCACACTGCCAGATCTTTGAATGTGTACGGAATGCTCCACAGTGACCTCCATATGGTGATGAATGACATCTGTCGATGATCTTCCATCCTTCCTCAGTGGTCACACATCTCCTAAGTAAGCCATCAGAACATACCCAGAAGAGGTATGGCTCATCCCATATATGTGAACGACTTTCTTGAATAAGCTTCTTCTTGTTTGCTCCTGGTGGTACATACCCTGAAACCATAAAATTAACAATATCTGCATACCAGGGGTCAGACCTGTTAATCCCATAGAGCATGTCGTCCCGGAGTGAATCATTGATGGGGGTTTCCTGTGGACTCTTAAAATACATTCTAGACAAGTGATCAGCGACAGAATTTTCTACTCCTTTTTTATCTTTTATTTCTAAGTCAAATTCTTGGAGTAATAAGATCCATCTAATCAGGTGAGGTTTAGCATCTTTTTTAGTGAGCAAATATTTTAGTGCAGCATGATCAGTGTAAACGATTATTTTAGCTCCAACTAAATAAGATCTAAATTTATCAATGGCAAAGACAACAGCCAGAAGCTCTTTTTCAGTGGTTGCATAATTAAGTTGAGCTCCTGTCAAAGTTTTACTGGCATAAGCAATTGCATGATGCTTCTTATTTTTAGTTTGTCCCAATACTGCCCCACAGCATAATCACTAGCATCACACATAATTTCAAAAGGCAACGACCAATCAGGGGGTTGAATGATTGGTGCAGAGATGAGTGCTTTCTTTAATAAATTGAAAGATGTTAAACATGCATCATCAAACTCGAAAGGAACATCCTTGGCTAGCAAAAGAGTAAGTGGTCTAGCAATAAATGAAAAATCTTTTATGAATCTACGATAAAAACCAGCATGGCCAAGAAAGCTTCGAATTCTTTTTATGTTCACAAGTGGAGGTAGTTGTTCAATTACTTCAATTTTAGCTTTGTCTACCTCAATCCCTCTTTCAGACACTACGTGTCCCAGCACTATTCCTTCCCTAACCATAAAATGACATTTTTCCCAATTAAGGATTAAGTGCTTTTCTTCACATCTTTGCAAAACCTTGTCTAAGTTTTCAAGACAACTATCAAAAGTTTTTCCATAAACAGAGAAATCATCCATGAAAACTTCCATAATCTCTTCAATCATATCAGAAAATATAGACATCATGCATCTTTGAAAAGAAGCTGGTGCATTACATAACCCAAAAGACATTCTACGGTAAGCATAAGTTCCATAAGGGCATGTAAAAGTGGTTTTGCTTTGATCATCGGGATGGATCGGGATCTGATGATACCCTGAATATCCATCTAAGAAACAAAAGAACGAATGGTTCGCTAATCGCTCTAGCATTTCATCTATAAAAGGTAAAGGAAAGTGATCCTTTCTCGTGGCTTTGTTTAGTTTTCTATAGTCTATGCACATCCGCCATCCTGTGACGGTGCGTTGCGGAAATAGCTCGTTCTTTTCATTCATAATAACAGTCATGCCTCTCTTTTTAGGCACAACTTGCACTGGGCTTACCCACTCACTGTGCGGCACAGGATATATAATCCCTGCATGCAGCAACTTTATAACTTTCTTTTTAACTACCTCTCTCATAGTGTTATTAAGTCTACGTTGGGGTTCTCGAGAGGGTGAAACAGAAGGATCTGTTGGAATACGATGGATACAAATCATAGGACTGATTCCTGTAAGATCTTGGAGTGAGTAGCCAAAAACTGAGTGATGTTTCTCAAGAATGGTCATTAATCGCAGAGTTTGATCCTGAGTGAGTTTATCGCTAATGATCACAGGGAACTCTGGATTATTGTTTAGGAAAGCATAGGTAAGACCGGGTGGTAAAGTTTTAAGCTCTATGGGGGGTCTAGGTGTTTCTGCAAACTCATCTAAGGGTTCAGGCTCAGAAGGTTCGTCTTCTTCTTCTGTGAAGAACGGAGTTTCGTCTTCTAAGTCTGGTTCCTCTAAAAGCTCTAGAGATGCAGCCTTTACCTCCTCCATAGGATCAGGCAAAAGATATGACTCGGCCTTATTGTTTAAGGAGTGTGAAATTGTTATTGGGAATTTAAAGGTTTTTCCAAAAGAAATGTGTAGCTTTCCAGTATGACCTTCATAAAGGAGTCTTCTAAAAGGTTGTCCTATTAACAGGTCGAAGTCCCATGTATCAAAGATATAGAAGTTCAAATGAACCATGGAGCCTTCTACCGTAAGAGGTAGGACATTTATAATTCCAAGACTGGGGACTAATCGTCCTGAAGATTCCTTTATGACCTTTGTTGTGGGGGTTAACACAAGATTTTTAAATAGTTTAAGTGCAAAAGATTCAGACATGATGTTGATCCCCACAACAGGATTATAGAGAGCATTAAATCGATCAGAATTATAAGCACAGCGTATAGTTATAGAGGGTGTGTCCAACCGGATCACATCAGAGGAAAGCTCTGATTCCTCCAGCCATTCGCTACTTATTACTGAGATAAGCTCTCTTAATTGATATTCACTTGGCAAATAAATGCTAAACTGGCCGTTTTGGGGTTTGTCAATAGAATGGTAGTTTGAAATATTTCCAAAATCAGCAAAAAGATCGGATTCTATATCCAGCATGAAATCCGGTGGTGGAATTTCTTCCTCTTGTGGCTCAGAACTTGGGATAGCTAAAGTAGATGAAGAATTTGGCAAAGTGTCTACTTCGGCTTCGTAGGTTTCATCATGAAGGGTATTGTCCATCTCAGCTTCTAGGATTCTATCTAGGATCACTCTAGCTTCATCAGTAGGGATTCGAAAGAAAGAACCTCTAGACATTGTGTGTAGCATTTGCTTGTGATTTTTATGAAGACCTCGAAAAAAGTGAAATAAAAGAACAGGGTCTTCAAGATTAAGGTTTGGACCAGATTCTAAAAGATCAGAAAAATGTTTCCAGGATTTTCCCAAAGTTTCATTATCTTTTTGTTTAAAAGATAGGACTTCGAGTCTAAGGTCGGCTATACGGTCAAGGGAATAGAAATCTAGACAAAAGTTAGCTCGTAAAACTCCCCATTCACCTTGTTGTTGACTTACCTTCTGACTGTACCATTGTCTAGCTTTTCCCTTTAAGGAAAAAGGAAAAAGCTTCCAACGTAAAGTTTTATCAGAAATGCCTTCAATGCGAAGACAATCACATGTTTGCTCAAAATCTCTAATATGAAGGTAAGGGTTTTCGTCTTCCTTTCCCGAAAAAGATAGGTTTTGAATCATGGCAATCAACCTAGAACTTAACTTATACTGGGATGTTTGGATAGGTTGTGATGATTCCCATGGTAAAAGGTCAGTTGCTAAAGGGATTGCAGATTCATGGATCGAATTAGAATTTTGGTTTTCCATAAGGTAAGAGTAAAGAAAATAAATAAAGAATATAAAAGATAAGAAAAGATAAAAGTATAGATACAAGCTAGTAGTAAGACTCAGGTTATCTCAGCAACCGTCTTTCTCCCCGGCAACGGCGCCAGAAATGCTTGTTGATATTTGCGAACGCAATAAGGAATTGATCCGCAAGCGCACGGATATCGGTGAGCACTTCACCCGGGAAATTATCCAGAGTATCGTATTTATTTTTTTACCACTAGGAGAAAGAGTGCATCTGACTAACCGGTTTATTACTACTAACCTTTAGGCACAAAGAATGTCTTTCGATGTGAGTGATAAATAGAGAAGACTGCAACCGTAGTCTCCTTCTAACCTTGGTAAGGATGATCGACTGTTCTAATGGGGAGGCTAACGGAATCTAGACAACACAAAGGATGTTCGACCCGCACCTATAAACCCTATCCTTCCCGCTAACGAGATGTGATCTACAAAGGTAACTCGGAATTGTCACGTTCCTCACTACTACCACGGTCCAGCTAGTCAAGGAATATCTATGAGTACCCCAGCCTAAACACCACGTTTACGCCAGCAATGATTACTCTAAACTCTACGCGAAGAGATTAAAGTAAACTCATAAACCATAAGAACAATAAAACAGGAACTTACTAGAATTTAGAAGTCGAATTACTGAAGAATCCTAGGAGCAAGCTTCGGGTTAGGAGAACTTGATCCCGCAGGTACAAGCTTGGAGTAGACACCGACAGGCCGGGCTTCCTCCAATCTACACCTCCACTCTATCTCTCTCAATCTAGTAGAAACTAGAAGATCTATTTCTACCTTGCATTGGTTGCTAAGCCTAAAAAGAAATATTAATTAGAGAAGAGGTTTTCCTTCGAGGGCACCCCTCAGTCTCTATGATAATTTCTTCATGTCTTCTCCAGGGGCCAGGTTGGTCTCCTTATATAGTCCTCCCCTTCTATGCGTTTTTGGGTGGATAGGCGAGGTGGTACTATGTTTTTCTTGATCCAATAGGTCGGTGGAATATCCCGAGTGAAGAGAGTCCTGATTGGCATCCAGAGGGGGGCGGGCGCCCAGGTCACCAGGCCTGGCCCCTTTCGGCCTCCGTCTTCTTCCTGTGGCTTCTGGAGTCTTCTAGATGGTGGAAAATCGCGCAGTGCGTTGATATCTCTATGTAATCCCGACATGTGGGCCTTTCTTCCTTAATTCCTTATAACCCCATACAGAAATAGATAAACAACAAAACTCGTGGAATTCTGTCAGATAAAACCCTAATTCTAGGTGTTGGTTGCATATTGGTCCTTTCTCTTGTTTATTTGATAATTAAAATTGATACTTAAGAACCGTCAACAGGGAGGACGTTAGTTCACGATCGGCTAGGGGCAGGCTTAGCGTGCACGACAGGCTCGGTGAACGTGTCGGTCATTTCCCGAGGAATCAGGAAGAACTTGAAGAGATGGCAAACACACGGGTCCCTGATGAATTCATATTTTGCAGAGATTCTAACATTCATCGTGTGGAATCATAGGGGGTTCGCTATCAGTTGGTTTGGAAGACGAAGCTTCCCCGATGGTGTCCAGAAGTGTTAACAAGGACACAGAGGAGGATGATGCAGCAAGAACGTCAGGTGGATTTATATAGAGAGGAAAATTCTTCTAAGTCTGAAGATCGGCAACAGTTGGACCGCAAGGGGAAGGGGCTATCGGTAGATGTCAACATGATGAAGAAATTGGTCTCCCTGGTCAAATAGCTCAGTTGGCACTTGATCCAATGACTGCTATGTTTGAGAAACCTTCTGATGATGAAAGGCAGCATCTTAAGGCTTTATTTGTTAAAGACAGGGTTGACGGGCAGCCGGTTTCCAAACTTATTGAAGCTAAGTTCATTCGATAGTGTCGGTATGCTGAGTGGATTTCCAATGTTGTTCCTATCTACAAGAAGAATGGAAAACTTCACGTGTGCATCGATTTTAGAAATCTTAACAAAGCTACACCGATGGATGGTTATCCGATGCCAGTTGCCAATTTGTTGGTTGATGATGCGGCTGGGCATCGGGTTATCAGTTTCATGGATGGCAATGTAGGGTATAATCTAATATTCATCGCCAAAGAAGATATTCCCAAGACTGTGTTTAGATGTCCTGGTCATGTTGGGTTATTTGAGTGGATAGTCATGACATTGGGCTTGAAAAATGTTGGTGTTACTTATCAGAGGGCTATGAATTTTATCTTTCACGAGTTCATCAGCACGTTGGTGGAAATTTATATTGATGATGTGGTGATTAAGTCTGAGGATTTTATAAAACACCTAGCCGATCTGCGCAAGGTACTTGAGTGTACAAGGAAACATCGTTTGAAGATGAATCCTAATAAGTGTGCATTTGGCGTATCGGCAGGCCAGTTTTTGGGTTTCATGGTGCATCAGAGAGGGATTGAAATTAGCAGGAGATCCATTGATGCAATCAACAAGTTAGTTGCTCCCACTAATAAAACTGAACTTTAGTCCTTGATCGGCAAGATTAATTTTATCAGGCGATTCATATCGAATTTATCAGGTAAGATCAAAACTTTCAGTCCTTTGCTCAAATTGAAAGCCGATCAAGATTTTGTTTGGGGAAAAGAGCAACAGCTAGGCTTGGACGAAATTAAGAATTATTTGATAAATCCTCTGGTACTGGTTCCACCTCAAATGGAAAGCCCTTCAGATTATATTTATCGACCGATGCTTCAGTTATCGGTTCAGCTCTCATTCAAGAATTTGAGGGGAAAGAACGCGTGATTTATTACTTAAGTAGAAGATTGGTGGATGCTGAGACAAGGTATTCAGCTATTGAGAAATTATGCTTATGTCTATACTTTTCTTGCACTAAATTAAGGCATTATTTGCTATCGGCCAAATGTACTATCATATGCATGGATGATGTAGTCAAATACATGTTGTCGATGCCGATTACGAGCGGTAGAATTGGCAAATGGATACTGGCATCGTCAGAATTTGACTTATGTTATGAATCGGCTAAGGTAGTCAAGGGGTAGATCATGACCGATTTTGTTACCCAACATTGCAGTTTGGTAAGTTCTTTGGAAGTTGCTCCTTAGATGGTTTTCTTTGATGGATCTACATGTGATCAAGGGGCAGGCATCGGTATAGTGTTGATTTCTCTCCGAGGAAAGAAGTATGAGTTTTCTTTGCCAATTGTTGCTACATCGACAAACAATCAGGCTGAATACCAAGCTATGGTCAATGGATTAGAGTTGTTAAGGGAAGTTCGTGCTGATGCTGTTTAAATCTTTGGTGATTCTATGCTTGCTATAAACATTTTAGCTTGAATTTATGAATGCAGGAGTGAGATTTTAGTGTCATATTATGAAAGGTGTTTGCAATTATTAAAGGAATTCAAGGATTTCTGTTTGGAACATGTTCCCCGATTACATAATGAAGAAGCTAATCGGTTGGCTCAGCATGCTTCGGGATATCAACCTATCCTAGAAGTATTTTTATCGGTAATCAGTGCCGATGACTGGAGAAAGGAAATCATTGATTATTTAAAAGATCCATCTGAGAAGGTTGAGAGGCGTGTTAGATTTCAAGCCACTAACTATGTACTCCTCGATGATGAATTGTATTATCATACTGTGGATGGAATTTTGCTCAGATGTCTTGGTGATGATGAATCCAAAACTTTGATGGGTGAAATCCATGAAGGAGTGTGTGGAGCACATTAGTCGGTTTTCAAAATGAAATGGATGATTAGACGAAATGGGTATTATTGGCTGACTATTCTTGAAGATTGATTTAAATATTTCAAAGGGTGCCAAGGGTGTCAGAGGTTTGGTAATATTCAAAGGGTGCCCGCATCAGCGATGAATCCTATTATTAAACCTTGGCCGTTCTAGGGATGGGCTATTGACCTCATCGGTCAAATTTATCCACCATCAAGTAAAGGGCATAAGTTTTGTAACACTCCTAGTGTTAGCTTACATGTTAATCATAAGCATTGCATCAACATAAGCATCATCATGCTCATTCATAAGCATCCATCATGATCACATGTCCTTTTATGTATACCATGTATGATTAAACTTGTTGTGTGACTTGATTTGGGTGACTTTAGTGGGTGACCAAGGCATGTAAGTGTGCAATCTTTTCCAAAATACTTTAATCATGTCTAGGACATCATTTTGAACAAAGTTCATGTTGAAGGTTTTGTCCAAAAATGCCCCTAAGTCATGGTTAACCCTAGAATGACCTATTTGACCCCATAAACCTTCTTTCAAAGCTGTTTTATGAAAGTAATGTTAGAGACCTTGCATGTCTGTGACACCTGAAACAAAGTTGTAGAGAATTTCATAATCTACAAAAGTTATGTTGATGAATTTTTATGAAAAAGCTTAGAACACATCCATAATTCACTCACAAGCCAAAAATGAGGGCTGATTTCACACTTAGCCGAATTTGGCTAAGTCTTGAATGACACAGTTTCGAGGTAGGGTTGTTGGGAGCGTTGTAGTTTGAAATCCAGACCGATTTAGACCGAGCTCGTGTAATCAAACTTGTAGAACTCGTGTAGCTCTATCCATAGGATCAACTTCCAGCCAAAACCATCGAGTGAGCTAAGAGTAAAATGTCGACAAAGTTTGAGTTTTAGTCACTGCAATCGGCCGATTCAGAAACCGATTCAGTTTGGACAGAGCTCACCCGCCGCCACGTGTCCGGCCACCTGGCGGCCGTACGTCGACGGCGACCCCGCCTGTCAGCCCCGACGCCTTCACTTGGACGCCACGACGCCACCCCGTGCCACAGATGCGACCTCCACTCACTCAGCGCCTCCCATTTCGCTCCGCCGTCGCCTCGGTGAGCTCCGCCGCGTTTCGGCGAGCTTCTCCGGCCGTTCCACCGTGCCTCCGGCCAAGCCAACCCACCTAGAGCTTTGCCTCAACGTCCTCTACATCGGCGTCACCTCCTTGGCCGCTGTCGAGCACGGGTAAGGCGGCATTGCCGAGCCCCGAGCAGTTCTCCCTCGTCGGAGTTCCGCCCGAGCTCACCGGCAACGTGGCCAGGCCTCTCTGCTCCACCATTTTCCTTCATTCTTGTTCCTATCGCTTCCCCTTGGTTCACTGATGCTCGGCGTGAAGCTCTACCGCGTCGCCATTGCCTAGATCCGCCGGCGTAACGCCGCGCAGCGCCGCCGCTCCGCCATTCCCGACGGCGAGCACCCTAGGGTCCAGTAGAGCGCGGGTAAAGTAGGTCAACATAGTCGCCTTAATGAGAGGAACGCGTAGATGCCCTTGGATCCGGCCGAGACCTCGTCGTCGTTGAGCTTCGCCGGCGACGAGCATCTCCCCTGCCTCTGTCTCTCTGACGCGCGGGTCCCGGGTGTCAGCCTCTCCCTCTCACCTCTCTGATTCACTGTGTAGCAGATTCTGTGCTGTTTTTGTAGAATTCATATCTCGGGTTCGATAGATCCAAATGATATGGTTCTAATTTTGTTAGGTTCATGCATAAGTCTCGTTTTTAATAAAAATATGAAACATGCCATGTTTTTATGGATATAAATAGATATAATTTAATCTTGGTTTATTAGGAGGTAATTATATCTTGAGATATGTTGATCTGTTGGCCATGAAAATTTAGGGTGTTGTTTCTTATGATGTGATTAGGCTCTGACAATTTTATCATGATTTTTGGATGCCTGATTGTGAAGTTATAAATATTTCTTGTTCAAATAGGAGTTTCTTGTGGTATTTTTAATCAATAAGCTATAACTTCTTTTATGGTAAAACTTGCTGAGTGTTGTGCTCATGTGTGAACAAAGCTAGGAAAAATCTGAAATCTGTTGTTTGACACTTTTTGATAGGGTTTCACATTTATGCCTTGCATGCCTTTGTTAGCTTTTTATTTTTGTATCTCACCAACTGTATGTGCAAGTGCCGTGACAATTTTACAATAAACTTGTGTTAGCATAAGTAGCTTGCTGTAATTTTCTAAGAATTTTTGGAGCACTTAGAATGCATGTTCATTAAATCACCTTAATAATTAAATAAATGGAAAAGGTGATGATAGAAATGAGTTTAGACCTTGCCATGATGTTTTCTAGTGTTTCTTAGACATGTTCTATCTACTGGTGCATTTGGATTGACCCTTTGATGTATTCTTGTTATGTGCAAAATATTATTTTTGCTATTTATGCTTTTCCTAGAGCAATTCTGTGTAGCTGATAGCAAATGCTTAAGAACTAATTAAAGATGATAGTTTCTGGGAAACTTGTCTACAACAAACTTGTAGCTAACATCCTTATCTACTTCGTGTCCAAATTTCATGACATTTGGTTAATTAGTTTACAAGTTATGAATATTTCAAGTAGCTGCTGCAAAGTGCTTGCTCTCTGGATTTTCCCGAACAGCCAGCCAACTTTGTAGGTTTTTGCATATTTAGGTTGGGAATGTTTCTAGGATGTCTAAAAGTGAATTGTAGAAAATTTGCTAAGCTTTCCAGAAAGTACTTACTTGCTTAGTTTGGCCAACTGAAGCTTAAGTTATAGCTGACACTTGTGACAGGCTGGTTTGTCTACTAAACCAGTGACTGAGTAGGAGTAGCTAGCATTGTTTGACTTGTTTAGTTAGCCTCTCTACCAGAGAAGAAGTATGCACTTACTTGTTATTGCATGATTCACTTAATCTTAAGAGTTATGTTCATGTTTATATCACGTTTATGCTCCTTAGGCTCTTCATCATGACATCATGCATCATGTGCGCATTCTCTATATTTATTCCCTTGTCATGCATACCTAGGTGCACCCAAGGGCGTGACGGTTTTGGAGTTCGAGCTGCCGGAGTCGGAAGGTCAACAAGGGGAGCCACCTCAAGGAGCTGAGAGGAGGAGGACTTGCCGAAGTGTCCCGACCATCGCCCATCCACCTACGTCGAAGGCAAGCCCCGGAGCATTATAAGCCTCCTACTATTTTATTATCATGCTCAGCTATCAATTGACTATGGTTATATATTGTTGCATTAAGTGTTAGGCGTTGATATGACACCCTTGCTGCATAATGACTACCTTGTCCACCTCATACCTCACCTAAGTAGGTCCACGATCGAAATAAGGCTTAGCCATGCTTAGCTCGGTAGAAGCCGGGTGATTTCCTGTCACCTGCGAGAGTTAGGTGGATGATGATCACGGTTGGCTATATTTGCTATCGTGGGAATAACCATGTGCTGATAATGAACTTGAGACCGGGCGGGATGACGATAATGTAGCAACAAGGCATGGAGGTATTGGGTGTGAATCTATCCCCGTCTGTGTCGTTTAAGGACCGAATCGCTGTACGTCGCCGTGTCATGTTGAACGCATGCCTATCACTTAGTTGGCCTGATAAGTCGTTCCGACCGCGAAGCCTATGAGTGCAACTCAGGCCGGATACCCCGTTCTGTATGACTGCGCACCCCGGTTGGTAGTAAGGATGTGCGGGGAGTCAATGGCGTAAGCCCAGGTGTCAGGTTAGAGTCCTGCCCTGGCAGATTGGCGGTCCCTGGGGGTGCGGCGCTGGACGGACCCACGACTTGGTCCGGAGTTGTGCTAAAGGTGATCCGAGCTGCCGCCATGAAGTATGCTTGGGTGAGTGTTAGGAATACCCCTCCAGCTGGATAGGAATTGATTCGAATCGCCGTCTCTCCCGGATAGTGAGAACTTGACTTGGGCAGCGGCAACGTAGAATTCACTAAATAAACTTAATGGTTATGGTGAGAATGATGATAGCTATGTGAAAATCTGGATATGGTTATTATTGTGATGCTTAAATACTCAAGTGTATGCTTAGATTAGGTGCTAATCTAGTGAATAGTTGTTAAGTAATAAACCTACTGCTGAAATTTGATAAATGGGTTACTTACAACAAAGGCTTTTTATGCAAAAGGTGAGTCGAACCAGTCCACAAAGATCTGCCTTGCATACTCCTTGGTGTCACTTTATTTTGGTTTATGACGGGTGAGTCTAGCTGAGTACATTCTCGTACTCAGGGTTTTATTTACCCCTATTGCAGATGATGTCGTTTATCACGGCTACTGTGCTAACTGCCATCATCCGGCTGCGGACGATGAATAGATCATGGGCGTGATCACCCTCTTTATCTTCGGTTGTGCTTTTGTGGGGTTAAAAGGTCCTAATATGGCTAGAGGGGGGTGAATAGCCTATTTAAAAATTCTACAAAATCACTAGAGCAAGAGGTTAGTGAAAAACAAAGCGAAGCTATTTGCTCTAGCCCTAAAGGGGTGTTTGCAAGCCACCTATCCAACAAATCTAGTTGATATGATCACTAGGCACACAAGAGCTAAGTCTCTGCACCGGACGCTCAGACGCAGCGTCCGGTGCTCGAGAAGCCAGCGTCCGGTGAGTGTTTTCTCAGCGAGAAACACTCCCGCGACTTCTCCAAAATTTCCCACCGGCGCAATAGAAAAAATGTACTTCATTTTCTCAAAAAGCGCCGAATCCTGCCTCGCAAGCTCGGCGGGAGGGAGAGAGGAACCCATCCTCTCTCTACCCTTCAAACTCCACCTCCTTCTCAAAGTGTGCCAACACCACAACGTGTAAACCAACAAGTGCACGTGTGTTAGCATTTTCACAAACAATTTCTTTGAAGGAGTTAAGTTAGCTCACTAGGTTCTAAATGCATGCACATGAACAATGACACCTAGTGACACTTGATAACCGCTTAGCCAAATAATTCCCCTCTTTATAGTACGACTATCTATCCTAAATGTGATCACACCCTCTATGGTGTCTTGATCACCAAAACCAAAACCCTAAGCAATACCTTTGCCTTGATCTCCATAGGGTTTTGTTTTTCTCTTTCTTCTTTTCCAAGTTGAGCACTTGATCATCTTGTGGTCATCACCATCATCACCATGATCATCTCTTGCTTCATCACTTGGCATGTACCAACCTCATTAAGTCTACACATACTTAGCATAGAGGTTAGTACTAGGGTTTCATCAATTATCCAAAACCAAACTAGGGCTTTCAATCTCCCCTTTTTGGTAATTGATGACAACCCTTTTTACAAAGATTTTCAATAAAATTTTCTTGGATTCATGTTGCTTGCCCAAGCATTTTACCATGTGCAAAGGTTATGGACAAGTTTCATAAACCCAAATTGGTAGGAATTGCTCCCCCTACATATGTGCTAAGAGTTTGGATTTGAAAGCTTGCACATATGCTTGAATAGGAAATATAGGAGTCAATTTCTACCAAATGATGCTAAGGTGTAAAGAATGGACCTTTGAAGCGTGATACCAATCGGAGTTGCCAATAAACACCATCCTTAGCACCACTAGTAACTAGACATTCACAAAACTAGAACACCCCGTGAGATCAACATTATAAACAAGGTTCTAGTACCACTTGTGAAACAACTATAAGTCTAGTTATACTACCTATGCATGCTAGTTCTTCATTTCATCAATCAAACCTATAACTAGCATACACCACACAAGCAAGGCATTGGAGATAAAGCTTCTAAAGCTAATGCAAATGCAAGCAACCATATGTGATGCACATACAAATGTAACATACAAGTTTATGAGCTTGCTCCCCCTACTTGTGTGCTTCAAAATTTTAATTGATCCCCTTCTTTTATCACCCTATCTTTGTACTTCTCCTATAATTTCTCCCCCTTTGTCATCAATGACCACAAAAGGTGAGCTCAAATTTTAGATAGGTTAGTGTGAAACCATATGAAGTGAGATCATTTTCCCAAATTGGTCCAATCTAGATTACTTGCCTAAGATATTTAACTCGGTTTGATCCAAGGACAAGCTTCTTCACACCTCCAAATAAGGGTTATCTTATACCATGTTGAGTTAAACACTTATAGCTCATATTCTAGATCAAACACTAGGATTGCAAGCCCACAAACATGTCATATGCTACCACTAGATCAAGTCAAGCATAGAAGCAATAGTGGTACCATACAAGCATCAAATTCATTTGATTTTCATGAATGAGACTAAGACATGTAAGGAATGACTAGATGCACTAAGCAAGTCCTTAGCATAGCATGGATGACATGTCAAACAATTTTACCTTGCTTTGCTCATAGGAGAGGCATGACATAAAGTGGGGGTGCATCAACACATATTTGAGAAGTCAAGTATGTTCAATTCATTCCTTAGCTTGCAAAACCTCTTCTCATCAAGTGGCTTGGTGAATATATCGGCGAGTTGATCATCGGTGCCTATGCTCTCAATGCAAATGTCCCCTTTTTGTTGGTGATCTCTTATGAAGTGATGGCGGACATCTATGTGCTTTGTTCTTGAGTGTTGAACCGGATTGTTGGTGAGCTTCACGGCACTTTAATTGTCACATAGCAATGGCACTTGTTTGAAGTTGATTCCAAAGTCCTTCAAAGTTGCCTTCATCCATAGGATTTGTGCACAGCAACTACCGGCCGCAATGTACTCCGCTTCGGTGGTTGATAGTGCAACACTATTTTGCTTCTTGGATGACCATGAGACAAGTGATCTTCCCAATAGTTGACATGTGCCCGATGTGCTTCTTCTTTCAACTTTGCATCCCGCATAGTCCGAGTCGGAATATCCAACAAGTTCAAACTTTGCACCTTTGGGATACCACAAACAAACATTTTGTGTATGCTTCAAGTACCTCAATATTCTCTTTGTTGCTTTCAAATGACTTTCTCTTGGTGAGGCTTGAAATCTTGCACACATGCATACACTAAACATGACATCCGGTCTTGATGCGGTTACATAGAGTAGGCTTCCAATCAAAGACCGATACAACTTTTGATCCACCATATTTCCACTTGTGTCACTATCTAAGCTTCCATTTGTTCCCATTGGAGTGCTAATTGATTTTGCATCATCCATACCAAACTTCTTGAGCATGTCTTTTATGTACTTGCCTTGACTCACAAATGTGCCATTCTTCAATTGCTTGATTTGAAGACCAAGGAAGTAGCTAAGCTCTCCAATCATTGACATCTCAAACTCATTAGCCATCATGTTGCCAAACTCCTCACAAAATTCTTGATTGGTTGATCCAAATATGATATCATCAACATATATTTGCAACACAAACAAGTCTTTGCCAATCTTCTTGGTGAAGAGAGTGGTGTCAACCTTGCCCATCTTGAAACCTTTAGAGTAAGAAATCTCTCAATCTCTCATACCATGCTCTTGGTGCTTGCTTCAAACCATACAATGCCTTTCTTAGCTTGTAAACATGGTTGGGTTTCTTGTCATCTTCAAAACCGAGAGGTTGCTCAACATAAACTTCTTCATTGATGTAGCCATTTAGAAATGCACTCTTCACATCCATTTGGTATAGCTTGATGTTATGTGCACAAGCATAGGCCAACAAGATCCTAATTGCTTCCAATCTTGCAACCGGGGCATATGTTTCACCAAAGTCAGGACCTTCAACTTGAGTATAGCCTTGTGCTACCAATCTTGCTTTGTTCCTTACAACTATCCCATCTTGATCTTGCTTGTTGCGAAAGACCCATCTAGTACCAATGACATTATGATCACTAGGCCTCTCAACTAATTCCCATACTTGATTTCTCTTAAAGTTGCTAAGCTCTTCATGCATAGCATTAACCCAATCGACATCTCTCAATGCTTCATCAATCTTCTTTGGCTCAATGTGAGACACAAAGGAGAAATGCTCACAAAATGATGCTAGTCTTGATCTAGTTTGCACTCCTCTTTGAATGTCACCTATGACATGATCCAATGGGTGATCTCTTGCAATATTTGTTGGTTGGAGTATTTGCACTTGATTGCTTGCACTTGGTTGATCATGGGATGATGTACTAGCTTGTTGATCTTGCACTTGTGTACCACTTGTACTAGCTTGATTTTGATCATGAGAACCACTAGCTTGCACATTAGAGGTAGGAAGCACTTGATCTTTGTCATCTTCAACATCAATCGCCTCTCTAGGCCTTAAATCACCAATATCCATGTTCTTCATTGCATCGGCCTATTGAGTGCCTCTCACATCATCTAGATTCTCTTCTTCCTTTTGAGAGCCATTGGTTTCATCAAACTCAACATCATGCACCTCCTCAAGAGTACCACTTGCCAAATTCCAAACTCTATTAGCTTTGCTAGTAGTTGAGTAACCAAGCAAGAATCCTTCATCACATTTCTTTTCAAATTTACTCAATCTAGTGCCTTTCTTCAATATGTAGCATTTGCAACCAAAAACCCGAAAGTATGCAATGTTGGGCTTTCTTCCATTCAAGAGCTCATATGGTGTCTTCTCCATCCTTGGGTGACAATAGAGTCGGTTGCTATAGTAGCAAGCCATGTTGATTGCTTCGGCCCAAAAAGAATGACTCACATTGTACTCACTCAACATTGATCTTGCCATGTTAATCAAGGTTCTATTCTTCCTCTCAACAAGACCATTTGATTGTGGAGTGTACTTGGTCGAGAATTGATGCCTAATGTAACACCCCAGTGTTATGGTTGCATCAAACATGTGCATAGCATGAGCATCATCTTTCCTTCAAAGCATCCATGATCATCATCTATCTTGAGACATGTCATCCTTTGCAAAAATGTGTTTTAAATTGCTTAAATAGGCTTCTTATGCTTATGTTTGAGTGAACAATGCTTGTGTTTGTGCTTAATGCCTTGGTAAATAGCTTATCTATGCTTAACTTAATCTTGGGAACAATGTTCATGTTGATCACTTCTCCAAAATAATCACTTAAGTCCTACTTATGCAAATAGGCCCTAGAAACCCCTTTTGCTTAGACTTTTAAAAAGTGTTTCATAAAATGTTTGCATGTCAAAACTTCCTACAGAAAAGTTGTAGCAAATTTTATAAGGAACAAAAGTTGTTTTATGGCCATCTCATGAAAATGATCACAAATAGCTCAAAAGTGGCCCACAAGGCAGATTTGGGGCTGTTTTCCACACTTAGAAAATTTTCTAAGTCCCGGGTGGTTTGCAGTTTGCACGATCAATTTTGGAAACTCCATATCTTTCAATCCAGGCCGATCTAGTCTTTGCTCTAGTTGACAAAGTTGTAGATCTCGCCTAGTACTCCAAGTTTGTCAACTACACCATCTCCTAATTCGCTCTGGTTTGGGAGATAATCACCGGTGAAGTCGCTCTGTCAGTCGGTCGATGCGCTGTCTGAATCAAGCTGACCTCGCCGACGTGGCCGACCGGCGGCAGCGCTCCGTCGCCATTTGGCGCCCGTACGCCGTTCCTGGCCCCGCCTGTCAGCCCTCGTCGCGTGCATGACCACCACGGCGACGCCCCGAGCGAGTGGACGCGTCCACTTCGCTCTGCCTCGCCCTCTCTCGCCTGAACTTCGCCCGCAGCGGGCTCTCCGCCGCGAGCTCACTCCGGCGAGCTCGTGTGCGCTCCTCTCTGCGTCTCCGTCCACCAAACTCCACCCAAAGCTCCGCCGTGAGCCGCTCTCCAAGCTCCACCCTCTAACTCGCCGAGAAACCCACCGGTGAGCCGACATTTCCTTCTTCCCCCAAATCGGTCCGCCGTGACCCTCTTCTCCGGCGAACTCAATGCCGAGCGTTGTGAGGCTTCTCATCGTCTTTGGTTAGGTCCTAGAGGTAGCTTAGGTCTTTAGCGAGCTTTTGCGCCACCTGGTGGACGCTCTACCGGGTTCTCCGTCGCCGGACACGGTGTGCAGCGCCGCCGTGCTTCCGCCGGAGTTGGGTGCTCTCGTGGCCAGCGCTTTCCACGGGGATCCAGGCCAAGCCGTGTACCTAGGAAGCTTCGCCCTAGTCTGCTGGTGCTGTAGAAGGCCTTAGGTCACGCTCTACCGGCCTGAGGGCTCCGGCGTAACGCCGAGCACCTCCGCCGAGCCGCCATTGCCGACGGTGAGTCCCTTCCGGTGGCTCCGCCGTGGCAAAAGTGGGGTCAATCGAGTCGTTAGGGTTTGGGGATCACGTTGATGCCCTGGGTTTGGCCGGAGACCTCGCCGTCGCGGAGAAATCGCCGGCGAAGATCGCCTCGGCCGCGAGGAAGAAGAGCCTGACGGGTGGGACCCACTGTCAGCGACCCTCTCTTTCCCTCCTTTTCTTTTATTCAAAATCCTGATTTTTGGCTTTCTTGCAAAAATCATATCTCCTGTTTCTGAGATCCAAAAATTGTGAAACAAATTTTGTGTTGTTTCTTGAGATGGCTAGTATTTAATAAAAATATAAAATGAATCATGTTTTCTGAGAAATTATTTATTAAGGATTTAATCTTGTTATTTATGGATAAATGCATATCTCTGGTTTTACTGATTAGTTTGCTCTGAAAATTTTATGGTGGTCTTTGCATGGCAGTAGAGTGCTCTGATAATTATTTCATGATTTTTGGAGCACTGCAGTTGTGATATGTAATTTGTGTTTGAAATATGGCTTGTTTCTTTAATTAAATCACATAAAATAATTGGTGCTTATGCTGGTGCTCTATTTTGGTGGTAAACTTGTTTATGGTATTCCTAAGATATAAATAATCTGAAATCTGTTGTTTGACACTATATAAGTCATGTCTATGAATTTATGAAATAAATGCCTTGATACATGTTAAATGCATATCTTTAATTTGGCATATGCAATGGTCCTGAAATTTTTATGGTGGTGATCTGATGTTATACTTGTGTCTCTGTAATTTTTGTAGATTTTTCTGAGCACTTTAACTAATATCTTGTAAATATGCCTTATCTAAAATTAATTAATAAATGCCTTGTTAAGTGATTGTTTTGGGGTTTTCAACTGATGATCTGGTGACCTTGTAATATGTTTGTGCTCATGAGTCATGTGGTTGGCATGGTTTGTGTTTTGATCATGTCATTAAATAATTAACTATAGGGTTAAATGCTGTTCTGGACAGCAAGTGAGTAATTTAACTTTGCTTAATGATAACTTGACTTTCTGTGAAACTTGTATAAAACAAAGTTGTTCTAAACTTGTTGAACTAACTGAGGTTTAAATTTGAGGTCATTTGGCCAAGTAGTTTAAAAGTTATAGCTGTTCCAAGTTGGGTTCCAGAAATAGGGGTTCTCTGTTTTTCTGGGACAGAACCTGGAACTTTGTTAAAATGACTAGTTTAATGTTTGAATCTTGTTGTCATGTTTAAAGATGAGTTGTAGACAATTTCCTAAGCTTTCCAGAATGTCCTTACTCATGTTTGTTGGACCTGCCTATCTAGAATTATGATTTATTTACTGAGCATACTTGTTTTGTGTCGTTGGCTGCTTTGGTGCCATGATAGGTTTGGGTTATGTTAACTTGTTTATTCATGTGAGTTAGTATAACTCTTGCTCCGTAAATGAGTGTCCAGTGAGTTGCTTGTGTTATTAAGCATTCATCTGTGGCATGTGCACCTCCTCATTCATCGGGCATGCAATAGGTGCACCGGACGTGGCAGTTTCCTTCGAGCTCCAAGCGAACCCCGAAGGCCAGGAAGGCAGCCAGGAGGTGGAGGTCCAGCAAGCCGGACTCGAGGAGCCCGAAGAAGAAGTTGAGTGCCCGAATCACGAGCCGGCATCGTTCGTAAAAGGCAAGCCCCGGAGCATTTTAAGCCTCCTCTATTTTCGAAAGTTTACTTAATACGTTATATCTATTGATGCATTACGTATAGGAGTTGTGATGAAACTGTTACTGCATTCTACTCTATCCTTGTCCAGATAACTTACCCTCCCTGGTTGTAGAGTTAGGTTCGAGTAGCAGCTTAGCTATGCTTTAATCGGTAGAAGTCGGGTGATATTCTGTCATCCGCGCGATATAGGGTTGTGTCGGGTCGCGATGGTCTATATGTGCTATCGTGGATGGAACCTGATCAAATTGACTTAAGCCGGGCGGAGTTTTGCAAGTGTGTAGTAACTCCGTCTGTGGAAGCTAAGGACCGATCGTTGCACGTCCTCTTGTCATGTTGAACGCATGCCTGACACTTAGTTGGCCGGATAACTCGTTCCGACCGCGAAGCCGAGTAGTATGACTCAGGCCGGAAGACCGGCAAGTATAAAGTGCGCACTACCGGAGGAAGTGCGGTGTGCGGGGGACCATTGGCGTAAGTCCAAAGGCAGGTGAGTTAAAATTCCTGACCTCCCTGGCAGAGTGGTAGCCCTGGGAGTGCGGCGCTGATCGGAGCCGCGATTTCTGAGTCGTACCAAAGGTGACCCTTTGGCTCTCCGGCAGGGGATGCTTGGGTGAGTGCTAGGAATAAACCTCCAGCTGGATAGGAATTCGATTCGAATCACCGTCTCTCCCGGTTAGTGAGAACTTGACAGAGCAGCGGCAAACGTAGCATTCACTAATAAACTTGGTTCATGATAATGATGATAGCAAGAAGAACCTATGATGAAATTGATATGGTTATTATTGTTTGGAATAATCAAGTGATGTATTGTAGTATAGGTGCTAATCTAGTGGTAGGCTGATGATAAATAAATCTGATGCTCTTAAAATGACTTAGTGGTAAGTTAAGCTTTTGGCAAAGAGGTGAGTCAACCCGCTCCACTTAAAACTCAGCCTTGCATGATCCTTGGTGTCTTTTATGTTACTAGACGGGTAAGTCTAGCTGAGTACATCCTCGTACTCAGGGTTTATTCCCACCTGTTGCAGATGATATCTTCTATGACGGTTTCTGCAAGACCTGTCTCCATCCCGCTGGGGATGAGGACTAACCGTTGGGCACGGTTCTCTAATCTTCTCGTCTATGATGCTTTTGGGAGGATGACCTAGACTCTGGCAGTAACGAACTTGTGAACTGAACTTTGAACAAGTGTGTGTACTTATTTTGCTTCCGCTACTTCGAACAAGTGTTGTAATAACTTAATACTCCGATGTGGTGCCGCTTCGACGGCAATGAATGACTATGTAACATTCGTTGTGTTTATGTTGAACTATTACGATCTTGGTTTGTTGCGAGTTGGTTCGAAGTCCTTCGTGATTTCAATTGACTACCGGGATTATATGGGCTCAAGTCTAGAAACTTGATTGTTTGACGATCGTTTCTGTACTTGAACTCTTATAATTTGGTCGGTTCTGTGACAGCTGGCATCGGAGCAAGTTCAGCATTATAAATGCAGCGTTTGTGTATTTAAAACAAAAGAATTTTAGAATAAAATGGTGTAAAACAAATAATGAAGTTATGCCAGTGGTCGAATCCTCCTTGCCCATATAAGGACTCTAGGTGGCTATTTAAGTACTGACTTGGGGGGTTTTATTTATGCATCTTCGGCAGTACTCAGGTATGGATGTGTGATGACCGCACTATGCTACCCTGTGGTCTAATGGTGGAGGTAGCCTTCATATGTGAATTAGCCACATATGTCGCTAGATTTAAATTATGCAACGTCGCACCTACGCTCAGGTAAGTGTGAGCTGTGAGAGCATGATCGTCCAAACGGCGGTCTAGGGGAGTGTTCGCGGTGGTTTTCTGGAGTGGTTACATGTCGAAACCATGGAGCCACGAAAGAAACTTATTTGGGGAGTATTTAATTTCTCGGGTAGTTGTGGTGTCATTGTTGGGGCATGTTGGGCATGTCCAAGCAATGTGCACTTAGTTTACTGCTTTCTTGAGTGATTTATATTGGGAACTGTTGGGCTGAAATGAAGTTTTCTGCAGGTACTCTAACAGCGCATGTATAAACCGATAGTTACCGTATCGAGAGACGAATGTATGCCGCCGTATATCCGTTAGAATATTAATTTTCTAAGTTTGTGAGGACGTACGGTTCGTGCATGCATCATGTCGCATTCATACATACATTCTGTCCGCTTCTTCCCTTACAATTTCGTCCCTTTTTAAATAATTAAAATGTTGCTTCAACTAATCCTCTTTTACCCATGGTATTCCTATTCCTTTCCACAGATGGACGCACCCGCTTCACCTCGTCCCAGTGACACTTTCTTGCACGAGTTTGGCACTCCTACCCTGCTCTGGAGAGTGTTACGGACTGTTGGGTATACTGAGCCACCTCAGTATTCTTGGTGGGAGATGGAGAGCACAGGAGGGATCCAGTGGTTTGCTGTGCAGGGAGTTGTCCCTCCCCATGGGGACAAGCCTGCATGGACAGGCTGGACGTGCAGCTTAGATGGGCAGACTCCTTGGGAGGCAGCTCAGGTTGCAGCCCAGACTATCCTGCTCGACATCTGTCAGAGGTGTGGTGACGAGCTGACAGGAGGACCAGCGGCCTCCATTCCTAGTGCTGACCCAGCAGCCGCGGAGTGGAAACAGGCTGATGGTTGTGCTTTGGTTCGAGGCAGAGGAGAGAGAGCTGAGAGCACTAGTTCTGCTATGAGTGCTATGATGGCTGTACTCAAGCTGATCAGTCAGCGAGAGGGCACCTATGCACAGGTGATGGTGGCTGTTCGCAGGGCCCAGGAGATGCAGCGGAAGGCTGAAAAGCGTGCTCGCAAGTTTCGCAAGCAAGCTAGACTCCTGGAGCAAACTCAGAAGGACCGCAATGACTGGGAGGACATAGCGGAGTACCGTAGACAGCAGTGGGTGAAGGCCATCAGAGAGAGAGATCATAAGCAGGATCAGATGAGCCAGTTAGCTCGAGAGAGGGAGACTTTGCAGGAGCGCTTGGTGCAGCTCACCCGTGAGAGGGATACTGCACTCCGTGTGTCGGAGAACAGGCGCCGAGCATGGGAGATGCACCGCGTTCAGTCGCTTGAGCGGGAGAACTATCTACAGGGTTAGATTGAGGCTGGTCTTGTGGAGATTCACCGTCTCAACAACTTGCTGCACCCTATTCCTCGCCCTATACCCGTGTATCCAGAGGTGGGACCTCAGGTGATTGTGGCCGATGATGATGGTATGGAGGTTGATGGACCAGCAGCGGCTGCACCACCTTTACACGAGGACGTGGAGGACGAGGAGCTTGAGCCGGTTAGCGACGAGGATGGAGAGGCGATCTTTGACGCTGACTCGGACGACGAGCCTGGAGTGTAGGGAGTAGTGAGTAGTTGCTGCCAGGATCTTTTGTTGTATGCCAGTCGCTGTGTTGCTTTTGTAACCATGTTGTAATCCGAAACTTTGACCTTGACTCATGGCATGTACTGGAGGGGTGTAATACCTTCATGGACCCTATGTGCAGTCTTATGATCGTTATGTTATGCCGATGTTTCCGTTGTGGTGCGTATAGCGGATATCTATGTCATGTGTTGGATTGGTGATGTTGTTTTGTGGAATGGAATTGTTGTGCCTTTCTGTAAAGCTATTCTCTCGAATACTTTCAGGCATGAATATAAGTTCTTCTACGACAAATCTTGTCATCATCAATGCTCACTGACTGTGTCTTTTCAGATGTCTCGTGGCACCCGAGGTGCGGAACAGCGTGCAAACATGAATCCACCACCTCCTCCTCCACTACCAAATCCAGCTGAGCTGATGCAAATGATGGTGGAAAATCAGAGGATGCTCACTGAGACCATCAACCGGATGGCAAATCAGGGAGGCCGTAATGCACAGGAAGGGCCAACTCCTAACCAGTATAGTAGTTTCAAGGACTTCATGGATACGAAGCCCCCACCTTTCAGAGAAGCGGAAGAACCCCTTCAAGCTGAAGAGTGGCTGAATACGGTGGAACAAAAGTTTCGCCTACTTCGTTTGACTGAAGGTTTGAAGGCAGAGTATGCAGCTCATCAACTGCAAGGACCGGCAGGCATCTGGTGGAATCAGTATCGGGAAGCTCTTCCAGCCGACACCGTGCTTGATTGGAATCTTTTCCGTGATGCTTTTAAAGGGCATTTTATTCCTCCGGGTGTTATGGAGATGAAGCACACTGAGTTCATACAGCTGACTCAGGGCAACAAGACTCTGAGGGAGTATTTGCATGCTTTCAATCACTTGTCTAGGTATGCTCCTGAGTTTGTGAACACGGAGACGAAAAAGATCGCTAGTTTCAAGCGGGGTTTGGGTCCCAAATTGCTGAAGACTATGGGCCGCACTAAGTGTGCAACTTTCAACGAGTTTGTCAGTGATGCTCTCACCCAAGAGAACTATAACACTGTGTACACTGCGACCAAGACTCGCAAGAGGGCTTTTGAGGCCGGGGCAGGATCATCTCAGTCCAAGGCTCCAGTGGCAGCTAAGCCACCATTCCGTGCTCCAACCCTCAACCAGCGATACCGCCCTCCAATGAAGAAGAATCAGGCAAGGACGGGTTTCCGCAAGGGGTACTCTATTGCTCTTCCTAGGGGCAACACGGGTCCCAACTATGCCAAGACTCCACCTGCCAACCGTCCGTGCTGGAACTGCAATCAGACCGGGCATTGGCAGAGCAACTGTCCTTACCCGCCAAAGAAGGGCAACCAGGGGAACGTCCGTCAGGGGCGTGTTCATTACACAACTGTGGAGGCAATCCCTGCTGGTGAGGTAGTCACGGCTGGTAAGTTTCTGGTCAATCAACATGATGCACTCGTGCTTTTTGATTCTGGAGCATCGCATTCTTTTGTGAGTTCTGAATTTGTATCCAAGCATAGCATCAAGACCATCACACTTGATAAGGGCAGTTATTGTATTAGTGCTGCGGGGAATGATATTTCCACCAATCAAGTGGTTTTGGGGGCAACCCTGGAGATAGGAGGCCGTCAGTTTCTTGCTGATCTGGTTGTTTTACCCGGTGTGGGCATAGATGTAATTCTGGGGATGAAGTGGATGAGTGGTAATGGAGTTCTTATAGACACCACCACTCGTGTAGTGATGTTGAAAGACCCAGATACCAAGGAGGCATTTCTAGTGCAACTCCCTCGTGATATTCAAATCCGTAGCACTGTGAATGCAGTTATCTCTAAGGCTATTCAGGGTATTCCGGTGGTGTGTGAGTTTCCGGATGTTTTTCCTGATGATCTACCCGGGCTTCCTCCGGATCGGGATGTGGAGTTTAAAATTGAATTGATTCCAGGCACCGCTCCGATCTCTAGAAGACCTTATAGGATGCCGCCTAATGAATTAGCTGAGCTTAAGACCCAACTAAATGAGTTGTTGCAGAAGGGTCTTATTCGTCCTAGTTCTTCTCCTTGGGGTTGTCCGGCTATCTTTGTGAAGAAGAAGGATCAGTCTTTGCGCATGTGTGTGGACTATCGTCCTCTAAATGCGGTGACTATCAAGAACAAATACCCTCTTCCTCGCATTGACATCTTGTTTGATCAGTTGTCTAAAGCTAAGGTATTCTCCAAGATTGATTTGCGATCTGCGTACCATCAGATCAAGATCCGTCCTGAAGATATCCCTAAGACGGCTTTCTCGACGAGGTATGGGTTGTATGAGTACCTTGTCATGTCCTTCGGGCTTACGAATGCACCTGCTCATTTCATGTATCTTATGAATTCGGTGTTCATGCCCGAATTGGACAAGTTTGTAGTGGTCTTCATTGATGATATCTTGGTATATTCTTGCAATGAAGAGGAGCATGCAGAGCATCTGCGTGTCGTGTTGTCGCGTTTGCGCGAACATCAGCTTTATGCTAAGTTTAGCAAATGCGAGTTTTGGCTAAAGAAAGTACCTTTCTTGGGCCATGTCTTATCTGAAGAAGGCATATCAGTAGATCCGGCTAAGGTGCAAGAGGTGCTGGATTGGAAAGTTCCAACTTCGGTACACGAGGTTCGGAGTTTTCTCGGTCTGGCTGGGTATTACCGTCGATTTATTCCGGAGTTCTCCAAAATATCCAAGCCTATGACTCGTCTACTTCAGAAAGATGAAAAGTTTGTGTGGACACCTGAGTGTGAAGAGGCATTCCACAAGTTGAGGACACTGTTGACATCAGCTCCTGTCCTAGCTCAACCTGATATCGAGAAGCCTTTCGATGTCTTTTGTGACGCATCAGGCATTGGTTTAGGCTGTGTGTTGATGCAGGAAGGTCGCGTTATCGCGTATGCCTCGCGCCAACTTCGAAAGCATGAGGTCAATTACCCCACTCATGACTTAGAATTGGCAGCAGTTGTTCATGCTTTGAAAATCTGGAGGCATTATCTGCTGGGTAATCTGTGTAATATCTACACCGATCATAAGAGCCTCAAGTATATCTTCACTCAACCTGAACTGAACATGCGGCAGCGAAGGTGGCTTGAGTTGATTAAAGACTATAATCTCCAAGTGCACTATCATCCGGGCAAGGCAAACGTGGTGGCGGATGCCTTGAGTCGGAAAGCGCGCTGTCACTCAATCCAAGTGGAAGATCCGTTGTTGTCACATCTTATGCATCCACTTGTGCTCAACCAGATTTCTCTGGAAAGTACCATTCGCAATCGAGTCATCGAATTGCAGCAGACAGATGTAGGCATCCACCATATCAAGAGAAAGATGAAAGAAGAAGAAACCAAGCATTTCCGGGTTGATGAAAACGGAATTCTTTGGTTCAAGAATCGACTTGTGGTCCCGAAAGACCGCGAGCTGCGAAATCAGATCTTATCTGAAGCTCATTCATCCAAAATGTCTATCCATCCTGGTAGTAGCAAGATGTATCAGGATCTGAAACCTTTGTTATGGTGGACAAAGATGAAAAAGGAGATAGCGGCTTTTGTCGCTCGTTGTGACAATTGTTGTCGCGTGAAGGCTGTTCACCTGAAAGCTGGTTTACTTCAACCCTTGTCAATTCCTGGTTGGAAATGGGAAGAAGTCAGCATGGATTTCATCAGTGGACTCCCAACTTCTGTTAAGGGTTATGACTCCATCTGGGTGGTTGTGGATCGTTTGACCAAGGTTGCTCGATTTATTCCAGTCCGAACTGATTATCGTCCCCATCAGTATGCGGAGTTGTATTTCGAGCACATTGTTCGTCAGTATGGTGTGCCTCAAACAATCATATCTGATCGTGGACCACAATTCACTGCTCGTTTTTGGGAATGTCTTCATGAGCAGATTGGTACTCACCTGGTCCGCAGCTCTGCTTATCACCCCCAAACAGCAGGTCAAACTGAACGAGTTAACCAGATCCTTGAAGATATGTTGAGGGCATGTGCTCTCTCATCAAAAGGTTCTTGGGTTAAGTGGTTGCCATTAGCTGAGTTCTCCTACAACAACAGTTATCAGGAGAGTATCAAAATGGCTCCATTTGAAGCCTTATACGGTCGAAAGTGTCGAACCCCGTTGAATTGGGTAGAAGCTGGAGAGCGAAGATACTACGGCATCGATTTCGTGAACGAAGCGGAGCAGAAAGTCCGTGTTATCCAGCAACACCTGGAAGCTGCTCAAGCTCGTCAGAAAAGTTATGCTGACAAGAGAAGGAAGCCGATTGAGTTTTCAGTTGGTGACCATGTGTACATCAAGGTGTCTCCGATGAAGGGTGTACAAAGGTTCGGAGTGAAGCGAAAGCTTGCGCCTCGCTATGTGGGACCTTATCGGATTCTCGAACGGAAAGGGAATGTGGCATACAAGGTTCAACTCCCAGTTGCGCTTCGAGCTATCTTCCCCGTTTTCCACGTATCACAATTGAAGAAGTGCCTTCGTGTACCGGAGGAACGAGTGGAAATTCGGGATATCAAGTTAAAGTCCGACTTGGTGTATGAGGAGAAACCCGTAGCGATTCTTGATCGCAAGGAACGGGAAACGCGTAATCGTGTGGTTAAACTCTACAAGGTGTTGTGGAGCAACCACGGGGAAGAAGATGCCACTTGGGAGACGGAGGATTATTTAAAAGAAGTTTACAAAACCTTCTTCGAAAATCAGTAAGCTTTCAAATCTCGGGACGAGATTTTTGTTAGGGGGGAGGGCTGTAACACCCCAGTGTTATGGTTGCATCAAACATGTGCATAGCATGAGCATCATCTTTCCTTCAAAGCATCCATGATCATCATCTATCTTGAGACATGTCATCCTTTGCAAAAATGTGTTTTAAATTGCTTAAATAGGCTTCTTATGCTTATGTTTGAGTGAACAATGCTTGTGTTTGTGCTTAATGCCTTGGTAAATAGCTTATCTATGCTTAACTTAATCTTGGGAACAATGTTCATGTTGATCACTTCTCCAAAATAATCACTTAAGTCCTACTTATGCAAATAGGCCCTAGAAACCCCTTTTGCTTAGACTTTTAAAAAGTGTTTCATAAAATGTTTGCATGTCAAAACTTCCTACAGCAAAGTTGTAGCAAATTTTATAAGGAACAAAAGTTGTTTTATGGCCATCTCATGAAAATGATCACAAATAGCTCAAAAGTGGCCCACAAGGCAGATTTGGGGCTGTTTTCCACACTTAGAAAATTTTCTGTCCCGGGTGGTTTGCAGTTTGCACGATCGATTTTGGAAACTCCATATCTTTCAATCCAGGCCGATCTAGTCTTTGCTCTAGTTGACAAAGTTGTAGATCTCGCCTAGTACTCCAAGTTTGTCAACTACACCATCTCCTAATTCGCTCTGGTTTGGGAGATAATCACCGGTGAAGTCGCTCTGTCAGTCGGTCGATGCGCTGTCTGAATCAAGCTGACCTCGCCGACGTGGCCGACCGGCGGCAGCGCTCCGTCGCCATTTGGCGCCCGTACGCCGTTCCTGGCCCCGCCTGTCAGCCCTCGTCGCGTGCATGACCACCACGGCGACGCCCCGAGCGAGTGGGCGCGTCCACTTCGCTCTGCCTCGCCCTCTCTCGCCTGAACTTCGCCCGCAGCGGGCTCTCCGCCGCGAGCTCACTCCAGCGAGCTCGTGTGCGCTCCTCTCTGCGTCTCCGTCCACCAAACTCCACCCAAAGCTCCGCCGTGAGCCGCTCTCCAAGCTCCACCCTCTAACTCGCCGAGAAACCCACCGGTGAGCCGACATTTCCTTCTTCCCCCAAATCGGTCCGCCGTGACCCTCTTCTCCGGCGAACTCAATGCCGAGCGTTGTGAGGCTTCTCATCGTCTTTGGTTAGGTCCTAGAGGTAGCTTAGGTCTTTAGCGAGCTTTTGCGCCACCTGGTGGACGCTCTACCGGGTTCTCCGTCGCCGGACACGGTGTGCAGCGCCGCCGTGCTTCCGCCGGAGTTGGGTGCTCTCGTGGCCAGCGCTTTCCACGGGGATCCAGGCCAAGCCGTGTACCTAGGAAGCTTCGCCCTAGTCTGCTGGTGCTGTAGAAGGCCTTAGGTCACGCTCTACCGGCCTGAGGGCTCCGGCGTAACGCCGAGCACCTCCGCCGAGCCGCCATTGCCGACGGTGAGTCCCTTCCGGTGGCTCCGCCGTGGCAAAAGTGGGGTCAATCGAGTCGTTAGGGTTTGGGGATCACGTTGATGCCCTGGGTTTGGCCGGAGACCTCGCCGTCGCGGAGAAATCGCCGGCGAAGATCGCCTCGGCCGCGAGGAAGAAGAGCCTGACGGGTGGGACCCACTGTCAGCGACCCTCTCTTTCCCTCCTTTTCTTTTATTCAAAATCCTGATTTTTGGCTTTCTTGCAAAAATCATATCTCCTGTTTCTGAGATCCAAAAATTGTGAAACAAATTTTGTGTTGTTTCTAGAGATGGCTAGTATTTAATAAAAATATAAAATGAATCATGTTTTCTGAGAAATTATTTATTAAGGATTTAATCTTGTTATTTATGGATAAATGCATATCTCTGGTTTTACTGATTAGTTTGCTCTGAAAATTTTATGGTGGTCTTTGCATGGCAGTAGAGTGCTCTGATAATTATTTCATGATTTGTGGAGCACTGCAGTTGTGATATGTAATTTGTGTTTGAAATATGGCTTGTTTCTTTAATTAAATCACATAAAATAATTGGTGCTTATGCTGGTGCTCTATTTTGGTGGTAAACTTGTTTATGGTATTCCTAAGATATAAATAATCTGAAATCTGTTGTTTGACACTATATAAGTCATGTCTATGAATTTATGAAATAAATGCCTTGATACATGTTAAATGCATATCTTTAATTTGGCATATGCAATGGTCCTGAAATTTTTATGGTGGTGATCTGATGTTATACTTGTGTCTCTGTAATTTTTGTAGATTTGTCTGAGCACTTTAACTAATATCTTGTAAATATGCCTTATCTAAAATTAATTAATAAATGCCTTGTTAAGTGATTGTTTTGGGGTTTTCAACTGATGATCTGGTGACCTTGTAATATGTTTGTGCTCATGAGTCATGTGGTTGGCATGGTTTGTGTTTTGATCATGTCATTAAATAATTAACTATAGGGTTAAATGCTGTTCTGGACAGCAAGTGAGTAATTTAACTTTGCTTAATGATAACTTGACTTTCTGTGAAACTTGTATAAAACAAAGTTGTTCTAAACTTGTTGAACTAACTGAGGTTTAAATTTGAGGTCATTTGGCCAAGTAGTTTAAAAGTTATAGCTGTTCCAAGTTGGGTTCCAGAAATAGGGGTTCTCTGTTTTTCTGGGACAGAACCTGGAACTTTGTTAAAATGACTAGTTTAATGTTTGAATCTTGTTGTCATGTTTAAAGATGAGTTGTAGACAATTTCCTAAGCTTTCCAGAATGTCCTTACTCATGTTTGTTGGACCTGCCTATCTAGAATTATGATTTATTTACTGAGCATACTTGTTTTGTGTCGTTGGCTGCTTTGGTGCCATGATAGGTTTGGGTTATGTTAACTTGTTTATTCATGTGAGTTAGTATAACTCTTGCTCCGTAAATGAGTGTCCAGTGAGTTGCTTGTTGTCGAGGGTATCGGTAAGGGGTACCCTCAGCGATGCGCATTATGAGATTGCCCATACGAAGGTTGGGACCCCCAATTCGACGCCTTAATCTTACTTACGCGCCACCAACGACGGTCGCAGCCTCGAATACGGAAATAGCGTCGAGCGAATCGGTCAGGGCTCGAGCAACGACTACCGTCGAAGACGGAAGCGGGCTCGAGCGAACCGAGAGACGTCGAGCGTTAGGACGCTGTCCGCCGCCTGACGCGCGCACGCGGGCGGGAGCATTAAATGCATCTGACGTTTCCCACCTAACACCCGGGTCACGGAAGGCGTGATAGGGAACAAGCTTCTGTCCCATCGTTCTTTTTGCAGCCTTCCCACCGAACGACCCAGGGTGCGTCAGGACGCAGGAAACGAGGATGGAACGTCTAATCGGGACCCCCTCGAGACACCCAAGGTCAGCGCTCCGGATGTCAGCCTATTACGCGGCGCCCGACCCTCGACCGAACGAGGTCCCTTCCCGGGGACAAGTCGGGCATCGACTGACAACACCACAGCTGCTCCGCCGGATCCGCCACCATACCATACGAGCATGCGATCTCAGAACCAGCACAAGGCGGCTGGCAGGGCAGCACGCAGGAGCACGCGTAATCATCACCAAGCTATCAAGATGGGACGGCTCGAGGCCATGACGTACGGAAGCCTCGAGTAGGTCAGCGCTCCATGCGGCTATCGATCCCTACTCTAATATCTTTGCATGTACCCTTTGTCTCTCCTTGGAGCTATAAAAGGAGGGACTCAGGAATAGAAGAGGCAGACATCACAACGCAAGAACACACACACACACGTAGTAGAGCGACACATTTCATTCCACGCTTGTATTCGCCCCTGTACAAGCACTTAGGTGCAAGATAATACAAACTCTCTCCCCCCGCTGGACGTAGGGCCTTCTCTTGCCCGAACCAGGATAAATCTCTGTGTCTTCTTGCATCACCATCCGGAAAGGGGAGCACGCATACAAATTTACTCGTTGGTGTGACCCCCCCCGGGGAAAAAACACCGACAGTTGGCGCGCCAGGTAGGGGTCCTGCGTGTTTTTCACCGATTTCCCACCACTTTCCGGATGGCTACTCCTGCTTCGCCGCTTCCGCACTCCACGGTGATTTGGTTTGGGAGTCTCGAGCTCATGTCTACGGGCTTCGGCTACGACATGATCTTGCTCTCGGTCAAAGGACCAGGAGGAGTCCGCGTTACGCCAGCACGGTTGAAGGCTCCAAGACGCCCTCACCACCACGCCTCCCCGCCTAAGAAGAGGTGCGGGCAGCACCACCGCGGCCCCCTTGCTTCGGCACGACCAACAACTCGTGCAAGGCAGGATGCGGGCCACGGGTCGGCAACACCGTCTGACCGAGCAACAAGCGCGACGACTCAGCAACACGCGACGACGGGGGGAGACGCGTCTCGCGCACCCTCCCCCACCGCAGCTAGGCTACCTCCACGCGGGTTGTTCTCTCCAAGGACGGCACTGCCGTTCGGATTGGACAACGCCGCGGCATCGCTCGCCAAGACGATATGCCCAAACGCTCAGACATACGTGGAAAGACCAATGGTCATCCCACGTAGTTCCGAAGAGCGGCGGCCGACGTCCGAACTGCCGGACCTTTCCCAAGTACGGGGCCTCCGCCGTCTAGGCCCCGGACGATACTCGATCACCTCCCTCAGGCAACGATGGCTGGAGGAAGGACGTGAATGTCTCCACGCTGCCGAGCCGGACTCCGACTCCGAGACAGACAGTTATGACCCTACGAGGGAATGCTATCACCTCGACGGAGCGGCAGAAACCACCGACGAGACACGGGATGCTGTTGCGGGTGGACGAGCCCCCGCGGCGCAAGAAGACCCCAGGACGCCTGGGAACGACGGACGGTTCGACCCTCTTCCTCAGGAAGATAGAACTGCGCAGCTCGCGCAGCTGCAGGAGCTCAAGATGAAGCTCGACGAAGATCGCGAGCGCCTCGTCCTGCTCGAGCAAATCCTCGAACAAGACCTGCCCTACCCGCCAGGCGGAAGTGTCCGCAGACGCGCTCGAGAGGTACATCGACAGATCGTCGGTGACACGGAGGCGGAGCAACCTGTCGGCCGTTTCCCTCGAGCAGGCCAGAATGTAGTGGCAGCGACGATGCTGCTGCGTAACATGCCAGAACCATCGAATTCCCAGGCCCGACGAATTCGAGATGAAGTTCAGACGTTGCTCCAGGTGGCAGCAGTTCAACAAGCCGAAAGTTCGGCATCTCGACGACGAGGAGCTGCCACAGAGAAGCGCGACGAACAGCCTCTAATCGAAGAGGAGGTGTCTGTCCAGCAACAACCTCCCCCTCGAGGCAGAAAGACCGCTCTCATCCTCCCTGCCGACAATCAACGTCGACACGACGCGCGACACGACGTCAAAGAAAATAGACGCCGACGGCACGGAGACGCGGAAGAACGTGGTTATAGCGCGCATCGCGGTGGGAGGTACGACAGCGACGAGGACCGGGTGGCCCCCGAGCCACCAGGCCCGCGGGTGTTCAGCAGAGCAATTCGCAGCACACCCCTGCCTAGTCCATTCCGACCCCCAACCAGCATCGCGAAGTACAATGGAGAAACCAAGCCAGAGCTATGGCTGGCCGATTTCAGGCTGGCTTGTCAGCTAGGCGGCGCTCGGGGGGATGATCGAGCCATCATCAGACAACTACCCCTTTTCCTCTCCGACACCGCCCGTCGATGGCTCGAGGAACTCCCAGCCAATCAGATTCACAACTGGGTTGACCTGGTCAGAGTCTTCGAGGGTAACTTCAAAGGGACCTATATACGGCCAGGGAACTCGTGGGACCTCAGCAAATGCAAGCAGAAGACAGGAGAGACTCTTCGGGAGTACGCTCGACGCTTCTCGAAGCAACGCACTGAGTTACCACACATCCCCGACCACGACGTCATCTTGGCGTTTGTCTCGGGCACCACCAGTCGAGACTTGGTGCGGGAATTAGGCCGCAATCGACCTCAGACCGTCGACGAGCTGATGGACGTAGTAGCTAACTACGCGGCAGGGGAGGAGGCAGTCGGCGCTTTCTTCAGCTCAGAAGGAAGAAAAGGCAAGCAGCCCGTCGATGAAGAAGGGACTTCCAGTCGAGGCCTCAAGAAAAATAAAAAGAAGCAGAAAGTACGGCAGTTCCACCAGGGAGATTCGGGTGATGACCTCGTCGCCACGATGGATCGAAAGAAGCCGCGAGGCCCTCCGGAGGGAGGCATCTTCGACAAGATGTTGGAGGAGCCGTGCCCTTACCATAAGGGAGGCGCTAACCACAAACTCAAGGATTGTCGCATGCTGAGAAAGCATTTCGACGTTCAGGGGCTCAAAAAAGATGCGCGTGATGACTCCAAGAAGGAGAAGGCTGGCGGCAAGGAGGACAACAAAGATGACGACGGCTTCCCCGCCGTCCACGACTCCTACATGATCTATGGCGGGCCTTCGACTCAGTTGACCACGAGGCAACGCAAGAGGGAGCGTCGCGAAGTCTTTGCAGCAAGGATGGCGGTGCCCCAGTATCTTAGCTGGTCAAGCACTCCCATCACCTTCGACCGAGAAGATCACCCCGACAAGGTGGTCGCCCCAGGCGTCTACCCGCTCGTCGTCGACCCCATCATCGTCAACACACGACTCTCGAAAGTGCTGATGGACGGCGGCAGCAACCTCAACATCATCTACCTCGAGACCCTCGATCTCCTCGGCATCGATAGAGAACGCCTCCAGCCAAGCGCCGGCGGCTTCCATGGCGTCGTACCAGGGAAAAAAGCACTGCCAGTAGGTCGAATCGACCTACCGGTCTGCTTCGGAACGGCGGCCAACTTCAGGAAGGAGACCCTCACCTTTGAGGTGGTTGGGTTCCGAGGCACGTACCACGCCATCATCGGACGCCCGGGCTACGCGAAGTTCATGGCTATACCCAACTACACATACTTGAAGCTGAAGATGCCTGGTCCCAAAGGCGTCATCACCATCAGTTCTTCCTTCGAGCACGCGTACGAGTGCGACGTCGAGTGCGTCGAGTACGGGGAGGCGGTCGAGAGCTCCACCGAGCTCGTTGCGAAGCTCGAAGCCATGGCCGCTGAGGCTCCAGAACCTAAACGTCATGCGGGCAGCTTCGAGGCGGTGGAAGGTACTAAGAAGATCCCGCTCGACCCCAACAACTCCGACGACAAGGTGCTGACAATCAGCACCGACCTCGACCCCAAATAGGAAGCCGTGCTCGTCGACTTTCTCCGTGCGAATGCTGATATGTTTGCATGGAGTCCCTCGGATATGCCGGGCATACCGAGGGAAGTCGCCGAGCACTCCTTGGAGATTCGAGCCGGTTCCAAGCCAGTGAAGCAGCGGTTGCGCCGATTCGACGAGGAAAAGCGCAAGATCATTGGCGAGGAAGTCCAAAAGCTTTTGACGGCCGGATTCATCAAGGAGGTTCATCATCCTGACTGGTTAGCGAACCCTGTATTAGTTAAGAAAAAGAATGGGAAAATGAGGATGTGTGTTGATTATACTAGTTTGAATAAAGCATGTCCAAAAGTTCCCTTTCCATTGCCACGCATTGATCAGATTGTCGATTCTACCGCGGGATGTGAAACCCTTTCTTTCCTTGATGCATATTCTGGTTATCACCAAATAAAAATGAAAGAGTCCGACCAGCTCGCGACCTCTTTCATCACGCCTTTCGGGATGTATTGCTACGTGACCATGCCATTTGGGCTTCGAAACGCGGGAGCCACGTATCAACGTTGCATGCTCCACGTATTTGGCGAACATATAGGTTCAACGGTCGAGGCCTACGTCGACGACATTGTCGTCAAGTCAAAGCAACGAGGAGACCTGATCCAGGACCTCAAGGTTGCTTTCAGCTGCTTACGCACCAGCCGGATCAAGCTTAATCCCGAGAAGTGCGTTTTTGGCGTGCCTCGAGGCATGCTCTTAGGATACATTGTTTCACAGCGCGGTATCGAGGCCAACCCCGAGAAAGTCTCGGCCATCACGAAAATGGGGCCAATCCGAGACATCAAGGGTGTCCAGAGAGTCACGGGGTGCCTGGCGGCTCTGAGCCGTTTCATCTCGAGACTAGGAGAAAAGGCATTACCATTATATCGACTCCTGAAGAAGGTCGAGCGTTTTTCTTGGACCCCCGAGGCCGAGGAAGCACTTGAAAAGCTGAAAAAGACGCTGACTTCGGCACCAGTCCTGGTTCCACCTCAACCTGCGGAGCCGCTGCTCCTCTACGTCGCGTCGACGACCCAGGTCGTCAGCGCGGCGGTGGTGGTCGAAAGACAAGAAGAGGGTCACGCGCTGCCAGTCCAAAGGCCGGTCTATTTCGTCAGCGAGGTGCTTTCGGAGACCAAGGCGCGTTACCCCCAAATCCAGAAGCTGATCTACGCCGTAATCCTTGCCCGCCGTAAATTACAGCATTATTTCCTTGGTCATCCTATCACGGTGGTCTCTTCTTTCCCTTTGGGCGAAATAATCCAGAGCAAGGAGGCCATGGGAAGGATAGCGAAGTGGTCGGTCGAGCTCATGAGCGAGACTCTCACTTATGCGCCTCGAAAGGCCATCAAATCGCAAGCCCTGGTAGACTTCGTCGCAGAATGGACGGACTCCCAGCTTCCCCCGACTCAGGTCCAGGCGGAGCTGTGGACAATGTATTTCGACGGGTCACTCATGAAAACTGGGGCCGGGGCCGGCCTACTGTTCATCTCACCCTTGGGCGTCCACATGAGGTACATAATCAGGATTCATTTCGCCGCATCTAACAATGTCGCAGAATATGAGGCCCTCGTCAACGGTCTCAAGATCGCTATTGAGTTAGGAGTCTGACGCCTCGACGTCCGAGGCGACTCCCAACTCGTCATCGACCAGGTAATGAAAGCCTCGAGTTGCCATGACCCAAAAATGGAAGCATACTGCAAGGAGGTGCGTCGACTCGAAGACAAATTCCACGGCCTCGAGCTCGTCCATGTCGCTCGACGCTACAACGAGGCAGCCGACGAACTCGCCAAGATTGCATCTACCAGAGGCACAGTGCCGCCTGATGTATTCTCAAAGGATCTACACGAGCCATCCGTCGACTTAGGCACGGGGGCTGGCGCCGATACCACCATCGCCCAACCAACCAATGCTGTCGATGCGCTCTTGATGGAGGAAGAGGTAATGGAAATAGAACGACGACCGGGTCGACCATTCGATTGGCGCACACCGTTCCTCGACTGCCTTATCCGCGGTGAGTTGCCAGAAGACAGGACAGAAGCTCGCCGTATCGCTCGACGGGCCAAATCATATGTGATCTATGGTGAAGACAACGAGCTATATCGACGGAGCCCGACGGGAATCTTACAGCGTTGCATCACCATAGAGGAAGGCCGAAAACTCCTCGACGACCTGCACTCGGGGGCTTGTGGCCACCACGCCGCCCCACGGACCCTTGTAGGAAACGCTTTTCGGCAAGGCTTTTACTGGCCAACGGCCGTGGCGGATGCCGTCGAGCTCGTACGCTCGTGTCACGGGTGCCAATTCTACGCCAAACAGACGCACCTGCCCGCCCATGCTCTTCAGATGATCCCCATCACCTGGCCGTTTGCGGTGTGGGGGCTCGACTTAGTAGGACCTCTACAAAAGGCGAAAGGAGGGTATACACATTTGCTGGTGGCTATTGACAAGTTCTCTAAATGGATCGAGGCTCGACCCATCACTAACATCCGCTCCGAGCAGGCCGTCCTCTTCTTCTCCGACATCATCCATCGATTTGGGATCCCCAATGTCATCATCACCGACAACGGCACCCAGTTTACTGGCAGAAAGTTCTTGGATTTCTGTGATCAGCATCACATCCGTGTGAATTGGTCCGCAGTAGCCCACCCTCGAACTAACGGCCAGGTCGAGCGTGCCAACGGCATGATTTTACAAGGACTCAAGCCAAGGATCTACAATCGATTGAAGAAATTCGGCAAGAGATGGGTCGAGGAGCTTTCCTCGGTCCTATGGAGCCTAAGGACAACGCCGAGCAGAGCCACCAAATACACCCCGTTCTTTATGGTCTACGGCTCTGAGGCTATCCTCCCCACAGACCTCGAGTATGGGTCACCTCGACTCAAGGCTTACAATGAGCAATCGAACAAAGAAGCTCAAGAAAACGCGGTCGACCAACTCGAGGAAGCTCGAGACATGGCCCTCCTCAACTCTGCTAGATATCAGCAGAGACTCCGACGCTACCACGACAAGCACGTGCGCAAGAGGGACCTCAACGTAGGCGACCTTGTCCTACGACGCCGGCAAAGCAACCAAGGACGCCACAAGCTAACCCCACCTTGGGAAGGCCCGTATGTGGTGGCCGAGGTCCTTAAGCCAGGAACGTACAAATTGGCGGACGAAAAGGGGGCAGTCTTCACCAACGCATGGAACATCGAACAGCTACGTCGATTCTACCCCTAGAAGTCCTAGATTTACGATCCTACTTTTTGTACGAAGACTTTGTAAATGAACGCATGAATAAATAAAGTCTTTCCCTCGAGCAGTTTCTTTCTGTACCAAAAATAGTTACGAATTATAGTCTCAACGTTAAAAGGGGATGCCGACCATGACCCATCATAGTCCGCACCCCCTCGGGGGCTACCAGAGGGACGACCCCTCCCCAAGCGTCGAAAAAGCCAAAAAGTTTCTCTATTTCCTACTTAGTAAACCTTGAACGATCGAGTAGTCGAGGCGCCTCGAGCCCCTCGAGGACCGAAGGATAGCGAGCCTGAGAACACCTACGCCCCCGGGCTATGGAAACTCTACTCACTCCCTCACCCTCGAGGCGATCGAGGCTGTGTTTTACGAAAAATCGAAAAAGGAACACATGTGTAGGCACAAAGGAAATAAAAGAACCTCGAGTGGAAAGACAAACAAACATTTAACAACCACAAAAGTACTGTATCGCTCAGAAACAGGATTAACTAAGTTTTATACAAGGGGCCCCAGGCACCCCGAGCAGGCTCGCAGGCCTCAGTCCATGGTACGATCCTCGCCACCCTCACCTCCGCCCGAGCCAGTCTCAGGAGGAAGCACCTCAGGTTCAAATAGCTTGGCCAGCCTCTCTCCAGGGGCCTCCGCGTCATCGATCAAAGTGTGAAGCCTTTCTTCGTTCTCCGCGTCGGTCTTAGAGATGTCGGTGACGAAGCCGTGGGATACTACCTCCATGTCGTAGGAGAAGCCCGAGCAGACAACCGCCATCGCCCGCTTCACCCCGATGTGGAGGGCATCCCGCACCCGATCTCGCAGCGTCGCACCTAAGTAGCACAGCTGATCGACCAGTGCGTCACCTCGAGAGTCCTCCCTCGACTCATCCATAGGCTCGACCTCCCAAGAGGTCGAGAGATCGCTTATCGCCGTCCGCACTCGACGGTTCAAAGCAACCTCAGCCTCGAGTTGAGCCTTGGCGTTGCGAGCCTCGGCTTGGGCGGCCAGGAGTTCGTCCTTGAGCCCTACAAATACCAATACAAAGGAGCTTTAGAAAAAACTCAAGCACACCTCGAAAAGGAAATTCGACAAAGGGAACATACCTTTGATGCTCTCCTCTAGAGCCGTGTTCTCGCCAACCAATCTGGTATTGGCACGCTCGATCTCTCTGTTGGAGCGCGTCAGCTCAGTATTGGCAACGCGGAGATCTTCGATCACCCTGCCAGCCTGAGCGACGGCTCCACTCTTCTCTAGCAGTTCTCCCTTCAGACGCTCGACGTCGTCAGAGAGACTGCGGGATCGAGCTCGCTCCATCTCGAGGTCTTCGAGGGCTTTCTTTTTTGCGTCCTCGGCGGCACCCCTGGCGACCTCACTGTCCACGAACGCCACCTTCATCTTCTGGAAGGTATCGCGGAGGGAGTCCAGGTCAGTCTGGAGAAGGCCCTTCTCCTTATCCAGGTCCGCAATGATGCCCTTGTGGGACAGGACCTCCTCCCGGGCTCTGGACGCGGCCTCCTCGACCGTAAGAGCCCGCTCCCGTAGCCGCACCGCCTCCTCCTCCGCCTTCTTCGAGACCTCTCGGGCCTCGGCCAAAGCAGCCTCCCTCACCTTCTTCTCCTCCTCGAGTGCTATAAGATCTTTATAAGCTTTAAGCAGCTTTTCCTGTGACTCGAGGAGTTGATCCTTGAGGAGGGGAAGCTGCTCCCATCCGCCCCTCGTGGCATGTATGAAGCTAGATTTGATGCGAGAGGTCTCTTTCATATCCTGCGAATCAGGGGTCAGGGGGATTAGAACACAGAAACCCAAAAGCACCACCAAGATTGGAGCTTGAGAAACACTTACAAAATAAGCTGGCCCAAGCCCGTTGTTGATGACGTCCGATAGGAGCCCCACCACGTGTTTCATCCAAAGGCGGAGCTCCTCGACGTGCTCCCACTTCTCGACCTCCTTCTTGTCGTCAAGGAAGATATTGGGCTCGGACGGGTCGCTGGAAGCTCGGATACGAATCCGATCGGGACACCAGTTCTCCATCTCCCGATCGGCCCGCACCTTGACGCCGCGGAGAAAGTTCTCGACGGTCTCGAGGGAACCCCCGTGGCGCAAGAACAGGTCAGCGAGGCAAGGGAACCGCCCGTCGTCATCCACCGTCTTCCATGTACCGTCCTTACTCCCAGACGACCCGATCTCGTCCTCCTCAGAGGGGAAGCGGTCCTCCCACGCTCGACGCTCCCGGAGGAACCCTGGGGCGATCCCGTCCATGCCGTAGAGTGTCCTCTTGATCTCGGACTCGGGGTCGGTGGGGGTGCGCATCATGCAGGCGAGCGCCACCACTCCGTCCGCTCGCCCTGACTCTGCCCGGATCGCGGCAGGCGCCCCCGGGAGAAGCCACGCTGGGGTGGGAGGCCCGTACACCGGCAAATCTCCCTCTTGATTGCCGGGCTCTTGCGACGCCTGCGGCGCCGGTCCGGCCAAAATTTGAGGCGGGGGCTCGAGTGGCTCGTTCTCTTCGCCCCCCAGCTGCTGTTGCCGCCCCAGCTGCTGCTGCTGCTCGTCATGCTGATGCTGCAGTTGCTCCTCCGGCTGGGGTTGCTGCTGCTGCTGCTCCAGTGACGGCTGCGCCGCCTCGCGCTCCCGCGCCTCCTCCTCCTCCATCTTCCTTTGCGTCTCGAGGGCTCGAAGGCCTGCGGGCCAGGGAGTCCGTCCTGCGACGTTGGGAGTCGACGCCTCTTCCTCCATGGGTCGAACGCCCCCAGACGCTTCGTTACCATCAGACGTATCGCTGATGGTGATGGGCTCCCCCTCGACCCCCAATCGAGGGGGCTCGGGGGCTCCCTCTGACGCTCGTGTCTGGGGGGTCGCATCATGAGTTGGTGGCGGCGGAGTAGGCGCGGGACGAGGCGAAGCCATCTCGACGCCGGCTGAAGGTTGGGTGCTTGACGGGCCTGCAAAACAAAGGGTAAGGGTCAGACGTTATGATAACCGACATAATAATATCACGACACCCAGGAATTAACTACAAACCTGGTTCCGTGGAGGCGGCACCCGTTCTGAGCCTCTTGGCCATCGATGGTTGGGCCTGCTCGAGGGTCCGTTTCAGCCTGAAAAAAAGTCAGCATGTGAGGAAAGGCGAGAGAATGAGGGGACAAAGACCGCAATAACAAAAGGGCTTACCCCACGGGCAGAACGGCTCGCCTTCCGCCACCCCGACCAGCGGGCCTCGAGCCACCCCGCGTCGGGGCGCTAGGCCCCTCGAGGGCAGAAATTGGCCTAGGTACGTCGGATCCCGCTTGGCGGGCGCCGGGACTCGCGCTCCTACGACCGGCGTCTCCCTTCTCAGAGGCCGCAGCGCGACCGCGGGTCAGCGGCCCCGACGCCTGGGACCTAGCCGGACCGCTCTCCTTGGGCGCCAGGGGAGGGCGCGGTGCGTCCTGGCCCGCCTTGAGCGCGGAAGGAGCGTCGGGCCGGGGACGACGAGACCCGCTCGGACCCTCCTCCGGCGCCTCCGTCCGGGGGGCGTCGACGTCATCTCGAGGCGGGCCCTCGAGGATCCGATCGAGACGCGACGCCATCCCCTCGGAGTCGTCGCTACTCTCGTCGTCATCATCGTCGTCGTTGGGGGATTCTTCCTCAGGCTCCCCCCTCTGCCTGGATTTGGCTCGACGCACCTCTAATGCTTGGCGGTCGAGATTCTTCTTCTTCTCCCCCTTTTTTTGCGGAGTCCTTGGCAGACTTCAACTTCTCGGCGGATTGGCGCCGTTTGTCGCGATCGACCTCGTCCTCCTTTACTGGAGGCCTCGAGGACCGGACATCAATCCGACCCTGCCAAAACTAAGGTAGACTTAGAAAAAAGAGAGGGGAGAGGGGAAACCTAGAATCAAGGATGCGCGCAAGAAGCAAGCGTACCAGATCGATCGAGCCTGCGTCGGGTCGCATGGGGAAGCCGTTGACGTGCTCCGGCTTAAAATCACCGGCAATTGCGGCCCTGACTCGGGCCGCGACTTCATCGTCCGTCGGAGGCTCGCTGGACATCCGACATGCCTCGAGGTCCCGAGACGAGACGCCAGGGCCCATCTCGTCCATCCTCAGCGGTCGTGACATCAGAGGGAGAACTCTCCGATGATGGACGGCCGAGAGGACGAGTGCGGCGGTCAAACCTTCCTGGCGAAGCTTCTTCAGGGCGTCGAGGAGAGGGTCGAGCCGAGGCTGATGAGCTTGGACGACGCCGTATGTCCAGTCCGCTGGGCGCTCCAAGATCAGACGGCCCGAGTAGGGAGGTAGGAGGTTGTCGTCGTTCCGCAGGTAGAACCATTGAGAGTCCCAACCGGCATGGTTGGTCGACAACCCTACTGGGATGTACTCCCGCGGCCGGTCCGTCTTCCCCGTCTTCTGCACCAGATTGAGGCAACCCGCTCGCACGGGTTTCCTCACGCCCGTGGTTCCGGTGGAGGCGTGAAACAGCTCGCCCCTGTAGAGGTGGAGCCACAGCTCCCAGTGCGGCATCATCCCTAGGAAGCCCTCACACACGGCGGCGAAGACCGCCGCCACGGTGATGGCGTTCGGGGAGAAGTGCTGCAGCTCCACCCCATAATGGAAGCAGAGGGCCCGCATGAAGCGGCTTGGAGGCGCGCCCAGACCGTGGCGGTGGAACTTGGCGAACGACACCACGTAGCCCTCGGGTGGCTGAGGCGCCCTGTGGCTCGCTGGCGGCGCGATCCACTCTGGCGACGACAGCGAGGTGCGGCGGCGCAGCAGTCCCTCCCTCTCGAGCTCTAACAGCCGGTGCTCCGTCATCGACGACGGGCGCCAGTCATCGGCGGCGACGAGTCTTACAGGCATCTCGGCTGACGGGGTGGTGGGTTCGCTACGGCTCGAGGGGGCGTGTGCGCGTGAGATGACGAGAAAGCAAAGGCAGCAGAGGAACGAGGGCGAGAAGGCGGAAGGGAGAGGAACGGCGGTGACGCGACGACATATTTATAGGCAGCTGTCCGCCAACGGACAGATCCGAGAAGTAAGGTAACTCCCCCCATAAATGCGCCGCCTGACAGCTCTCTCTCTCTCTCCTCACAGGCCGGACTCTCCGAATTCCTCGCCGATACGTTATCGTAGCGTCATCCGCCTAAAAAGATGCGCCCAACGGGCAGAAAGGCGAACCGCCACGAGCATTTCCTTCCCACGTAAGCCAAGGGACATAACCGCAAAAGTCTCGGGAGGTCGATGGCTGGCCCGCTGAAAGGGTTCGACAGCCGATCTCGAGCGCCAGAGTCAGGGATCCCCAGCGAGCGGTCGAAGATCGAGGCCCGCCTCGAGGACTCGCTGGTGATGTTCAAGGTAGGGTCGAGACAGTCGAGAGGAATCCCCCCGAAGGGAGGCATCGAGCCGCTGGACTCTAACGAATGAGACTAGTATCCCCGACCACGTCGACCCTGCTTTATGAGGACGCCTCCGGGCTACAGCTGACCCCCTCGAAAGGGGCACAGGTTCTCACTTGGACTACCCGCTAGGAACTCAATTTGGGATGAAAGACGCTCGCTCTATCGAGAGTACGTCGAAACCCACGGGCAAAAACGAGCCAGTCAGAATCTTCCACCACTGGTGTCGAAAGCGTTTCTGCGAATTAGACAACATAACCCTCGAAGGAGTCAAAAACTCCTCCGAGGTCTCGGGGGCTACCCCGCGGGGTCGCTCGCGCGCCCCCACGAAAATTCGACCGTAAATCAAAACCTCCATTCGAGCGCTAGCGCTCGAATGAAGGCTCGGGGGCTACTGTCGAGGGTATCGGTAAGGGGTACCCTCAGCGATGCGCATTATGAGATTGCCCATACGAAGGTTGGGACCCCCAATTCGACGCCTTAATCTTACTTACGCGCCGCCAACGACGGTCGCAGCCTCGAATACGGAAATAGCGTCGAGCGAATCGGTCAGGGCTCGAGCAACGACTACCGTCGAAGACGGAAGCGGGCTCGAGCGAACCGAGAGACGTCGAGCGTTAGGACGCTGTCCGCCGCCTGACGCGCGCACGCGGGCGGGAGCATTAAATGCATCTGACGTTTCCCACCTAACACCCGGGTCACGGAAGGCGTGATAGGGAACAAGCTTCTGTCCCATCGTTCTTTTTGCAGCCTTCCCACCGAACGACCCAGGGTGCGTCAGGACGCAGGAAACGAGGATGGAACGTCTAATCGGGACCCCCTCGAGACACCCAAGGTCAGCGCTCCGGATGTCAGCCTATTACGCGGCGCCCGACCCTCGACCGAACGAGGTCCCTTCCCGGGGACAAGTCGGGCATCGACTGACAACACCACAGCTGCTCCGCCGGATCCGCCACCATACCATACGAGCATGCGATCTCAGAACCAGCACAAGGCGGCTGGCAGGGCAGCACGCAGGAGCACGCGTAATCATCACCAAGCTATCAAGATGGGACGGCTCGAGGCCATGACGTACGGAAGCCTCGAGTAGGTCAGCGCTCCATGCGGCTATCGATCCCTACTCTAATATCTATGCATGTACCCTTTGTCTCTCCTTGGAGCTATAAAAGGAGGGACTCAGGAATAGAAGAGGCAGACATCACAACGCAAGAACACACACACACACGTAGTAGAGCGACACATTTCATTCCACGCTTGTATTCGCCCCTGTACAAGCACTTAGGTGCAAGATAATACAAACTCTCTCCCCCCGCTGGACGTAGGGCCTTCTCTTGCCCGAACCAGGATAAATCTCTGTGTCTTCTTGCATCACCATCCGGAAAGGGGAGCACGCATACAAATTTACTCGTTGGTGTGACCCCCCCCCCGGGGAAAAAACACCGACACTTGTGTTATTAAGCATTCATCTGTGGCATGTGCACCTCCTCATTCATCGGGCATGCAATAGGTGCACCGGACGTGGCAGTTTCCTTCGAGCTCCAAGCGAACCCCGAAGGCCAGGAAGGCAGCAAGGAGGTGGAGGTCCAGCAAGCCGGACTCGAGGAGCTCGAAGAAGAAGTTGAGTGCCCGAATCACGAGCCGGCATCGTTCGTAAAAGGCAAGCCCCGGAGCATTTTAAGCCTCCTCTATTTTCGAAAGTTTACTTAATACGTTATATCTATTGATGCATTACGTATAGGAGTTGTGATGAAACTGTTGCTGCATTCTACTCTATCCTTGTCCAGATAACTTACCCTCCCTGGTTGTAGAGTTAGGTTCGAGTAGCAGCTTAGCTATGCTTTAATCGGTAGAAGTCGGGTGATATTCTGTCATCCGCGCGATATAGGGTTGTGTCGGGTCGCGATGGTCTATATGTGCTATCGTGGATGGAACCTGATCAAATTGACTTAAGCCGGGCGGAGTTTTGCAAGTGTGTAGTAACTCCGTCTGTGGCAGCTAAGGACCGATCGTTGCACGTCCTCTTGTCATGTTGAACGCATGCCTGACACTTAGTTGGCCGGATAACTCGTTCCGACCGCGAAGCCGAGTAGTATGACTCAGGCCGGAAGACCGGCAAGTATAAAGTGCGCACTACCGGAGGAAGTGCGGTGTGCGGGGGACCATTGGCGTAAGTCCAAAGGCAGGTGAGTTAAAATTCCTGACCTCCCTGGCAGAGTGGTAGCCCTGGGAGTGCGGCGCTGATCGGAGCCGCGATTTCTGAGTCGTACCAAAGGTGACCCTTTGGCTCTCCGGCAGGGGATGCTTGGGTGAGTGCTAGGAATAAACCTCCAGCTGGATAGGAATTCGATTCGAATCGCCGTCTCTCCCGGTTAGTGAGAACTTGACAGAGCAGCGGCAAACCTAGCATTCACTAATAAACTTGGTTCATGATAATGATGATAGCAAGAAGAACCTATGATGAAATTGATATGGTTATTATTGTTTGGAATAATCAAGTGATGTATTGTAGTATAGGTGCTAATCTAGTGGTAGGCTGATGATAAATAAATCTGATGCTCTTAAAATGACTTAGTGGTAAGTTAAGCTTTTGGCAAAGAGGTGAGTCAACCCGCTCCACTTAAAACTCAGCCTTGCATGATCCTTGGTGTCTTTTATGTTACTAGACGGGTAAGTCTAGCTGAGTACATCCTCGTACTCAGGGTTTATTCCCACCTGTTGCAGATGATATCTTCTATGACGGTTTCTGCAAGACCTGTCTCCATCCCGCTGGGGATGAGGACTAACCGTTGGGCACGGTTCTCTAATCTTCTCGTCTATGATGCTTTTGGGAGGATGACCTAGACTCTGGCAGTAACGAACTTGTGAACTGAACTTTGAACAAGTGTGTGTACTTATTTTGCTTCCGCTACTTCGAACAAGTGTTGTAATAACTTAATACTCCGATGTGGTGCCGCTTCGACGGCAATGAATGACTATGTAACATTCGTTGTGTTTATGTTGAACTATTACGATCTTGGTTTGTTGCGAGTTGGTTCAAAGTCCTTCGTGATTTCGATTGACTACCGGGATTATATGGGCTCAAGTCTAGAAACTTGATTGTTTGATGATCGTTTCTGTACTTGAACTCTTATAATTTGGTCGGTTCTGTGACACCTAATGCCAAATTCATCACAAAGTTCATCAACTCTTGTATTCTTGAATTCACTTCCATTGTCACTTCTCACTTTCTTGATGGTTGTTTCGAACTCATTGTGTATTCTCTTGACAAATGATTTGAAAGTTGCAAAAGCATCACTCTTGTCACTAAGAAAGAATACCCATGTGTATCTTGTGAAATCATCCACTATCACAAATCCATATTTATTTCCACCAATGCTTGTGTATGTGGTTGGTCCAAATAAGTCCATGTGCAACAACTCAAATGCCTTGCATGTACTCATGATGCTTTTCTTTGGATGAGTGTTGCCAACTTGCTTTCCGGCTTGACATGCACTACAAAGCTTGTCTTTCTCAAATGTGACATCTTTCAAGCCTCTAACAAGATCATGTTTGACTAACTTGTTCAATTGTTTCATTCCAACATGACCAAGCCTTCTATGCCATAACCAACCCATGCTAGATTTAGTGAGCAAGCATGTTGACAATTGAGCTTCACTAGCATTGAAATCAACCAAGTATATATTCTCATATCTAAAGCCTTTGAATATCAAGTTAGAGCCATCTACACTTATGATCTCTACATCATCAACTCCAAATATGCATTTGAAACCAAGATCACAAAGTTGAGCTACGGATAATAAGTTGAAGTTCAAGCTCTCTACTAGTAGCACATTGGAAATGCTCAAGTCATTGGATATAGCAATTTTACCAAGCCCTTTGACCTTGCCTTTGCCATTGTCACCAAATGTGATACTATCAACACCATTGTCATCATTTGGATTGATTGAATTGAACATTCTTGAATCACCGGTCATGTGTTGTGTGCACCCACTATCAAGCACCCAATGCCTTCCTCCGGCTTTATAGTTTACCTACAAAACAAATCAATGTTTCTTAGGTACCCATACTTGTTTGGGTCCTTGGAGGTTAGGGACTAAGCTTTTTGGTACCCAAATGGCCTTCTTCTTTGGACCCACAATTGGTGTACCAACAAACTTTGCATGCACACCCTTCTCACCCTTGGTAAGCACATAACAAGAATCAAAAGGAATGTAAGGTACATTAGCAATTTTCTTGTTCTTGTTAATTTTGTTGCAATTAAGCTCTAGGTGCCCAACTTGCTTGCATATGTTGCAATACCGACCATTGCTCTTCACAAAGCTAGGCTTGTGAGTTGCAAAGGCCGCCTTGCCTTTCTTGGGGGTATAGCCAAATCCCTCTTTATTGAGAGAAAACATTTGGCTACCCAAGCACTTTAGTAAGCGGGCCTCACCACCATAGGCTTTGCCTACGGCATGAGTGAGCTCATCCACCTCTCTCTTGAGGGTCTCATTCTCAACCTTTAGTGAGGTATCACAAGTGACACTAACACTAGAAGTAGAGGTAGAGTTGGTGGTGGTGGATGAAGACCTACAAGAAGAGTTAGTGGCAACAACAATAGGTAGGTTGGGTGATTCTTTAATTAAGTCACATGTTGTGCCCACATCACATGATACAACAACCTTTTCCTTGTTCTCTTCTAACAACAAGGAGTGAGCTTTCTCAAGCTTGGTGTGAGCTTTGCCAAGCTTTTCATGGGCTTCCACTAGCCTCTCATGATTAGCATTGAGCTCATCAAAGGATTGCTCAAGAGCTTTTAACTTCTTGGCCAATTCTTTGCACTTCTTGTTTTTAGATTGAATAAGTGAATCGGCTTGTTCTAGCATGTCCATGAGTTGTTCATTAGTGAATTCATTTTCATCATCACTATCACTATCATGTTCATTTTCACTTTCACTTTCACTCTCATCATATTGTACCTTGTGGCCCTTGGCCATGAAGCATGAAGGAGTGTCGAAGAGTGATGGCTTGTTGATAGCAATGCTTGCAAGTGCCTTCTTCTTGGATGCCTTGTCATCATCACTTGAATCATCATCCGAAGAGGCATCACTATCCCATGTCACAACATAGGATCCACCCTTCTTCTTCTTCTTGAAGACCATCTTCTTCTCTTTCTTCTCTTTCTTCTCCTTCTTGTTCTTCTTCTCATGCTCATCATGATCACTATTGTATGGACAATCCGCCACAATATGATCGGGGCTCTTGCACTTGTAGCATAGCCTCACATACTCCTTGTTCTTGGAGTTGTCCCTTCTCTTTCTTGTATGGTAGCCCTTCTTCTTCATCATCTTACCAAACTTGCGGACAAAGAGTGCTAGTGCTTCATCATCACTATCATCATTAGAGCACTCCTCATCACTTGATTCTTCTTTCTTGGCCTTGCCCTTGTTCTTGCTCTTGGATGAAGAGCTAGCTTTGAATGCTACACTCTTCTTCTTCTTGTCATCATCATCCTTCTTCATGACCTCATCATCATCATTGTCCTTATATTGATCTTCGGTCATGACATCTCCAAGTACCTCATTGGGAGATACACCCGTCAATCCTCCTCTAAAGATGATTGTTCTCAATGTCTTGAACCTCTTGGGTAAGCACATCAAGAATTTGTGAATGAAGTCCTCATCTTTCACTTTCTCACCAAGGCCCTTGAGATCATTGATGATGACTTGGAGCCTATAGAACATCTCCGGTATAGACTCATCATCCTTCATCTTGAAGTTGGATAGCTTGTCCTTGAGCATAAACAATTTGGCACTTTTTACCGTTGTAGTGCCCTCATATGTTTCTTCTAATCTTGTCCACACTTCACTTGCTTTCTCAAGATCTTTGACTTGTTCAAACACCTTTGAATCAATGCCATTATAGATTGTGTTGAGAGCCATAGTATTGCATTGCTTGTTGGCTCTCTCATTGTCGGTGGGGTTAGCCGGATCAAGAATCACAAAGTCATTTTCGGTGACTTCCCACACTCTATCATTTATTGATCCAAGATACATTTTCATCTTTCTCTTCCAATAGTCAAAAGAACTTGTGCCATCAAAGAACGGTGGTTTGCCCCCAACATGGTTGAACACTATTTGAGCCATAATTTGAGCACCGAGGTTGTTAAGCCTTCACAAATGGTGACCACAGCTCTGATACCACTTGAAAGGTCCTAATATGGCTAAAGGGGGTGAATAGCCTATTTAAAAATTCTACAAAATCACTAGAGCAAGAGGTTAGTGAAAAACAAAGTGAAGCTTTTTGCTCTAGCCCTAAAGGGGTGTTTGCAAGCCACCTATCCAACAAATCTAGTTGATATGATCACTAGGCACACAAGAGCTAAGTCTCTACTTACACTAGAGAGCTACCTAAAAATTCTATACAAGTATGTAAGCTACTCTAGTTTGCAAGAAAGTAAGAGAGATGGTTTGATCTTTATACCGACGTGTAGAGGGGATGAACCAATCAACAAAATGAAGTCCAATCGCCGGGAGAAATCCAATCAACAAACACAATGAAGACACACGATTTCCTCCCGAGGTTCACGTGCTTGCCGGCATGCTACGTCCCCGTTGTGTCGACCAACACTTGGTGGTTCGGTGGCTAAGAGGTGTAGCACGAACCTCGTCCTCACTAGGACACCACAAGAACCTACCCATATGTGATGTAGCTCAATGACACAAGCAATCCACTAATGTTGCCTTTGGCACTCCGCCGAGGTAGGCACAAACCTCTCACAATCACCGGGAGATGGCCACGAACAATCACCAACTCGTGCCAATCCTCCTCCGCTGCTCCAAGCCATCTAGGTGGTGGCAACCACCAAGAGTAACAAGAAAAACGCAGCTAGCACGATCCCCAAGTGCCACTAGATGCAATCACTCAAGCAAATGCACTTGGAATCACTCCTAATCTCACAAAGATGTATAATCTATGAAGGAGATGAGTGGGAGGTGTTTGCTTAGGCTCACAAGGATGTCAAGTATGTTAGAATGCCAAGAGGGTGAGCCCTAAGCCGGCCAAACACGTATATATAGCCCCTCAAACAAATAGAGCCGTTGGCTCTTTCACTGGGCGAAATACGGGGTCACCGGACGCTCTTAAAGGGGCACCGGACGCTCAGCACCTGCGTCCGGTGCTCCTAAGTCAGCCACGTGTCACCTTTCGAAACGCTCGTGTCAGAGTCTAACGGTCACCTGCAGTGCACCGGACGCTGAGCAAGTTAGCACCGGACGCGTCTGGTGCACACCGGACTCATGCGCAGAGAGTTCCGCAAACCTGCGGGTCACCGGACGCTAAGCACCGGTAGCGTCCGGTGCTCACCGGACCCATGCGCAGAGAGGGTCGCAAAACGCCCGCACACCGGACGCTAACCACCGGACGCACAGGCCTGCGTCCGGTGCCTGTCGTCCGGTGCCTTACCCTAGCTGGGCCAGGCACTGTCTGCACCGGACGCTCAGACGCAGCGTCCGGTGCTCGAGAAGCCAGCGTCCGGTGAGTGGTTTCTCAGCAAGAAACACTCCCGCGACTTCTCCAAAATTTCCCACCGGCGCAATAGAAAAAATGTACTTCATTTTCTCAAAAAGCGCCGAATCCTGCCTCGCAAGCTCGGCGGGAGGGAGAGAGGAACCCATCCTCTCTCTACCCTTCAAACTCCACCTCCTTCTCAAAGTGTGCCAACACCACAACGTGTAAACCAACAAGTGCACGTGTGTTAGCATTTTCACAAACAATTTCTTTGAAGGAGTTAAGTTAGCTCACTAGGTTCTAAATGCATGCACATGAACAATGACACCTAGTGACACTTGATAACCGCTTAGCCAAATAATTCCCCTCTTTATAGTACGGCTATCTATCCTAAATGTGATCACACCCTCTATGGTGTCTTGATCACCAAAACCAAAACCCTAAGCAATACCTTTGCCTTGATCTCCATAGGGTTTTGTTTGTCTCTTTCTTCTTTTCCAAGTTGAGCACTTGATCATCTTGTGGTCATCACCATCATCACCATGATCATCTCTTGCTTCATCACTTGGCATGTACCAACCTCATTAAGTCTACACATACTTAGCATAGAGGTTAGTACTAGGGTTTCATCAATTATCCAAAACCAAACTAGGGCTTTCAGGGGTCTGACTATGGAACTGGCATGTAATATAAACTGAGTTGGTGCTGTTTCAAAACTACTTTGTTTCCACTACTGCTTTGGTTTGTAATAACCACTTTTAAACTCTGATGTGATGTAAAACTATGTTCTGTGATGAATGTTTGTAATCTGTGATGGTGATGCTCGATCATGTACGATCTTGGTTGTATGTTGGTTGAATCGAGGTCTTTTGAGATTTCGTCGGACTACCGGGTTTATATGGGTTCAAGTCCATTGGCTTGATTGCTTCTGTGGTCGCTAATTCACTTGAATTCTTATAGATTTGATGGTTCTGTTACAAGTTTATTCTTGTTGCCACAGATTATTTCACTAAGTGGGTTGAAGCTATTCCTTTGAATAAAGTGACATCGGCTAATATGATTGATTTTGTCAAGGAGCATGTTGTTTACCGATTTGGTATTCCTCAGACGATTACTACTGATCAGGGTACTGTTTATGGTCCTTAAGTACTAAATTTAACCATCAAATAAACATGGAAAAGGATCAATATGCACCAAACATCTAGAGTCAGGGTTTTATCTGACAGAATTCCACGAGCTTTGATGTTTATCTATTTTTGCAGGGAGTTATCAGAAAATATGGAGAGAAGGCCCACATGTCATGTTTACAACGAGATAATTATGTGCCGCTCAATTTTCCTCAATCTAGAATAGTCCAGAAGCCACGGGAACGAACGGGAAGGCGATCGGGCCCGGGGGCAGGGCGCCCGCCCTCCCCCTTGGGCACCCGCCCTTGTCTTGGGGCCAATCCGAACCAAACTCTTGGATCGTGCTCCACCGACCTAAAGGATCAAGGAAAACCGTGCGATCAATGTCGATTTGATCCGACGGCCCAAATTCACTTGAAAGGACTATATAACCAAGGCCTCTCCACCCCTGGGGGAGAGAAGAGAAGAGGAGAAATCATTATCAGAGCTAGCCATCAAAGTTAGGGTTTAGAGCTTCTCTCCCACAGAGAACTAGAATTAGCTACTCCCTAATCCTTCAAGTTCAGAGGATTGATTAGATAGCAATTAGAGAAGTAGAGCACTACGCTCTGGATTCGGATCTTTGGTAATAAAGATTGGTATTATTTGTATCTTTCTCTAATACTTTGTTCTAATTGCATTATGTCTCTATTTATTATGTTCTTAGTTTGCTCTAGTTCTATATTTGATATAGTTATGATTGATAATGAGTTTATGTATAAGTCTGCAAAGCGCTTAGCTCTTGACGCGCGGGAGTTAAGTGGTAGATCACATGTGGGCGTGGTGCTTTTTAGATGTTATTTACCTGCAAATGTATCCTATTGGTCGGGTTGTGTGGTAGTTTGCGATAGTGACAGCTTCGTTAATTCTTATATAGTCCACCCTCCGTTGATAGGACTGGCAGAATTTGTATTGCAGAGTAAGTCTTACGATGTTCTGATTTACTTTAGCAATGTTCCTTATACATGAATGAAGAGTCTTTTATACTATATATGATCTTGTAGATAACTAGAGTAGATTGTGACTTAGTAAATAGTAGATAACTTAGAATCCATTCTCTAGCTAATCCGACGTCACCTTACATATATGAGGAGTAGTCTATTTTCTAATCGTTGTGTTATTCACCCATAAACTTATAATTCATTATCATTATCTTTATGGTTTACCCCCTGCCAAAGTAAGTGACTGTGTGACGAGTTCCTCATTAGTAATCATGTTCTTGCAAGTTTATCTCTAGTCTATGCCTTGATAGGTTTATCCTTATCTTCATTTAATCCTTTTTCTCCTGAGCAAAATTATAAATAACGATACCTGGAATACTTACCTGGTGAAATGCTACAATGATGTGTTTTATCTGTGCGCTTGTGGATGGAATAGATTATTTTCTAGAGAGCCTCCATATTTATAAATACCTTTATACACTCTGGCACCATGCTGGGGATGACAACCTAGTATTCAAGTGGTGTTAGCTAGTGTCAACAAGCATTTCTGGCGCCGTTGTCAGGGAACAAAAGGGTAACACATAGGAACGGTAAGGAAAGTCAGGAAATCAGTCAAGGTTATTCAAATAAAATATTAGACTAGACTATAGAGAAATAATTGCATAAACAGCTACTAAGTGAGAAATCATAACAAGACACCTCTGCTTTGGCAGGTTCACCCTGTTGTTTTTCTATGTTTATATTTTTTATACAGGGTATATTAGGATTGACTTTTGTACATTCACTCTTCATCATCAGAACCAAAGCAATCAAGAAAGAAAGAAGAAGCTAGCTACCAATTGCTAAAGCTATCACACAAAAGACCTTACAAGAATTATCTGCTCCAAGTCTTGAGAACATCCCAAGTGGTCCAAGATTTGCAGTAGAAGAAGGAGCACCTGAGTTCGAGCTCAAATCAAGCCTTATCAATTTGGTACAAGCTACACAATTCAGTGGAAAGGCACATGAAGAAGCTAGTGCACACTTGCAGAATTTCTTAGAGATTGGAAGCACAATCCACATCAACAGAGTTGACAAAGATGTCATACTGCTTCGCCTTTTTCCATTCTCACTAGAAGGAAAAGCAAGGAAGTGGTTCTACACTCATCAAGATAAAATCAACAAGTGGACGAACTTGTCAGATGCCTTTCTATCAAAGTTTTTCCCTATAGGCAAAACAACTGCCTTAAGAGGAAATATTGTCAGTTTCCAACAGCAGAAGACAGAAACCATTTCAGAAGCATGGGAGCATTTTCAAGGATACATATCAGATTGTCCTCACCATGGAATGGCTACATGGTTACTTATGCAGACCTTCTACCATGGATTAACCCAGAAGGCTCGTGAGTGCCTAGATGCATCTGCTAAAGGATCATTCTTGGAGCTTACAATTGGAAATGCAGAGATACTTTTGGATAAGATAGCAGAAAACCAAAGCTGGTTCCAGGATACAGCTCAACAATGTCATCAAACTGAAGAGATTCAAGAAGAAGTAAAAGCATTATCAACCAAGATGGAAAATTTGCTCCATTGGATTGACTAGAGGGCCAAGTTCAAAGAAGATCAAAGGGCCATTAAGACAGCATACAAATATCAAACCCCTTCGAGTCAACCCAATAGCAAAGGTATGAATTCAGGTAATACTTTCAAGCAACTCTCATTAAAAGAGATAATTGCTAACAAATAAAAAATAATGATGAAGTTAAACAAAGGCTAGATACAAATGAATCATCTCTAAAAGATATACACAATAAAATGGATTTACTATTAACTACCTTTGATGAGCAAAACACTCTTAATAAAAGGGTAGAGCTTAAATTAATAAAGCTAGCTGCTGCACTGCCTGTTGCTACTAACATTGAGAAGGTAAAGAACATAACTACTAGAGGAGGCAAAGCCACCAGGGAACCCCCATACCCAAAAGAGAAACAAAGAACAACAGCACCAGTGCAACCAGCAGTGATAGAAGAAGAAAGCCTAGTTGAAGCAGAAGATCTGCTACAACCACCAAGAACTGGAGAAATGAGGAAAGATTTCTACGACACCAACTATTTGCCATTTCCCAGAAGAAACAGAGGACTGCAGCCGGATGAGCAGTTTGGTAAGTTTGTAGAGGTCATTCAGAAATTATATGTCAACATACCTCTGCTTGATGTCATACAGGTACCTACATATGCAAAGTACATTAGAGATATTCTTAACAAGAAGAGACCACTGCCCACCACTGAGGTTATCAAGCTGACAGAAGAATGTAGTGCGGCCATCCTCAATAAACCACCAAGAAAGAAGAAGGATCCAGGATGCCCCACTATTGATTGCTCGATCGGAAACCAACACTTCAACAATGCACTTTGTGATCTCAGAGCAAGTATTAGTGTGATGCCAGCATCAGTCTACGAGAAGCTTGAGCATATGACCCTAGAACCAACATCAATGTGCCTACATCTAGCGGATCAATCAGTTCGACACCAGTTGGGCATCGCTGAAAACATTCCAGTCAGGATAAGAGATTTCCTTGTGCCAGTAGACTTCGTGGTATTGGACATGAGTCTTGACTCAAAAGTGTCCATCATCCTTGGAAGGCCATTTCTGAGCACCGCCAATGCCCACATTGATGTCGGGAAAGGAGAAATCAAATTCAACATAAATGGAAAAGAAGAACACTTCACATTCAAGCCCAGACCAGAGAGAGACTCTATAGTGAAGGAAGTTCATGAAGAAGAACCACTGGAGACACCATCTCTGGAGGAAGGTAATTCAAAAGATTAAAAGATTCGGAGGTCCAGCTTGGGGGATCCAAAAATCCCAATCCCTCACCGGGAGGTAAATCGGTATTTATCCACATTGTTTAAATTCTTGTATAATTAATTTTTGCATTAGTCATATTTATTCATAGCATTATTATAATAATGAAAAGCCCCATATAAATAATATTTATGGTGTGTAACAACCCATATTTATTAATTATTGTGGAGGCACAAAAATATTTTCCAGTATCATTTCAATAAGTTTTAATTCTCATAGATTTTTCTGCATTATATTTAATTATAGCAACCTTCTAGAAACATGACCCACACTCCTTGGGTCCCACATGTCATACACCACACCTCACACACATCCCATCACATTATTTGATCCACCAACATATCTCCACTCACCAGCACTTTTCCACCGACCAACCACCACCATTGAATTATTATTTTGCGTAAGAGTTAAGCAAAGGAGGGAGTGGAGAAAGGGCAGCTAGGATGGGCACCACAAGTGGGCGCCCGCCCACCTATAGAGGGCGCCCGCCCTGTCCCCCCTTCCTCCTATAAATTGCCACCTCCTGCCTCCAACTTCTTCACACAAGCATTCCAGAAAACCACGCAAGTTTCAGTTTCCAGAGAAGGATCTCTTGTAGTGAAGTAAGAAGAGAGTAGAGAGGAAGAGAAGAGTGGGAAAGAAGTTGGTAGTTTTTGAGTGAGAGAGTGAGTTTCACCTAGTAAGTAGTGATCCCGCTGTCCAAAGCGGAAGTAAAAGTTGTTTAGGGGGAGGTTCTGCCAAAATAAAAACTTGTCTTGAACGACTAACCCCTGGACTATTGACATTCCGGACAGCTAACCACTAACATTTTCTCTCATATTTTCCACTAGTTGTGTTTTGCCAACTTTTGTTTACAGGATGTTCAAGAAGGTGAAGAACGCAGAGAAGGCCCTCAAGAACATAGGTACGAGGAGTTCATCCCGACACTCCTCGCACCCGTTAGAGATGAGCGTCGACCCAACGCCCACACAAGCTCCGTCATCTTCATCTAATCAGCAAGTCAAGGTCCTTCTCAAGATTGGAGACCTTGGACTGAAGACCCGCAGGGAAAAGGAAGTCTACCAGCAGCTAAAGAACAAAGATTTCATTCACACCCCTACTCTTGATCCCATCCTGCTACAAGAAACAGGTATGGATACTAAATTTGACTTAATTTTCCAGATGTTAGGTTGGACAATTTTTTGGAACATAACTGAGCTAGGTTCTCGTCTTCTCACCCTTGAATTTCTTTGCACTTTACAATATTATGAGGGGGGAATTGTTTTTCGGATGTTCAAACAGGAGATTATGTTGTCTTGGATAGAACTGATCCACCATCTTGGTTTCTCTTCAAGATGCATCCTGAACATTGACTCCGACTTACCTAATTTTGAGAGACACCAGTTCTGGAGAGAGATATCTAGAGATAATTTTTATAGTCAAGCCCGAACCAGTGACATGGAACACCCCACGCTTAGGATGTTCCACAAAAGTAAGAGTAGGAGATTTACAATTTCTATATGCTGCTGTAAATAAAGTACCCACTTCACCTGTTACACGTTTGGTTTCTCATTGGCTTAGTATATCTAGTCTTCAGGGACCTATAGGATGTACTTCACTTATCACTCGTCTAGCCTCTAGTCTTCATTTGCTAGAAAACTCGTCATTGGAATTCATTGACGAGTTACGAATTTATCATGGCTATGACACATTTAGACAAGCTCGGATGTTGAAAAAAGAAGGGAACATAATGTATATGCTATATGATAATAAAGGCAAGATTCGGTTACCTAACCCAAACCTTGGCCTCTATGTTGTTCAAAATTTTTTTATTGAGATTGCTGTGACACCGGTAAACCAGAGAGCTCCACAACGTGTGGCATCTGAAAGGATGATCACCCATAGAGAACGCACCTGGTATGGAGCCTTACTGAGATCCCACGAGTTCCCAGGTCGTATGTAGATCCCTTTGAAATTACCCTCGAAAACTCTAACCAGATCGACCCAGTCGTGGATCTGATCGGCTGGAAGCTCCTCGAGCCACCTGCGGGCGGTGTCGGAGAGGAAGAGCGGCAGTTGTCTGATGATAGCTCGATCGTCTCCATGAGCACCTCCCAGCTGACAGGCCAGCCTGAAGTCTGCCAGCCACAGCTCTGGTTTGGTCTCTCCGTTGTACTTCGCAATGCTGGTCGGGGGTCGGAACGGGTTGGGCAGCGGTGTGCTGCGGATTGCCCTGCTAAATACCCGTGGGCCTAGTGGCTCTGGAGCCATCCGGTCCTCATCGCTGTCGTACCTCCCGCCGCGATGGGCGCTGTAACCGACGTCAATTCTCTTTAATGTCGCGTCGCGCGTTGTGTCGACGCTGATTGTCGACGGGGAGAACGAGCGTGGTCTTTCTCCCTCGAGGGGGTGGCTGCTGATGGACTGACACCTCCTTTTCGTTTTGGGCTGGCTCATCGCGCTTTTCAGTGGCAGCTCCTCGACGTTGAGAAGCCGAGCTTTCGGCCTGTTGAACTGCCGCCACCTAGAGTAGTGTCTGCACCTCGTCTCGGATGCGTCGAGCTTGGGAGTTCGACGGCTCCGGCATGTTTCGCAACAGCATTGTTGCTGCCACAACGTTCTAGCCTCCTCGAGGGAAATGGCTGACGGGCTATTCTGGCTCTGCGTCTCCAACGATCTGCCGGTGTACCTCTCGAGCTCGTCTGCGGACACTCCCGCCAGGCGGGTAAGGCAGGTCCTGCTCGAGGATCTGCTCAAGCAGGACGAGGCGCTCACGGTCCTCGTCAAGCTTTGCCTTGAGCTCTCGTAGCTGCGCAATTTGCGCGGCTCTGTCTTCTTGCGGAGGGGGGTCGATCTAACCATCATTCCCAGGCGTCTTGGGGTCTTCCCTTGCTACAGGGGCTCGCCCGCCCGCAACGGCGTCTTGTGTCTCGTCGGTGGTTTCCACCGCTCCGTCGATATGGAAGCACTCCCTAGTAGGGTCGTGGCTGTCGGATTCTGAGCCAGAGTCCGGCTCAGTGGCGTAAAAGCATCCGCGTCCTTCCTCCAGCAGCCGCTGTCTAAGAGAGGTAATCGTGTAGTGCCCAGGGCCTAGGCGGCGGAGGCCTCGTAACTGGGTGAAATCTGGTAGCTCGAACGTCGGTTGCTGTGCTCCGGGGTCGCGTGGGAGGACCATTAGTCTCTCCACGTACGTATGGGCATTTGGGCATATCGCCCTGGCGAGCGACGCTGCGGCATTGTCTAGGCCGAACGGCAAGGCTCCTCTTGAGGCGAACAGCCCGTGTGGAAGTAGCCTGGCGGTGGGGGAGAGTGCGCGGGGCGCGTCACCTCCTGTCATCGTGTGATCCTCGCGGCACTGAGCCATCGTGCCCGTGGTGCACGGAGCTATCGGCCCTCGTGCTGTCTCCTGCCTAGCACGGACTGCTGGTCGTGGTGAGGCAGAAGGGCGATGGTGGTGCTGTCCACGCCTCTTCTTGGGCGGGGAGGCGTGGTGGTGAGGACGTCTCGGGGCCTTCATCTAGGTTGGTGCAACGTGGGCTCCTCCCGGCCCTTTGATCGAGAGCAAGATCATGTCATAGCCGGAGCCAGTGGACATGAACTCGAGACTCCCAAACCAAATCACCGTGGAGCGCGGAATCAGTGAAGAAAGAGTGGCCATCTGGGAAAGAATGGGAAATTGAAGAAAAACACGCAGGACCCCTACGTGGCGCGCCAACTGTCGGTGTTTTCCCCACGGGGGGTCACACCGACGAGTGAATTTGTATGCGTGCTCCCTTTCCCAGATGGTGATGCAAAAAGACACACAAAGATTTATCCTGGTTCGGGCAAGAGAAGGCCCTACGTCTAGCGGGGGGAGAGAGTTTGTATTATTCTGCACCTAAGTGCTTGTACAGGGGTGAATACAAGCGTGGTATGAAATGAGGGGGAGTGTAGAAGCTCTACTGCGTATGGGTGTCGTGCCCCATCCCCCTGTGTTCGCTCCCAGGCTTCCCCTTTTATAGTTCCAAGGAGAGGCCCAGGGTATAAGTGTAGGTGTCAGACTAGGGGTCGATAGAGGCATGGCGCACGGACCTACTCGAGGCCTCTGTACCAGCGTGGTCTCGAGCCGTCCCGTCCTGGTAGCTTGATGATGATTACGCGTGCCCTGGAATCCTGCTCTACGCGCGGTCTTGGACTGGTTCATTGGTGGCACGCCTGTACGATATAGCGGCGGATCCGTCGGAGTGGTTGCTTTGTTGCCATTCGACGTCCAACCCTTCTCCTGGAGGAAAACGGGTCTGGTCGAGGGTCGGCCGCCGTGTAGTGTTTCGCTGTCCAGAGCGTTGACCCTAGATGTCTCGAGGGGGTCCTGATTAGACGTTCCATCCCTGCTTCCCGTGTCCTGACACGCTCTGGGTCGTTTGGTGGGGAAGGCTACAAAAAGAATGACGGGATGGGCGCCTGTTCCCTATCACGCTTCCCGTGACTGGCGTGTTAGGTGAGAACACGACAGGCGCATTAAATGTCCTGGTTCCCATGCGCACGTCAGGCGGCGGGCGGCGTCCTTGCGCTCGACGCCTCCTGGTTCGCTCGAGCCTATTTCCGTATTCGACGGTAGCGGCGCTCGAGCCCTGATCGGTTCGCTCGACGCCTTTTCCGTCTTCGAGGCTGCGGTTGTCGATGACTACACGTACGACTGACTAGAGCGTCGAGTTGAGGGCCTCGACCTACGTACGGATAATCTCATTATGTGCATCAGTTAGGATACCCCTTACTGATATCCTCGACAAAAAGAAAATAAAAAAAAAGAAAAGGGGACAGGCGCTGCTGGGCCGACCCACCTCCCTTTCGGCCCAGCCAGACAGCGCGGCCTGCTTCCCCTCCCCTCTCTCTCCCGCGTGCGGCGCCCGCCTCGCTCCACCCGGCACTGGCCACGTGGCGGCTGTACGCCGGCGTTGGACGCGCCGCGGCCGACCCGCCTTCATCTGGTCGGGACGCCGCCTCGCGCCCCCAGGCCACTCCACTCTGTCGCCCGCTCCTCCCTCTCTTCTTCCTCCGTCCGCGAGTGCAGCAGCAGCCGTAGCAGCTCCGCCACCTCGCCATCGCCGGAGAAACCCCGCAGCTCACCACCGGCCACGCCAGTGCCCCAACCTCGGCGCCAAGACCACCAGCGCACTCGTCGTCGCCGCGGTAAGCCCCTGCGAACGCTCTACCGAGGTGAGAGCCCGTCGTACGCCGTGAATCGCTCGCCGGAGTTGCTCCGACCTCGCCGGAGAGCTCCGCCGCCTCGAATCTCGCTAGTCTCTACATCTTTTCGCTCGTTTTTGGGTGCGTTAGGTCTGTAGTTCGGTGAGGAAGCTCGGAGGAGCACTCGCGCGCGCTCTACCGCACCGGAGCGGCCTGGCCACGGCGAGAAGCGCCGCCGTGCCGCCATGCATGCTCATCGGGGGTGCTCAGGTCATCCTCCGACCGATCCAAGGGCACCCTTGGGTGCGCCTCGCTGCGGGGAGCATGCTGGTGCTCACCCCGTGGCCGGAGACCTCGCCGTCGGCGAGAGCCGACTGGCCGAAGTTGGCCGGAGTGCTGCATGGCTGACCCGTGGGGCCACGACCCCTGGATCCCACCTGTCAGCACCTCTGCGGGTGTGGATCCGGATGAATCTAACGTTTTCCGTCGGTTTTCTTAAATAAAGGTTTTCCAGAAATTGATTTAAATGATGTAAAATCCATATCTTGAGTTGTTTAGCTCCAAAATTGGTGAAACAAATTTTGGTGTGTTCTCTATTCTCAGATCTATAGCTTGGTGTGGTTACATGTCATGTTTGAGCAACTTTTCTGTACAAATATATTTAATCCATGTTTTTGCTGGAATTGGAAAATGCATAGAAATTAAAATATAACTCAGAAAAATATGAAACTTGTTTTGCTAGCTCTGCATGGATGTTTAGCCACTGGGAAAATTTTGCTACACATTATTTGCTGTATGAATGAATTTATGGTGATTTAAATGCTTGCATGGCAGTGGTTTATGATTTTTAATAAATAATTGGGTCATGCAACTAATCAGGAAATTTTTGTGGGTATTTCTTATGATAATAAGTAATTTATAAAAATGTGAAATCAGCTGTTTGACACTTTTACCACAGTAGAGTATTTGTACTTGCTTGTATGAATTAATCTTAAGATTTTTGTAGCCCAAAATAAGTGTCCAAATATTATGAAAAATTTATGGTAGACATTATGTTTGATTGGTAGTCTACTGTAATTTTTGTGGAATTTATTGATAAACAGAAATGTATGCTAGTTTGGTAGGCCTAAAAATGGATAAAGAAATTATGAATTGTTATATATAGATTAAGTAGAATAAAAGGGGGTTTGGTGTATGGTTGAAGCATCTTGTGAGTTTGCTGGTTACACTTGAGGATAATTTGTAGAAGAGAAGGAAATAGATGTTTGGTGTGATTGCATGTTCTCGGATGATGTTGACTACCTTGTAAAAATGGCTACTTCAATCATCTATGCATCATGTCATGGTCATTGGTATTCTCTCGCATAAGCATTGCACCCCGGGCATCTCGCACTCCACTCATGAGCACCCATGCATCATACAGGCTCGCAGGAGAATGAGGTGGGACCTGAGGAGCAGGAGGAAGCACAGGAGCAGGAACCTCTGGGAGTGTCAGAACCCGGAGAAGAGCTACAAGAGTGCCCGGATCACAAGCCGAGCACGTTTGAGAAAGGCAAGCCCCGGAGCATTCTAAGTCTCCCTATCCTCGCTAACATAAATGATATATTATGCTTGTTCTACTATGTTGCACTAAAGTGATAGGAATTGCTTGATACCGTTGATGCATATGCACTCCTTGATATCACCACTCGTTTATCTACCTTGTCCTATGTAGATAGGCACGGAGTCTATGCTTAGCTTGCTTAGCCCGGTAGAAGTCGGGTGATTTCCTGTCACCTGCGAGATATAGGTGGATACCTGCTTGATTAATCGGTGATTGCTTTGGGAAAGAATAACCAAGTGTGGAATGGAATTTGAGACCGGGCAAGGTCTTATGGTGGATTGACCGTAGTGCCCCTGCCTGTGTCGATTAAGGACCGATCGTTGACGGCCCTCTTGTCATGTTGAACGCATGCCCCATATTTAGCTGGAAGGATAAGTCGTTCTGACCACGAAGCCTGAGCACTATCCGGGCCGGGAATCGGCCCGATGTACGCGCTGTATTGGTGATGGTTGAGGAGAACGACGAGGGCGCGACGCGCAACCTTGGTATACCTTGGATACCTCGGTCGCCGGAACGGTCCTCGGGTACAGGCGGTGCCTGTCGAACCCGTGAATTGGTCCTGGATAGTGCAACACGGTGATCTGTAGCTCACTTGATCAGTGAGTGTGGTTTGTGTGGGGAATAACTCGCCAGCTGGTTAGAAATCGATTCAAATCATCATCGCTCCTGGATAGTGAGCACTTGACATGAGCTTCGTCCTCGTAGTAAGGACTATGGAATACTTGGGTTATATGATAAATAATTGTATGAATGCTATGACGAGGTACCATCATATTATTACATTTGTTTGCCATAGTGTAGGTGCAAACCTAGATAATAGGTAATGATACTTTCAACTTGAACTAATTAAAAGAAGAAGGATTTCTTTAGGATATGTTTAATAGAGTAGTGCTTTTATGCAAAAAGTCATCAGCTACCCCCACTATATAGCCTTCATGATCCTTGAAGAGTCTTTATTTTTGGTTTATGATGGGTAAGTCTAGCTAAGTACATTCTCGTACTCAGGGTTATACTCCCATGCTATTTTGCAGATGGTCAAATGTACTATGGTTATTGCATCCTCTGCTTGTACCCAGCAATGGGCGATGACTAGACCAAGGGCGATGGTCACTCTACCTCCTCTTTTGCTTTTGTGGGAATGACTGAACTATGGAAGTGTATCAGACTAAATAAGTCTATGTTATTTTCGAACTATGAAGCTTCTGCTACTTGAGAACTTGGTTTGTAATAACTTTAAGCACTCCGATGTATTTGATGGATGTTTATGAACTGGATGTAATTGTGGATGGTGACCGCTAAACTTATTACGATCTTGGCTGTATGTACGATACGTGGTTTGAAATCCTTCGATATTTCACGGACTACCGGGATTATATGGGCTTAAGCTCGATGGTTTGACTATGCAAATGGTCACTATTAGGCTTAATCTCTTATAATTTGGGCGGTTCTCTTACAAATTTAGACGCACCCGATGGTACTCGTAGTTGAAGAGGCTCAAGTGGAGGCTCGATTTGGTCTATTCGGATATAGTGCTAAACTAGATGCAAGATAGTTGCATAGTTTGCATGGAACATACCATATGTTATGAAATTAATTTCGACGCACCCAAGGGAACTCCTAGATGACGTGTGTCATATGGAATCCCGCTTCGGTCTGTTTGGAGACAATGTTAGTTTGGGTGCAAGATAGGTGCACGGTTTGCGCCTAATGCACCAAAGTCTACGAAACCATTTTGGAAGCACCTGTTGGTACTCCTAGGTGAAGAGGCTCAAGTGGAGGCTCGGTTCGGTCTGTTTAGAGATAGTGCTAATCTTGATGCAAGATAGTTGCACGGTTTGCATGGAACATACCATATGCTTGGAAATCAATTTGGATGCACCAGATGGAACTCCTTGATGACGTGTGTCTTATGGAATCTCGCTTTGGTCTGTTTAGAAATAGTGTTAGTTTCGGTGCAAGATATGTGCATGGTTTGCGCCTAATGCACCATAGTCTAAGAAACCATTTTGGAAGCACCTGTTGGTACTTCGGTGAAGAGGCTCAAGTAGAAGCTCGGTTCGATCTGTTTGGAGATAGTGCTAATCTTGATGCAAGGTAGGTGCATGATTTGCAAGGAACATACCATTCGCTTAGAAATCAATTTGGATGCACCTAATGGAACTCCTAGATGACGTGTGTCATATGGAATCTTGCTTTGGTATGTTTGTAGACATTGTAAGTTTTAGTGCAAGATAGGTGCACAGTTTGCACCTAATGGACCATAGTCTAAGAAACCATTTTGGACGCACTATTTGGTACTCTGGATGAAGAGTCTCAAGTGGAAGCTTGGTTCGGTCAGTTTGGAGATAGTGCTAATCCTTATTCAAGATAGGTGCATGGTTTGCATGGAAAATTCCATATGCTTGGAAATCAATTTGGATGCACCCGATGGAACTCCTTGATGACATGTGTCATATGGAATCACGCTTCGGTCCATTTGGAGACATTGTTAGTTTCGGTGCAAGATAGGTGCACAGTTTGCACCTAATGCACCATAGTCTAAAAAACCATTTTGGATGCACTTGTTGGTACTCCTAGGTGAAGGGGCTCAAGTGGATGCTCGGTTCGATCTGTTTGGAGATAGTGCTAATCTTGATGCAAGATAGGTGCACGGTTTGCATGGAACATGCATGGAACATACCAAATGCTTGGAAAACAATCTGGACGCACATGATGGAACTCCTAGATGACGTGTGTCATACGAAATCTTACTTCGGTCTGTTTGGAGACTGTTAGTTTCAGTGCAAGATAGGTGCAAGGTTTGCACATAATGCAGCATAGGCTAAGAAACCATTTTGGACGCACCCGATGGTACTCCTAGGTAAAAGGCTCAAGTGAAAGCTCGGTTTGGTTTATTTGGAGATAGTGCTAATCTTGATGCAAGATAGATGCACGGTCTGCATGGAACGTACCATATGCTTAGAAATTAATGTGGACACACCTGATAGAACTCCTTGATGACGTGTGTCATATCGAATCTTGCTTTGGTGTGCATAGAGATAGTATTAGTTTCGGTGCAAGATATGTGCACGGTTTGCGCCTAATGCACCAAAGTCTAAGAAACCATTTTGGAAGCACCTGTTGGTACTCCTAGGTGAAGAGGCTCAAGTGGAGGCTCGGTTCGGTCTGTTTAGAGATAGTGCTAATCTTGATGCAAGATAGTTGCACGGTTTGCAAGGAACATACCATATGCTTGGAAATCAATTTGGATGCACCAGATGGAACTCCTTGATGACGTGTGTCATATGGAATCTCGCTTTGGTCTGTTTAGAAACAGTGTTAGTTTCGGTGCAAGATATGTGCATGGTTTGCGCCTAATTCACCATAGTCTAAGAAACCATTTTGGAAGCACCTGTTGGTACTTCGGTGAAGAGGCTCAAGTAGAAGCTCGGTTCGATCTGTTTGGAGATAGTGCTAATCTTGATGCAAGGTAGGTGCATGATTTGCAAGGAACATACCATTCTCTTAGAAATCAATTTGGATGCACCCAATGGAACTCCTAGATGACGTGTGTCATATGGAATCTTGCTTTGGTACGTTTGTAGACATTGTAAGTTTTAGTGCAAGATAGGTGCACAGTTTGCACCTAATGGACCATAGTCTAAGAAACCATTTTGGACGCACTATTTGGTACTCCTGGATGAAGAGTCTCAAGTGGAAGCTTGGTTCGGTCAGTTTGGAGATAGTGCTAATCCTTATTCAAGATAGGTGCATGGTTTGCATGGAAAATTCCATATGCTTGGAAATCAATTTGGATGCACTCGATGGAACTCCTTGATGACATGTGTCATATGGAATCACGCTTCGGTCCATTTGGAGACATTGTTAGTTTCGGTGCAAGATAGGTGCACAGTTTGCACCTAATGCACCATAGTCTAAAAACCATTTTGGATGCACTTGTTGGTACTCCTAGGTGAAGGGGCTCAAGTGGATGCTCGGTTCGATCTGTTTGGAGATAGTGCTAATCTTGATGCAAGATAGGTGCACGGTTTGCATGGAACAAACCAAATGCTTGGAAAACAATCTGGACGCACATGATGGAACTCCTAGATGACGTGTGTCATACGAAATCTTGATTCGCTCTGTTTGGAGACAGTGTTAGTTTCAGTGCAAGATAGGTGCAAGGTTTGCACATATTGCAGCATAGGCTAAGAAACCATTTTGGACGCACCCGATGGTACTCCTAGGTAAAAGGCTCAAGTGAAAGCTCGGTTTGGTTTATTTGGAGATAGTGCTAATCTTGATGCAAGATAGATGCACGGTCTGCATGGAACGTACCATATGCTTAGAAATTAATGTGGACACACCTGATAGAACTCCTTGATGACGTGTGTCATATGGAATCTTGCTTTGGTGTGCTTAGAGACAGTATTAGTTTTGGTGCAAGATATGTGCACGGTTTGCGCCTAATGCACCAAAGTCTAAGAAACCATTTTGGAAGCACCTGTTGGTACTCCTAGGTGAAGAGGCTCAAGTGGAGGCTCGGTTCGGTCTGTTTAGAGATAGTGCTAATCTTGATGCAAGATAGTTGCACGGTTCGCATGGAACATACCATATGCCTGGAAATCAATTTGGATGCACCAGATGGAACTCCTTGATGACGTGTGTCATATGGAATCTCGCTTTCGTCTGTTTAGAAACAGTGTTAGTTTTGGTGCAAGATATGTGCATGGTTTGCGCCTAATGCACCATAGTCTAAGAAACCATTTTGGAAGCACCTGTTGGTACTTCGGTGAAGAGGCTCAAGTAGAAGCTCGGTTTGATCTGTTTGGAGATAGTGCTAATCTTGATGCAAGATAGGTGCATGATTTGCAAGGAACATACCATATGCTTAGAAATCAATTTGGATGCACCCAATGGAACTCCTAGATGATGTGTGTCATATGGAATCTTGCTTTGGTACGTTTGTAGACATTGTAAGTTTTAGTGCAAGATAGGTGCACAGTTTGCACCTAATGCACCATAGTCTAAGAAACCATTTTGGACGCACTATTTGGTACTCCTGGGTGAAGAGGCTCAAGTGGAAGCTTGGTTCGGTCAGTTTGGAGATAGTGCTAATCCTTATGCAAGATAGGTGCATGGTTTGCATGGAAAATGCCATATGCTTGGAAATCAATTTGGATGCACCCGATGGAACTCCTTGATGACATGTGTCATATGGAATCTCGCTTCGATCCATTTGGAGACATTGTTAGTTTCGGTGTAAGATAGGTGCACAGTTTGCACCTAATGCACCATAGTCTAAGAAACCATTTTGGACGCACTTGTTGGTACTCCTAGGTGAAGGGGCTCAAGTGGATGCTCGGTTCGATCTGTTTGGAGATAGTGTGTCAAGGATATCAGTAAGGGGTACCCTAACTAATGTACATAGCGAGAGCATCCATACGAAAGTCGAGGCCTTTGACTCGATGCTCCCCTAGTTGTATGCACGGTCCTCGACGACCGTAGCCACGAACACGGAAAGAGCGTCCTACGAATCGACTAGGGCTCGAGTGCCAGCTACCGTCGAATACGGAAACAGGCTCGTAGGAATCGAAAGGCCTCGAGTGCAAGGACGCCGCCCGCCGCCTGACGCGGGCATGGGAACCAGGGCATTTAATGCGCCTGCCGCGTTCTCACCTAACCCGTCAGTCACAGGAAGCGTGATAGGGAACAAGCACCCGTCCTATCGTGCTTTTTGCAGCCTTCCCCACCAAACAAGCCAGAACATGGTAGGGCGCAGGGAGTGGGTCAGAACGTCCACTCAAGACCCCCCTCGAGACGCCCAAAGTCAGCGCTCTAGCCAACGAGGCGTTACACGGCACCTGACCCTCGAGTAGGCACGTTTCCTTCCTGGGGAAGGATCGGGCGACGAATGACAGCACTTCAACCACTCCGACGTAGCTGCTACCACGACGTACAAGCATGCAACAGATAAACCAGTCCAAGACGGCGCACAGGAGCGGGATTCAGGGGCACGCGTAATCATCATCAAGGTACCGAGACAAGACGGCTCGAGGCCACGCCGATACGGGGGCCTCGAGTAGGTCAGCACGCCATACCTCTATCGACCCCTACTCTGTCGCCTATACATGTACCCTAGACCTCTCCTTGGAACTATAAAAGGGGAGGTCTGAGAGCGGATACAAGGGACACGACACAACACAAGACATACGTAGAAGAGCTACCATACTTCATCCTTCCACCCACACAAACTTGTATTCACCCCTATACAAGCACTTAGGTGCAAGATAATACAAACTCTCCTCCCCCGCTGGACGTAGGGCCTTCTCTTGCCCGAACCAGGATAAATCTTTGTGTCTTTTCTTACATCACCATCTGGAAAGGGGAGCACGCACACAAGTTTTACTCGTTGGTGTGAGCCCCCGGGGGGAAAACACCGACAGTTGGCGCACTAGGTAGGGGTCCTGCGTGTTTTTCACCGATTTCCCATTCCTTTCCAGATGGCCACTCCCGTTTTGTTGATTCCGCGCTCCACGGTGATTTGGTTCGGGAGCCTCGAGTTCATGTCTACCGGTTTTGGCTATGACATGATCCTGCTCTCGGTCAAAGGACCGGGAGGAGCTCGCATTGCACCAGCACGACTGAGGGCTCCGAGACGGCCTCACCACCATGCCTCCTCGCCCAAGAAGAGGCGTGGACAGTGCCACCATCATCCCTCTGCCTCGTCACAATCGCTCTCGAACCAAATCGACAGCTACGACCCTACAAGGGAATGATTCCATATCGACAGGGCGGTGGAAACTACCGACGAGACCCAAGATGCCGTCGCCGGCGGTCGAGCCCCTGCAGCAAGGGAAGATCCCAGGATGCCTGGGAACGACGGTCAGGTCGACCCCCCTCCACAAGAAGACAGAGCCGTGCAACTTGTGTAGCTACGAGAGCTCAAAGCGAAGCTTGACGAAAATCGCGAGCGCCTTGTCCTGCTTGAACAGACCCTCGAGCAGGACCAGCCATACCCGCCTGGCGGAAGTGTCCGCAGACGGGCTCGAGAAGTACATCGACAGATCGTCGGAGACGGGGAACCTAAGTAGCCCGTTAGTCGTTTTCCTCGAGAAGGTAAGAACGTCGTGGCAGCGACAATACTGCTACGCAATATGCCCGAACCGTTGAACTCCCAGGCGCGACGCATTCGAGACAAGGTGCAGACTCTGCTCCAAGTGGTAGCAGTTCAGCAGGCCGAGAGCTCGGCCTCTCGACGTCGAGGAGCAGACACGGAGAAGCGTGATGAGCCAGCCCAGAACGAAAAGGAGGTGTCGGTCCATCAGCAGCCACCCACTCGAGGGAAGAAGACAACACTCGTCCTCAACCACCCCGTCGACAATTAGCGACGATACGACGCGCGACATGACATCGACGAGAATCGTCGCCGTCGATATGGGGACGCAGAAGAACGCGGTTACAGCGCCCACCGTGGCGGGAGATACGACAGCGACGAGGACCGGATGTCCCCGGAACCGCTGTGCCCTCAGGTGTTCAGCAGAGCAATCCGCAGCACGCCGCTGCCCAGCCCGTTTTGACCCCCGACCAGCATCGCTAAATACAACGGTGAGACCAAGCCAGAGCTATGGTTGGCAGACTTCCAGTTAGCCTGTCAGTTGGGTGGCGCTCGAGGAGACGATCGAGCCATCATCCGGCAGTTGCCGCCTTTTCTCTATGACACCGCCCGCAGATGGCTCGAGGAACTCCCGGCCAATCAAATCCATGATTGGGTCGATTTGGTTAGAGTATTCGAGGGCAACTTCAAAGGGACCTACATACGGCCCGGCAACTCGTGGGACCTCAGCAAGTGCAAGCAGAAGTCAGGAGAAACTCTCCGGGAGTATGCTCGACGCTTCTCGAAGCAACGCACCGAGCTGCCGCACATCCCAGACCATGACGTCATCCTGGCCTTTGTCTCAGGCACCACCAGTCGAGATTTGGTGCGGGAGTTAGGCCGGAATCGTCCTCAGACTGTCGACGAACTGATGGACGTAGTGGCAAACTATGCTGCAGGAGAAGAAGCGGTCGGCGCCTTCTTCACCAGCGAAGGAGGAAAAGGCAAGTTGCCCGCTGATGAAGATGAAGGCCCCAGTCGAGGACCCAAGAAGAGCAAAAAGAAGAAGAAAGCACAGCTGTTCCAGCGGGAAGCCCTCGACGACGATCTCTTCGCCGCCATGGAGCGCAAAAGGCCTCGAGGACCCCCAGAGGGGGCTCTCTTCGACAAAATGCTAAAGGAGTCCTGCCCTTACCATAAGGGAGGGGCAAACCACAAGCTCGAGGACTGCCGTATGCTGAAGAAGCACTTCGACGCCTGGGGTTCAAGAAGGACGACCAGAAGAAAGTGAAGAACGGCGACAAGGGGGACGACAAAGACGACGAAGGTTTCCCAGCTGTCCACGACTGCTACATGATCTACGGTGGACCCTCGACGCAGCTAACCGCAAGGCAACGCAAGAGGGAGCACCACGATGTCTTTGCGGCAAGGATGGCAGTGCCCTAGTACCTCAACTGGTCAAACACCCCCATCACCTTCGATCGAGACGACCACCCCGACAAGGTAGTCGCCCCCGGCGTCTACCCGCTCGTCGTCAACCCCATCATCGTCAACGCTAGACTCTTGAAAGGTGCTGATGGATGGCGGCAGTAGCCTGAACATCATCTACCTCGAGACCCTCGACCTCCTCGGCATCAATCGGGCACAGCTCCAGCCGAGCGCGGGCGGCTTCATGGTGTCGTACCTGGAAAGAAGGCATTGCCGGTAGGTCGAATCGACTTGCCGATCTGCTTTGGCACGGCAGCCAATTTCAGAAAGGAGACCCTCACCTTCGAGGTGGTGGGATTCTGAGGCACGTACCACGCCATCATCGGGCGCCCGGGCTACGCCAAGTTTATGGCTATCCCCAACTACACCTATGTGAAGCTGAAGATGCCCGGACCCAAGGGCGTCATCACCGTCAGCTCCTCCTACGAGCACGCGTACGAGTGCGACGTCGAGTTCACCGGCAAAAAGTCCTCCTACGAGCATGCGTACCAGTGCTTCTTCACCGATATCATCCACCAGTTTGGGATTCCCAACGTCATCATCACCGACAACGACACTCAGTTCACCGGCAAAAAGTTCTTGGACTTCTGTGACCGGCACCACATCCGTGTGAACTGCTCCACAGTGGCCCACCCTCGAACTAACGGCCAGGTCGAGCGTGCCAACGGCATGATTTTGCAGGGGCTCAAACCAAGGATCTACAATCGGTTGAAGATATTCAGCAAGAAATGGGTCGAAGAGCTCTCTTCAGTCCTATGGAGCTTAAGAACAACGCCTAGTAGGGCCATGAAGTATACTCCATTCTTCATGGTCTATGGCTCCGAGGCCGTGCTTCCAACAGACCTCGAGTATGGGTCTCCTCGACTCAAAGCCTACAATGAGCAGTCAAATAAAGAGACCCAAGAGAACGCAGTCGACCAGCTCGAGGAAGCTCGAGACATGGCCCTCCTCAACTCCGCCATATACCAGCAGAAACTTCGATGCTACCACGACAAGCATGTACGCAAAAGGGATCTGAACGTGGGCGATCTTGTTCTACGGTGGTGGCAAAGCAACCAAGGGCGCCACAAACTGACTCCGCCCTGGGAGGGCCCATACGTGGTGGCCGAGGTCCTGAAGCCAGGGACATACAAGCTCACAGACGAAAAAGGTGCAGTCTTCACCAATGCGTGGAACATCGAACAGCTACGTCGATTCTACCCCTAGAATTTCAAAGATTTATGTTCCCATGTACATTCTGTACCAAGACCTTGTGAATGAATGCATGAATGGATAAGATCTTTCCCTCGAGTAATTTACTTTTTCACTAGTCGAAATCTCGACATTAGAAGGGAGTACCAACCATGACCCATCATAGTCGATACCCCCTCGGGGGCTAGCTGGGGGGACCCCCCCAAATGTCTAAAAAACCAAGTGATTTTTTCTTTCCAACCAGTAAACCTCGCACGATCGAGTAGTAGAGGCACCTTGAGCCCCTTAAGGGCCGAGAGACGACGAGCCTGAGAACTCCTACGCCCCTGGGTTATGGTAACTCTACTCGCTCCCTCACCCTCGAGGCAATCGAGGTCACCTTAACAAAAGACCAAACGGGGAAGACAGACGTAGGCGGAAAGGAACCAAAAGAGGGTGCGAACAAAGGAATAAGCAAATATTCAGAGATCTTATAAACCACTTAAAAACACAATATCACTTAAGACAGAATAATAAGTACTGTACAAGGGGCCTTAGCACCCAGAGTAGGCTCGCAGGCCTCAGTCTGCATCTCGGCCCTCACCACCCTCGTCTACGCCCAAGCTAGTCTCGGGAGGAAGTACTTATGGCTCGAACAGCCTCGCCAGCCTTTCCCCAGGAGCCTCCGCGTCGTCGATCAAGGCGTGGAGTCTCTCCTCGTTCTCTACGTCAGTCTTGGAAATATCGGGGACGAAGCCGTGGGACACCACATCCATATCGTAGGAAAAGCCGGAGCAGACAACCACCATTGCCCACTTCACCCCGGTATGAAGGGCGTCCCGCACCCGGTCCCTCAGCGTGGCACCTAGATAGCATAGCTGGTCGACCAGTGCGTCACCTCGAGCCGCCTCCCTCGACTCGTCCACGGGCTCGAGCTCCCATGAGGCCAAGAGATCGCTTATCGCCGTCCGCAGCCGACCGTTCAAAGCGACCTCCCCCTCGAGTTGAGCCTTGGTGGAGTGGGCCTCGACTTGAGCAGCAAGCAGCTCATCTTTAAGCCCTACAAGGACCGACACGGAGAAGTTAGATAACACAAAGCACACCTCGGAAAGGAAACTCGATAATAGAAACATACCGCGAATCCTCTCCTCTAGAGCCATATTTTCACCGACCAGCTCGGTGTTGGCCCTCTCAATCCCCTGGTAGGAGCGCGCCAGATCGGTGTTGGTGACGCGCAGGTCCTCGATCACCTTGCCCGCCTGGACCATAGCTCCCTCTTTCTCCAGCAGCGCCCTCTTTAGACGATCGACCTCGTCAGAGAGCCCGCGTGAGCGAGTTTGCTCTGCCTCGAGGTCTTCTTGGGCTTTCTTCTCGGGCTCTTCTGTGGCGCTCCGAGCGATCTCGCTCTTCATGCACTCCACCTTCATCTCTTGGTAGGCCTCTCGAGCAGAGGCAAGGTTAGCCTTGATGAGGAGATCAGCAGTTGCGTCCTTATAAAATTTCGCCTCTTCCTGGGCCTTGGACGCAGCCTCCTCGAACGCCATGGTCCGCTCCCTCAGCAGCATGGCCTCTTCCACCGCCTTCCTCGAGGCCTCTCAAGCCTCGGCCAGAGCAGCCTCCCTCTCTTTCTTCTCCTCCTCGAGCGCCAAAAGCTCTTTGTAGGCCTTGAGGAGTTTCTCCTACGACTCCAAGAGTTGGTCCTTGAGGTGAGGGAGTTGCTCACAGCCGCCCCTCGTCGCATGGATAAAGCTCGACTTTATGCGGGAGGTCTCTTTCAAATCCTGCGAGCTAGTAGTGGAACGGTAAGAACACAAAACCAAAATATCGTACGATAACTAATGCCCAAAGACACTTACAAAGTAGGCCGGACCGAGCCCGTTGTTGATGACGTCGGACAGGAGCCCCACCACATACTTCATCCAGAGGCGAAGCTCCTCGAGATGCTCCCACTTCTCGGCCTCCTTCCGATCGTCCATAAAATTGTTAGGCTCGGATGGGTCGGTGGAGGCAGAGATGCGGATCCTGTCGGGGCACCAGTTTTCCATCTCCTCCTCCGTGCGCGCCTTAACGCCTCGGATGAGCTCTTGGACCGTCTCGAGCGACCCCCCATGACGTAAAAATAGGTCGATAAGGGAGGGGAATCGCCCGTCGTCCTCCACTGTTTTCCAGGTCCCGGTCTCGTCGGTAGCTGTTGATATTTGGTAACGCAATAAGGAAATGATCCAGAGTATCGTATTTATATTTTTACCACTGGGAGAAAGGGTGCATCTGACTAACCAAATCTATTGCTACTATCCCTTTAGGCTACAAAGAATGTTTCTCGATGTGAGTGATGTATAGCGAAGACTGCAACCGTAGTCTCGTTCTAACCTTGGTAAGGATGATCTACTGTTCTATTGGGGAGGCTCACAGAATCTAGACAACACAAAGGATGTTCAACCCGCACCTATAAACCTACCCGTCCTGCTAACAAGATATGAGATACAAAGGTAACTCGGAAATGTCACGTTCCTCGCTACTACCACGGTCCAGCTAGTTAGGGGATATCTATGAGTACCCTAGCTTAAACACCACATTTACGCTAGCAAGTGATTACTCTAATACTCAACCAGAAGAGGATTAAAGTAAACTCATAAACCAAAGAATAATAAAACAAGAACTTACTAGCATTAGAAGTCGAATTACTGAAGAATCTTAGAAGCAAGCCTCGGGTTAGGAGACTTGATCCCGCAGGTACAACTCGGAGTAGACACCGACAGGCCGGCCTTCCTCAGATCCACACCTCCACTCTATCTCTCTTAATCTAGTAGAAACTAGAAGATCTATTTCTACTTTACATTGGTTGCTAAGCCTAAAAAGAAATATTATTTAGAGAAGAGGTTTTCCTTCGAGGGCACCCCTCAATCTCTATGATAATTTCTTGTCTTCTCTAGGGGCCAGGGGGGTCTCCTTATATAGTCCTCCTCCTCTATGCGTTTTTGGGTCAGTAGGCGAGGTGGTACTACATTATTCTAGATCCAATAGGTCGGTGGAACATCGTGTGCGAAGAGAGTCCCGAACGGAATCCAACAGGGGGCGGGCGCCCAGGTCCTCAGGGCGGGCGCCCTGGGCCTGGCCCCTTTCGGCCTCCGCTTCCTTCCCGTGGCTTCTGGAGTCTTCTAGATGGTAGAAAATTACGCGGTGCGTTGATATCTCTATGTAATCCCGACATGTGGGCCTTTCTTCCTTATTTCCTGATAACCCCCTGCAGAAATAGACAAACACCAAAACTCATGGAATTCTGTCAGATAAAACCCTAAGTCTAGATGTTGATTTCATTTGGATCCTTTTCTTTGTTTATTTGATAATTAAATTTGATACTTAAGGACCGTCAACAAACTCCCCCAAGCTTACCTCTTGCTCGTCCCTGAGCAAGGATGAACTCAAGAGTTTCTGCAGTGGTTTCATGCCTTAAAAGTACACACGCATTCAAGCAAGATCTCATCTCTGAGTTAGAATAAATTGTTAAGACTTAAAACTTACTCATTTTACCTTTCACCATGGGGCTTGTAACCGTTACTTGTGTCTTGAGCAGTTCAAAGATAGAACGGTCAAGTCAAGCGCCATGTCTCTTATTCTTGATCAGCTATAGCTCTGGAGTTTTTGCAGATTTTCAAATAAAACTCAGAGATTCCTTATATGACTCTCTCAAATCTCTCTTTTGTGGTATTTCTAGATCCTTACCAAGGCAGTAATGGTATATGCCTTCTCTCAAAGTATGTGGTATTTTTGGTATAATGCATAGTGATATTACCTTCTCTCTCACCCTACTCTAATAAGGTTTTGATATCTGGAGCTCATAGGTGGGAGATAGCTAATACATACTTACAAGACATTTATTGCATAGTCAAACCATGGATCCAGAGAAACAAGTCAATAAGTCAAATCAAGATGTGCATGTGTGGCGAATGAATGGTGTATGGTGATGATGGTGATAACAATGGTCAAAGTCTAATTCTACTTTTGCTCTTTTGAGGGGATACATACCTTTCTTGCACTTTGAAGCTTTTTGGGGAGAATGAGATGCTCTATATTTTCTTTTTCTTTCCTCTCAGGTGGGTATCTTGTACCCCTAATTCTACTGTCGGACACTTGTCCATTTTTACCTCTCGTCTCACTTTTTCTTTTCTTCGAGGTTCCGGGCACTTGCCCCTTTTTATTTCCTCGTATATATTTTTTTTAGAGCACTCATCTCCTTAAATAATATAGCAAGTGGTAGTAACCAAGATAACTCGAGCATTTATTTCACAGGGAATAATAGGGATAGGATAATGTTTTTGGCTATTCTCTCCCAGATTAGGAGTAGAATAATTTTGGGTGAATCTGGAGATGGAAATGAGTGGATATATGTGGATGGTACTTCCGGAGTAGAAGTAGCATGTATGAGTGAACGTGCAAGTGAATCTTGATTTTAACCACATGACAAGCTCCTAAGGGTCTACACAGCTTGACCACACTCAATGCTCATAACCAGTAAAAAGTAAGTGTTTGGCTCAAAGTCTAATAAGCATGTGTATATGGCTGTGGTAGGATTTTAAACTCTCATCATACAGGAACTCATCATGTGTTATTTTAAAGATTTTCCAAGATAAAATTCTCCAGAATTCTAGCATCTCTAGGAACAGATAAACAGCAGCTCAACCTTCCCATATCATATCCGTTAACAACTTAGACTTTAGATCAAGTACTCTTCCCATAAGTTCAGATTTAGAGCAAATCTTACTTCATAACAGTCATGCCTAAACTTGAGAGAGATTTCAATTTTAAGAACTAGTCATGGCAGAGCAACTATTCATCATTTCCATGTGAGAGTTTATCATGAGGGTTCATAGCAAACTTTATTTATTTATTTATTTAGCAAACTAAGCAAAGATATATATATAAAAGCACAAAATCTTTATTTGGGTTTTCATGATTATGCATCTTTTATTATTTGAGTAAAGTATAAACGTGAGTAGAAACACTTAGCTGGATAAATGGGGGTGCTCTCCCCCAAGCTGGATTTTGACGTAATTTCTTCTGATGTAGCTAGCAGGTGGTGGAGGTGTATTTGAATGTCGGCAGCACCCTGACAGCGATTAGGATGTCCTCCGTCTGCTAGTCTTCTTTGATCCTTGAATTCTGTGGAGCTCTAATAGACAACAAAGCTTTGTGGAACTGGTTAAGTGTTAGCATAAATATCTAGCCTTTATCATGTTGAGCCTCCTCAATAACTGTTACTTATTTAGCAGGATCATGCACTTATTATTTTTATATTTTTATTGTAAGATGAAAACATATTTATTTTATGCCACCACAGTGAATGTACCTATGGGTTTTATGCCATGAGCATACTCACATGGGGCTTACTATTTTTATTTTCTTTTCGAGATGATATGAACCTGATTAACTAAGCAAACTATAATTGAATAATTGAAAGGAAAAGGATAACTACCAAGTTTACCTCTTGGCAAAGCGTTCGGTGTTTTTAAGTCCTCCGAATGGGACTCTCCGTTTTCTCAGTCGTCCTAGGATTCGCTGGATGGCGTAGTCGGTGGTTTTGGCGACGCCTCTCTTCGTGTATAACTATCTTCTCTCTCCACACCTGACTCGGTGCTACGGTCTCCTCATGACAGTTCTGTTCAAGCTGTATGTCTTCAGTCCTTATCACTTCTCCTTCATAGTCTACCCATCCGTCCTTGATGATTTGCCTCCTCTGGTTGCGGTTGCGTTGTCTTCTTCTTGTCCTGACCTGCTTAGAGTCTTCAACTATATAGTTATGGTCAGTAAAATAGTTGTGTACCTTCTCAGAGGGGAAGTACATGTGGACTTCTCCGGTTCCAATGTAGATGATTGCTTTGATAGTGTTGAGGAACGGTCGTCCAAGGATGGTAGGTAGATCGTACTCGTCTTCTCCCATGTCAATGACCTGAAAATCATCTGGAGCTGAATATATTGGTTGTAGGGGCATGGTTCCATGCAGGAGCTGATAAATGACTGCGGCCATCATGTTGTCGTCAGATCCGGTGTCGTAGAGTGTCTTCTGAAAAGAGTATCCATTGATTGCGCACTCGATGCTTGGAACACCAGGTTCGTCCTTCTTGATCAAGAAAGGTGACTTGAGTCGACGATGTTGACCTCTTCTGACAATGATCCAATGTTTTAAGTCTCCTGGACAAGACTTTCCACCATCTTCATCCTTTAGGTGCATCATTTGATTAGGTGTGGACCTTGACGTCTGCACCTCTTGATACAGTGTCACCCATGTTCTTTCATTGCCCAGTAGTTCGAAGTGTGGTGTTGGCAATATCCTGCTCAGTGTGTTTGTGCTCATAGATCTAGGTCCTTCACTTGGTGGAGTCTGGGAGTTGTAAAACTCCTCCATGTTTTGCTTGAAGTGTACTTGTTCATAGAGACAAGGCAGAGATCAAGTGCATGGGCCCTGTTGGTGGAAAACACCAACAGAACCAAAAGTGTATTTGTTCTTCTCTAACCTTAAGCATAGTGAGCAAGACAAAGTTGATGGATCATGAGTGTAGCATTTAAAACATTTGTTAGATCAGATGGCTCAACCTAATGGAAAGATAATCTATCTATATTTATGTTTTGTTTATATCTTCCAAAGATTGAATGTGCAACATATTAGCTTATATGTTTAGGAGCGTGGGATCACGAAGGTAGTACTAAGAACAAAGACTAAAGGACTAAACATGTTGAATTAATTGAGTTGGTTAATCTGGAGTTATAAAGCATACATGTTTGTCTCTTTATTTATGTGAATGCTAGAACCAAGGAGAAGCTTATAAAAGCGATAGTCAAGTACCTTAAAATGTTACCTTACTTGAAGAGTGATGGTACAGTATCACCTTGTGGAAGCTTCCCTTTCTTAGTGGTTGTGCATCGTGTTTGTGGCATTCTCCATGAATCATCTCTTTATGATGAATGAGCTATGTCCTTCTTATGCAAATTGTTAAACTTCATGTGTCTCCTTTATCTCCAATGAGTTTGTATCTCAGGACTTCCCAGGTTGAAAGTTTTCCTGTAGGGGTTAGTCCAACAAAATATCCCATATCTACTATAGCATACTATCGGCTCAAAAATCAACCTAGACACCATGTCTAATTTGATTTAGAAGGGCATTTTAACCTAAGCACCATGCTTAATTTAAAATCTCTTGGAAGTAAGATCATCATTCCTAAACTAAGCACCATGCTTAATTAAGAGATAAATGAAACTATTCCAAACCTAGACATATACTAAAGCAAATAAAGGTAGCATGAGAGCATTTATAGAGATCTACTTAAGTGGAGATGAAGTAGTGTAATTAGTATTTAACAAATTGAGCATGTCTCAAAGGTAAGGACAACCAACGTAGCAACATGGCAAAAGATGTTTTTATGTAAAGTACTCCCCCAAGCTTGAATTTTACAAAATTCAAGTTTGGATGAATTTAATTCAATGTTGCATGATGATTGGTTGGACATACCTTGTGCTTGTCATTCATCCGATCTTCTTGCTCTAATCCTAGAAAGGTTAGTGGCAAGAATACCCGAAGGAATATTTCTACAATTATCTTTATATGCTCAATACACAAGGCAATGTTGCAAATAATTGGAAGTGCTTGTTTTAGGACACTAAGCTTGTCCTTGGGAAACCATCAATTAACTCAACGAGATCTGCAATATTTATTATAGACATATGCATCGACAACCGCTCTTTTAAAGTTTTTATAAATAGAAAGGAAGAGGGGGTTGGAGATCTCAAATATGGTATGGTTAGAGAGACCAATTGATTGGGGAGATGTTTTATATGAGCAAGGACTTGATGAGGTATTTATGAAATAACTTCCATGCTCACTGTTGTTTCTCTCATTCTCAAACTCCAAGGATGATTCTTCATGAATGCTTAAAATTCCTCTAGGATTGTCTCTCAAGTTTGTTTTATCTATCCATTCAATGGTGATAGCACATGGATTTTTAATGCCCTCTAGCCATTGATGCTGCTCTTCTCGATCCTCCTTGTAGTCTTGGTGACTCTTATGAATGGGATGTCTAAATAGATTCATAGGATTATCGGGAGGTTCAAAAGAAAGAGCATAGTAGAAATTATTAGGCTCAAGGATGGGATGGATAGCCGAATCATGGGATTGAAATGTTTGGAAATTGGCTATTGAAACTTCCTTTCCTTGTCTGGGAGATGATTCCTTCTCTATCTCTAAGATTTTTCTATGAAGACATACCTTCCTTTACTAATAGATAAAGAAAGAAAGACGCTACCAAAGGTTATATGATTAAGACCAATGTGAAAATATTTAGGAAAAACATGGTCTTGTAGGGCTAGGTCTAAACCAGAATTTATAAAAAGATTAAAAGATTCCCTAGGTGTAGCTAAAAGTGCATTATCTTCTTGATTAAAAGATAGGACCTCGGCTATAGAAAAGGGTTGGTTTTGACCTATTGCAATTAACTCCGGACACAGATCATAATTAGGGGCAGGACTTGTTGACTCCAATGGTCTATGGCTGGCCTCCGAAGATGCAAATAATTCAATAATAGGTATGGAATTTGAGTTATCCATAAAGATAAAAATAAAAAGATAAAAGAATAAAAGTATGAAAGTATAATACAAGATAATAGCAAGACTCAAAGTTATCTCAGCAAACCGTCTTTCTCCCCGGCAACGGCGCCAGAAATGCTTGTTGATATTTGGTAACGCAATAAGGAAATGATCCGCAAGAGCACGGATATCGGTGAGCATTTCACCCGGGAAGTTTTCCAGAGTATCGTATTTATATTTTTACCACTGGGAGAAAGGGTGCATCTGACTAACCAAATCTATTGCTACTATCCCTTTAGGCTACAAAGAATGTTTCTCGATGTGAGTGTTGTATAGAGAAGACTGCAACCGTCTAGCTAGTCAGGGGATGTTCGACCCGCACCTATAAACCTACCCGTCCTGCTAACAAGATATGGGATACAAAGGTAACTCGGAAATGTCACGTTCCTCGCTACTACCACGGTCCAGCTAGTCAGGGGATATCTATGAGTACCCTAGCCTAAACACCAAGTTTACGCTAGCAAGTGATTACTCTAATACTCAACCGAAAGAGGATTAAAGTAAACTCATAAACCAAAGAACAATAAAACAAGAACTTACTAGCATTAGAAGTCGAATTACTGAAGAATCTTAGAAGCAAGCCTCGGGTTAGGAGACTTGATCCCGTAGGTACAACTCGGAGTAGACACTGACAGGCCGGCCTTCCTCCGATCCACACCTCCACTCTATCTCTCTCAATCTAGTAGAAACTAGAAGATCTATTTCTACTTTACATTGGTTGCTAAGCCTAAAAAGAAATATTATTTAGAGAAGAGGTTTTCCTTCGAGGGCACCCCTCAATCTCTATGATAATTTCTTGTCTTCTCCAGGGGCCAGCGGGGTCTCCTTATATAGTCCTCCTCCTCTATGCGTTTTTGGGTCGGTAGGCGAGGTGGTACTACATTATTCTTGATCCAATAGGTCGGTGGAACATTGTGTGCGAAGAGAGTCCCGAACGGAATCCAACAGGGGGCGGGCGCCCAGGTCCTCAGGGCGGGTGCCCTGGGCCTGGCCCCTTTCGGCCTCCGCTTCCTTCCCGTGGCTTCTGGAGTCTTCTAGATGGTAGAAAATTGCGCGGTGCGTTGATATCTCTATGTAATCCCGACATGTGGGCCTTTCTTCCTTATTTCCTGATAACCCCCTGCAGAAATAGACAAACACCAAAACTCATGGAATTCTGTCAGATAAAACCCTAAGTCTAGATGTTGATTTCATTTGGATCCTTTTCTTTGTTTATTTGATAATTAAATTTGATACTTAAGGACCGCCAACAGTAGCGCCACCACCCGACGTCCCGGCTTCATCCTCCTCAGAGGGTCTGTGATCCTCCCACGGCCGTCGTTCTCGGAGAAATCTGGGAGCGATCCCCTCGATGCCGTAGATTGTACCCTTGATCTCAAACTGAGGGTCCACCGGGGTGCGCATCATGCAAGCGAGCGCCACCATGCCATCCGCCCGCCCTGGCTCAGCCGGGATAGAAGCGGGTGCTCCTGGACGGAGCCACGCAGGGGTCGGCGGACCATAGACCGGCAGCCCTCCTCCTCGGTCTCAGGCTCTTGTGGCGTTGGCGGCACTGGCTGCGGTGGACTGCGTGGTGGTGGCTTGAGCAGTGCCTCCAACTGCTGGCTCCTCTGCTGCTGCTGCTCCTGGAGCTCCCACAGCTCCTACTTCCGGTCCTGCTCCAGCAGCTCCTCGAGCTGGGCTCCTTCTGGCCGCCGCCCCTCCTCTCCTTCTTCTCCTTCCTGCTGCGGCTGCTGCTGCCCCTCCTACAGCTGTTGCTGCGTCTCCCGCTCGCGTTCTTCCTCTCCTCTCTTCCTCTGCTTGTAACACCCCAGAGTTATGGTTGCATAAATCACTTGCATAACATGAGCATCATCATCTACTCAAGCATTCCATGATCATCATCTACCTTGAGCCATGTCATTTTATACAAAAATGTGATTTAAAGTTGTCTAAATAGACCTCCTAGACTTGTGTTGGTGTGTACCATCCTTGTGTTTGTGCTCTATGCCTTGGTAATTAGTTTATCTATGCTTAACTCAACATTAGGAACAATGTTCATGTTGATCACTTCTCCAAAATAATCACTTAAGTCATACTTACTTTAATAGGCCCTAGAAAACTCTTTTGTTTAGGCTTTTAAAAAGTGTTTTATAAAATGTTTGCATGTCAAAACTTTCTACAGCAACGTTGTAGCAAATTTTATAAGGAACAAATGTTGTTTTATGGCCATCTCATGAAAATGATCACAACTAGCTCAAAAGTGACCCACAAGGCAGATTTGGGGCTGTTTCCAACACTTAGAAAATTTTCTAAGTCCAGAATCACAACATTTTGCTCGAGGGTATGTTGCTTAGCTTCCAGTTTAAATTCTAGACCGAATCAGACCTTGATCATGTAAGCAATGTTGGAGTACTCATGTAGATCTCCAGCATAGAGCAATTAGCCAGCAAAATCATCGAGTGGTTTAGGAGATAATCGTAGTGCAAGATCGGGTTTCAGTCGGGATCAACGACTGAATGGAGTCGCCGTCAGTTCAGGGGAGCTCGCCGGTGACGCCGCGTGTCTGGACCCGTGGCATCCGTACGTCGCCGTTGGTCCTGCTCGTCAGTCCTCAGCGCGTCCTACAGCTCGCCACGGCGCTCCCGGTCGCGTGGACAGCGCCATTCCACTCCCGGCTCCCTCCCTCTCGCGTGTGTCGTCGTCTCCGCGTCGCCGCCGTTGCTTCGGCGAGCACGCGCGTGCGTGTCTCTGTGTCTCCGGCCAAGCAACTCCGCCCAGCGCTCCGCTAGCTTCCCCGCAACACCGTCATCGAGTTGGCTACAGCTGCCGAGCCTCGGTAAGCCCGCATTGCCTTCTCCATCGCGAGCTTACCTCGCCGGAGCTTCGCCATGGTCACCGGCGTCGTGGCCAGGGCTCTTTAGTCCACCATTCCTCCTCGTTCTTGTCCCAAAAGCTCCGCTAGGTCATGCTGATGCTCGTCCGCTTTCCCTTCCGCTCTGTCTCCGGCCAGAGACGCCGGCAGTCGGCTGCGTACCACCGCCGTGCCGCCATTCGCGAGGGCGAGGTACCTAGGGTCCAGTAGAGTTAGGGTTTCGGGTACCGCTCGATGCGGAATGGAGTGGGGAGCACGATGGTGCCCTTGGCCATCGCTGAGACCTCGCCGTCGACGAGATCTCCGGCGGTCAAGTCGCGCCTCTGCTCTCGGGTCATTGACATGTGGGGTTCTTTGACTCATGGGGTCCCTCTGTCAGTCTCTCTCTTTCTCCTTTGCTGATTTAGGGTTTGAGCTATTTTTGCAAAAATTATATCTCTGGTTTTGGGGATCCAAAAATTGTGAAACCAATTTTGTAGTGTTCCTTGAGATGGCTAGTTTTTAATAAAAATATAAAATGAACCATGTTTTCTAGGAAAAATATTTATTAGGATTTAATCTTGTTATTCATGAGTAAATTCGTATCTCTTGTTATACTCCTCCTTTTGCCATGAAATTTTTATGGTAATCTCTGTGTTGTGTTCGAATGCTATGATAAATATTTCATGATTTTTGGAGTACCGCATCTGTGATATGTAATTTATGATTAAGAGATGGCTTGTTTTCTTAATTAAATCATAGTAAATAATTGATGCTTATGCTGGTGCTCTACTTTTGTGTCACACTTCTTTATGGTAATAGTAGCATGTAAATAATCTGAAATCTGCTGTTTGGCACCATATAAGCCATGTTTCTTAATTTATGAAATAAATACCTTGTCACATGTTAAATGCTTATCTAAAAATTAACATGTGCAATTGCCCTGAAAATTTTATGGTGATGTCCATCTGCTATGCTTGTGCTTCTATAATTTTTGTACATGTTTTTGAGCATTTTTGCTAGTATCTTGTAATTATGTCCCTTTTTAGAATTAAATCAATAAATGCCTTGTTAGTAAATGTTTAGAGGTTCACATGTGATGTTCTGGTGGTCTTATGATGTGTTTGTGCTGATAAGCCATGTGGTCGACACTGTTTATATCTTGGCTGTGTCATCAAATAATTAATTGGTGGGTTAAAAGCTGTTCTGGACAGCAAGGGAGTAATTTAACTTTTGCTTAATGATAACTTGGTTTTCTTGGAAACTTGTCTAAATCAAAGTTGTTGTAAACTTTATGAACTAGCTGTGGTTTAAATTTGGGATCATTTGGTCCAGTAGTTTTGAAGTTATGATCTTTCCAAGTTAGGTTCCATAAATAGGTGTTCTCTGTTTTTCTGGGACAGAACCTGGAACTTTGTTTATAAGGCTTGCTTAACTTATGAATCTTGCTGTGATGTTTAAAGATGGTTTGTAGACGATTTCATGAGCTTTCCAGAATGTCCACACTCATGTTTGTTGGATCTGCCTAGCACTAGTTATGACCTGTTTACTGAGCTGTTCTTTGTGTGATGCTAGCTGTTATAGTAACTTGGTAGGTTTTGGCTAAGTTAACTTATCATCTTGTGTGAACTTGTTATAACCGTTACTCCGTAAATGAGTGTCCAGTGAGTCACTTATGTTATCAAGCATTCATTCTTTTGTATGCACACCTTCTCATTCATCGAGCATGCAATAGGTGCATCGGACGTGACAGCCTCCTTCGAACTTCAAGTGAATCCCGAAGGCTAGGAGGGCAACCCAGAGGTGGAGGTCCAGCAAGCCACACTCAGGGAGCCCGAAGAAGAGGTTGAGTGCCCTAACCACGAGCCAGCTTCGTTCGTGAAAGGCAAGCCCCGGAGCATTCTAAGTCTCCCTTTACTTTCGAAAGTTTACTTGAATTTGTTATATCTATTGATGCATTAAGTATAGGAGTTGTGATGAAACCTTTGCTGCATATTACTCAGACCTTGTCCAGATATCTTACCACTACCTGGTTATAGAGTTAGGATCGAGTAGCAGCTTAGCCATGCTTTAATCGGTAGAAGTCGGGTGATTTCCTGTCACCTGCGCGATATAGGGTTATGTCGGATCACGATGGACTATATGTGCTATCGTGGATGGAACCTGATTAAATGGACTTAAGCCAGGCGGAATTTTGCAAGGTTGTAGTAACTCCGTCTGTGGCAGCTAAGGACCGACCATTATACGTCCTCTTGTCATGTTGAACGCATGCCGAACACTTAGTTGGTCGGATAATTCGTTCCGACCGCGAAGCCTAGTAATATGACTCAGGCCGGAAGGCCGGTAAGTATAAAGTGCACAATACCGGAGGAAGTGCGGTGTGCGGGGGACCATTGGCGTAAGTCCAAAGGCAGGTGAGTTAAAATTCCTGACCTCCCTGGCAGAGTGGTAGCCCTGGGAGTGCGGCGCTGATCGGAACCGCGATTCCTGAGTCGTACCAAAGGTGACCCGTTGGCTCTCCGACGGGGGATGCTTGGGTGAGTGATAGGAATACCCCTCCAGCTGGATAGGAATTCGATTCGAATCGCTGTCTCTCCCGGTTAGTGAGAACTTGACAGAGTAGCGGCAAACGTAGCATTCACTAAAGAACTTTGGTTCATGATAATGATGATAGCAAGGAAGAACATATGATGAATTTGATATGGTTATTATTGCTTGTAATAGTCAAGTGATGTGTTTTTGTACAGGTGCTAATAATATGATGCTCTCACAACATTGTAGTTATAAATTGAGCTTTTTGCAAATGTTGAGTCAACCAGCTCCACTTGATATTAGCCTTGCATGATCCTTGGCGTCCTTTATGTTTTACTAGATGGGTAAGTCTAGCTGAGTACATTGTCATACTTAGGGTTTATTCCCACCTGTTGCAGATGATATCTTTTATGATGGCTTCTGCAAGACCTGTCTCCATCCCGCTGGGGAGGAGGACTAACCGTTGGGCACGGTTCTCTAACAAACTCGTACCTGCTGCTTTTGGATGGATGGAGTAAGACTCTGGCTATAACAAGAACTTGTGAACTGAACTTTGGAAAGTGTGTGTAATTATTTTGCTTCCGCTACTTCAAACATGGGTTGTAATAACTAAGTAACTCCGATGTGGTACTGCTTCGACGGCAATGAATGGCTTTGTAACATTCGCTGTGTTGTGTTGAACTATTACGATCTTGGTTTGTTGCAAGTTGGTTTGAAGTCCTTCGTGATTTCAGTTGACTACCAGGATTATATGGGCTCAAGTTTGGAAACTTGATTGCTTGTCGATCGTTTCTACACTTGAACTCTTATAATTTGGTCGGTTCTGTGACAGCTGGCATCGGAGCAAGTTCAGCATTATAAATGCAGTGTTTGTGTATTTATAAACAAAAGAGTTTTTAAATAAAATGGTGTAAATCAATACTTAAGTTATGCCAGTGGTCGAATCCTCCTTGCCCATATAAGGACTATAGGTGGCTATTTAAGTACTGACTTGGGGGGTTTTATTTATGCATCTCCAGTAGTACTCAGGTATGGATGTGTGATGATCACACTATGCTACCCTGTGGTCTAATGGTAAAGGTAGCCTTCATATGTGAGATAGCCACATATGTCGCTAGATTTAAATTATGCAGCGTCGCACCTACGCTCTGGTAAGTGTGAGTTGTGAGAGCATGATCGTCCAAACGGCGGTCTAGGGGAGTGTTCGCGGTGGTTTTCTGGATTGGTTACATGTCAAAACCATGGAACCATGAAAGAAACTTAATTGGGGAGCATTTAATTTCTCGGGTAGCTGTGGTGTCATTGTTTGTGCATGTTGGGCATGTCCAAGCAATGTGCACTTAGTTTACTGCTTTCTTGAGTGATATATTGGGAACTGTTGGGCTGCAATGAAGTTTTCTGCAGGTACTCTAACAGCGCACGTGTAATTCGCTAGTTATCGTATCGAGAGACGAATGTATGCCACCGTATATCCGTTAGAATATTAATTTTCTAAGTTTGTGAGGACGTACGGTTCGTGCATGCATCATGTCGCATTCATACATACATTCTATCTGCTCCTTCCCTTACCATGTCGTCCCTTTTAATTAAATAAATGTTGCTTAAAAGTAATCCTCTCTTACCCATGGTATTCCTATTCCTTTCCACAGATGGACGTGCCCGCTTCACCTCACCCCAGTGACACCTTTTTGAGCGAGTTTGGCACTCCTACCTTGCTCTAGAGGGTGTTACAGTCTGTGGGGTATACTGAGCCACCTCAGTATTCTTGGTGGGAGGTGGATATGATAGGAGAGTTGCAGTGGTTTGCTGTGCGGGGAGTTGTCCCTCCGCATGGGGGCAGCCCTGCATGGACAGGGTGGACCTGTAACTCAGATGGGCAGACTCCTTGGGAAGCAGCTCAGGTTGCAGCCCAGGCTATGCTGCTCAATATCTGTCAGATGTTTGGCGATGAGCTGACAGGAGGACCAGCGGCCTCCATTCCCTGTGTTGACCCAACAGCAGCGGAGTGGAAGCAGGCTGATGGGTGTGCATTGGTCCGAGGCAGGGGAGAGCGAGCTGAGAGTTCCAGTCCTTCTATGAGTGCTATGATGGCTGTGCTCAACCTGTTCAGTCAGCGAGAGGACACCTATGCACAGGTGATGGTGGCTGTTCGCCAGGCTCAGGAGATGCAACAGAAGGCTAAAAAGCATGCTCGCAAGTTTCGCAAGCAAGCTAGACTCCTGGAGCAAGCTCAGAAGGACCGCAATGACTGGGAAGACATTACGGAGTACCATAGGTAGCAATTGGTGTAGGCCATTAGGTAGAGAGATCATAAGCAGGATCAGATGAGTCAGTTGGCTAGAGAGAGGGAGACGGTGCAGGAGCGCTTGGTGCAGGTTACTCGTGGGAGGGACACTGCACTTCGTGTGTCAGGGAACATGCGCCGGGCATGGGAGATGCACCGGGTTCAGTCGCTTGAGCGGGAGAACTATCTGCAGGATCAGATTGAGGCGGGTCTTGTGGAGATTCACCGTCTCAACAACTTGCTACACCCTATTCCTCGCCCTGTACCCGTGTATCCAGAGGTGGGACCTCAGGTGATTGTGGCCGACGATGATGGTATGGAGGTAGATGGACCAGCAGCGGCTGCACCACCCTTGCACGAGGACGTGGAGGACGAGGAGCTTGAGCCATTTAGCGACGAGGATGGAGAGACGATCTTTGACGCTGACTCGGACGACGAGCATGGAGTGTAGTGAGTAGTGGGTAGTTGTTATGTGAGGATCTTTTGTAGTTTGGCAGTAGCAGTGGTGCTTTTGTAATCATGATGTAATCCGGAACCTTGATCTTGCCTTATGTCATGTACTGTGATGGTGTAATAACTTTATGGACCCAATGTGTAACCTTAACATGTTCGATCTGTTATGACGATGTTTTCCGTTGTGGTGCATATTGTGGATATCTATGTCATGTGTTGGATTGGTGATGTTGTTTTGTGGAATTGAATTATTGTGCCTTTTTATGTAAAGCTATTCTCTCGAATACTTTTAGGCATAAATATAAGTTCTTCTATAGCAAGTCTTGTCATCATCAATGCTCACTGACTGTATCTTTACAGATGTCTCGTGGCACTCGAGGTGCGGAACAATGTGCGAACATGAACCCACCCCCTCCTCCTCCACCACCAAATCCAGCTGAGCTGATGCAAATGATGGTGGAAAACCAGAGGATGCTCACTGGGACCATCAATCGGATGGCAAATCAGGGTGGTCGTAATGCACATGAAGGGCCAGCTCCTAATCAGTACAGCAGTTTCAAGGATTTCATGGATACTAAGCCCCCACCTTTCAGAGAGGCTGAAGAACCCCTTCAAGCTGAGGAGTGGCTGAACACGGTGGAACAAAAGTTCCGCTTGCTTCGGCTGACCGAGGGTTGGAAGGCTGAGTATGTAGCTCACCAATTGCAAGGTCCAGCAGGCATCTGGTGGAATCAGTATCGGGAAGCTCTTCCCGCCGACACTGTGCTTGACTGGAATCTTTTCCGGGAAGCTTTCAAGGGGCATTTCATTCCTCCTAGTGTCATGGAGATGAAGCATACCGAGTTTATGCAGTTGACTCAGGGCAACAAAACTCTGAAGGAGTACTTGCATGCTTTTAATCATCTGACAAGGTATGCTCCTGAGTTTGTGAACACTGAGACAAAGAAGATTGCCAGCTTCAAGCGGGGTTTGGGCCCCAAGTTGCTGAAAACCATGGGCCGCACTAAGTGTGCAACTTTCAATGAGTTTCTCAGTGATGCTCTTACCCAAGAGAACTACAACACTGTATACATTGCGACCAAGACTCGCAAGAGGGCTTTTGAGGCTGGGGCAGGGGCATCTCAATCCAAGGCTCCAGTGGCAGCTAGGCCACCGATCCGTGCTCCAACTCCTAACCAGCAGTATCGCCCGCCTATGAAGAAGAATCAGGCGAAGACGGGTTTCCGCAAGGGTTACTCCATTGCTCTTCCTAGAGGTAACACGGGTCCCAGCTATGCCGAGACTCCACCTGCCAACCGTCCGTGCTGGAACTGCAATCAGACCGGGCACTGGCACAGCAATTGTCCTTACCCTCCGAAGAAGGGCAACCAAGGGAACGTCCGCCAGGGGCGTGTTCAATACACCACTGTGGAGGCAATCCCTGCTGGTGAGGTAGTTACGGCTGGTAAGTTTCTGGTTAACCAATGTGATGCACTTGTGCTTTTTGATTTAGGAGCATCGCATTCTTTTGTGAGTTCAGACTTTGTGTCTAAGCATTATCTCAAGGCAAATACACTTGATAAGGGTAGTTATTGCATTAGTGCTGCTGGGAATGATATTTCTACCAATCAAGTGGTTTTTGGGGCAACTCTAGAAATTGGAGGCCGTCAGTTTCTTGTTGATCTGGTTGTCTTACCCGGTGTGGGTATAGATGTAATTCTGGATATGAACTGGATGAGTGGTAATGGAGTTCTTATCGACACCACCACTCGTGTAGTGATGTTGAGAGACCCAAATACCAGGGAAGCGTTCTTAGTGCAACTTCCTCGAGATATCCATATCCGTAGCACTGTGAATGCAGTTACAGCTAAGGCCATCCAGGATATTCCGGTGGTGTGTGAGTTTCCGGATGTATTTCCTGATGATTTACCCGGGCTTCCTCCAGATCGGGATGTGGAGTTCAAAATTGAATTGATTCCAGGTACCGCTCCTATCTCTAGAAGACCTTATAGAATGCCACCCAATAAGCTAGCAGAGCTTAAGACCCAGTTGAATGAGTTGTTGAAAAAGGGTCTTATCCGTCCTAGTTCTTCTCCTTGGGTTTGTCCGGCTATCTTTGTGAAGAAGAAGGATCAATCCTTGCGCATGTGTGTGGACTATCGTCCCCTGAATGCGGTGACCATCAAGAATAAATATCCTCTTCCTCGCATTGATATCTTGTTTGATCAGTTGTCTAAAGCTAAGGTATTCTCCAAGATTGATTTGCGATCTGGGTATCATCAGATCAAGATCCGTCCTGAAGATGTGCCTAAGACAGCTTTCTCGACGAGGTATGGGTTGTATGAGTATCTCGTCATGTCCTTCGGTCTTACGAATGCACCTGCTCCTTTCATGTACCTCATGAACTCGGTATTCATGCCCGAATTGGACAAATTTGTGGTTGTCTTCATTGATGATATCCTAGTATATTCTTGCAATGAAGAGGAGCATGCAGAGCATCTGCGTGTGGTGTTGTCGCGCTTGCGTGAGCATCAGCTTTACGCCAAGTTCAGCAAATGCGAGTTTTGGCTAAAGAAAGTACCTTTCTTGGGCCATGTCTTATCTGAAGAGGGCATATCGGTTGATCCGGCTAAGGTGCAAGAAGTGCTGGATTAGAAAGTTCCAACTTCGGTACATGAAGTTCGGAGTTTTCTCGGTTTGGCTGGGTATTATCGTCGGTTTATTCCAGAATTTTCAAAAATACCCAAGCCTATGACTCGTCTACTTCAGAAAGATGAGAAGTTTGTGTGGACGCCTGAGTGTGAAGAGGCATTCCATAAGTTGAGGACATTGCTGACATCAGCTCCTGTCCTAGCTCAACCTGATATCGAGAAGCCCTTCGATGTCTTCTGTGACGCGTCGGGTATTGGTCTAGGCTACATGTTGATGCAGGAAGGTCGCGTTATCGCGTATGCCTCATGCCAACTTCGAAAGCATGAGGTCAATTACCCTACTCATGACTTAGAATTGGCCGCAGTTGTTCATGCTTTGAAAATCTGGAGGCACTATTTGTTGGGTAATCTGTGCAATATCTATACCGATCATAGGAGCCTCAAGTACGTCTTCACTCAACCTGAATTGAACATGCAGCAATGAAGGTGGCTTGAGTTGATTAAAGATTATAATCTACAAGTGCACTATCATCCGGGCGAGGCAAACGTGGTTGCGGATGCCTTGAGTCGGAAAGCGCACTGTCACTCAGTCCAGGTGGAAGATCCGTTGTTGTCACATCTTATGCATCCACTTGTGCTCAACCAGATTTCTCTAGAGATTACCCTTCGCAATCGAATCATCGAATTGCAGCAAACAGATGTAGGCATCCACCATATAAAGAGGAGAATGAAGGAAGAAGAAACCAAGCATTTCCGGGTCGATGAAAACGGAATTCTTTGGTTCAAAGATCGACTAGTGGTCCCAAAACACCACGAGCTACGAAATCAGATCTTATGTGAAGCTCATTCATCCAAATTGTCTATCCATCCTGGTAGTAGCAAGATGTATCAGGATCTGAAACCTCTGTTTTGGTGGACAAAGATGAAAAAGGAGATTGCTGCTTTTGTCGCTCGCTGTGACAATTGTTGTCGCGTGAAGGCCGTTCACATGAAAGCTGGTTTGCTTCAACCCTTGTCAATTCCTGGTTGGAAATGGGAAGAAGTCAGCATGGATTTCATCGTTGGACTTCTAACTTCTGTCAAGGGTTACGACTCTATCTCTGTGATTGTAGACCGTTTGACCAAGGTTGCTCGTTTTATTCCAGTTCAAACTCACTATCGTCCATATCAATATGCGGAGTTATCCTTCGAGCACATTGTCCGTCAGTATGGTGTGCCTCGAACTATCATATCAGATTGTGGACCACAGTTCACTGCTCGTTTTTGGGAGTGTCTACATGAGCAAATTGGTACTCACTTAGTCCGTAGTTCGCCATATCATCCCCAAACGGCAGGTCAAACTGAACGGGTCAACCAAATCCTAGAAGACATGTTCAGGGCATGTGCTCTCTCTTCAAAAGGTTCATGGGTTAAGTGGTTGCCATTAGCTGAGTTCTCTTACAACAATAGTTATCAGGAGAGTATCAAGATGGCTCCATTCGAAGCCCTATATGGTCGAAAGTGTCGAACCCCGTTAAATTGGGTGGAATCCGAGGAACGAAGGTATTATGGCATCGATTTCATGAACGAAGCAGAGCAGCAAGTCCGTACCATCCAACAACATCTGGAAGCTACTCAAGCTCGTCAGAAAAGATATGTTGACAAAAGAATGAAGCCGATTGAGTTTGCGGTCGGTGACCATGTGTATATCAAGGTGTCTCCGATGAAGGGTGTACAAAGGTTCGGAGTCAAGCGAAAGCTTGCACCTCGTTATGTGGGACCCTATTAGATTATTGAAAGGAAAGGGGACGTGGCATACAAAGTTCAACTTCCAGTTGAGCTCCGAGCTATTTTCCCTGTCTTCCACATATCCCAATTGAAGAAGTGCCTTCGTGTTCCGGAGGAATGAGTGGAAATTCGGGATATCAAGTTAAAATCTGACTTGGTGTATGAAGAAAACCTATAACGGTTCTTGACCGCAAGGAAAGGGTGACTCTTAATTGGGTGGTTAAATTCTACAAGGTGTAGTGGAGTAACCACGGGGAGGAAGATGCCACTTGGGAAACTGAGGATTATTTAAAAGAAGTTTACAAAATATTCTTCGAAAATCAGTAAGATTTCAAATCTCGGGACGAGATTTTTGTAAGGGGGGAGGGCTGTAACACCCCAGTGTTATGGTTGCATAAATCACTTGCATAACATGAGCATCATCATCTACTCAAGCATTCCATGATCATCATCTACCTTGAGCCATGTCATTTTATGCAAAAATGTGATTTAAAGTTGTCTAAGTAGACCTCCTAGACTTGTGTTGGTGTGTACCATGCTTGTGTTTGTGCTCAATGCCTTGGTAATTAGTTTATCTATGCTTAACTCAACATTAGGAACAATGTTCATGTTGATCACTTCTCCAAAATAATCACTTAAGTCATACTTACTTTAATAGGCCCTAGAAACCTCTTTTGTTTAGGCTTTTAAAAAGTGTTTCATAAATTGTTTGCATGTCAAAACTTTCTACAGCAAAGTTGTAGAGAATTTTATAAGGAACAAAAGTTGTTTTATGGCCATCTCATGAAAATGATCACAACGAGCCCAAAAGTGACCCACAAGGCAGATTTGGGGTTGTTTCCAACACTTAGAAAATTTTCTAAGTCCAGAATCGCAACAGTTTGCTCGAGCGTATGTTGCTTAGCTTCCAGTTCGAATTCTAGACCGAATCAGACCTTGATCATGTAAGCAATGTTGGAGTACTCATGTAGCTCTCCAGCATAGAGCAATTAGCCAGCAAAAATCATCGAGTGGTTTAGGAGATAATCGCAGTGCAAGATCGGGTTTCAGTCGGGATCAACGACTGAATGGAGTCGCCGTCAGTTCAGGGGAGCTCGCCGGTGACGCCGCGTGTCTGGACCCATGGCGTCCATACGTCGCCGTTGGTCCCGCTCGTCAGTCCTCAGCACGTCCTACAGCTCGCCACGGCGCCCCCGGTCGCGTGGACAGTGCCATTCCACTCCCAGCTCCCTCCCTCTCGCGTGTGTCGTCGTCTCCGCGTCGCCGTCGTTGCTTCGGCGAGCTCGCGCGCGCGTGTCTCCGTGTCTCCGGCCAAGCAACTCCGCCCAGCGCTCCGCTAGCTTCCCCGCAACACCGTCGTCGAGTTGGCTGCAGCTGCTGAGCCTCGGTTAGCCCGCATTGCCTTCTCCGTCGCGAGCTTACCTCGCCGGAGCTCCGCCATGGTCACCGGCGTTGTGGCCAGGGCTCTGTAGTCCACCATTCCTCCTCGTTCTTGTCCCAAAAGCTCCGCTAGGTCATGCTGATGCTCGTCCGCTTTCCCTTCCGCTCTGTCTCCGGCCAGAGACGCCGGTGGTCGGCCGCGTACCACCGTCGTGCCACCATTCGCGAGGGCGAGGTACCTAGGGTCCAGTAGAGTTAGGGTTTCGGGTACCGCTTGATGCGGAATGGAGTGGGGAGCACGATGGTGCCCTTGGCCATCGCCGAGACCTCGCCGTCGACGAGATCTTTGGCGGTCAAGTCGCGCCTCTGCTCTCGGGTCACTGACATGTGGGGTTCTTTGAATCGTGGGGTCCCTCTGTCAGTCTCTCTCTTTCTCCTTTGCTGATTTAGGGTTTGAGCTGTTTTTGCAAAAATCATATATCTGGTTTTGGGGATCCAAAAATTGTGAAACCAATTTTGTGGTGTTGCTTGAGATGGCTTGTTTTTAATAAAAATATAAAATGAACCATGTTTTCTAGGAAAAATATTTATTAGGATTTAATCTTGTTATTCATGAGTAAATTCGTTTCTCTTGTTATACTCCTCCTTTTGCCATGAAATTTTTATGGTAATCTCTGTGTGGTGTTAGAATGCTATGATAAATATTTCATGATTTTTGGAGTACTGCATCTGTGATATGTAATTTATGATTAAGATATGGTTTGTTTTGTTAATTAAATCATAGTAAAGAATTGATGCTTATGCTGGTGCTCTACTTTTGTGTCACACTTCTTTATGGTAATAGTAGCATGTAAATAATCAGAAATCTGCTGTTTGGCACCATATAAGCCATGTTTCTTAATTTATGAAATAAATACCTTGTCACATGTTAAATGCTTATCTAAAAATTGACATGTGCAATTGCCCTGAATATTTTATGGTGATGTCCATCTGCTATGCTTGTGCTTCTGTAATTTTTGTACATTTTTCTCAGCAATTTTTATAGTATCTTGTAATTATGTCCCTTTTTAGAATTAAATTAATAAATGCCTTGTTAGTAAATGTTTAGAGGTTCACATGTGATGTTCTGGTGGTCTTATGATGTGTTTGTGCTGATAAGCCATGTGGTTGACACTGTTTATATCTTGGCTATGTCATCAACTAATTAATTGGTGGGTTAAAAGCTGTTCTGGACAGCAAGGGAGTAATTTAACTTTTTCTCAATGATAACTTGGTTTTCTGGGAAACTTGTCTAAATCAAAGTTGTTGTAAACTTTATGAACTAGCTGTGGTTTAAATTTGGGATCATTTGGTCCAGTAGTTTTGAAGTTATGATCTTTCCAAGTTAGGTTCCATAAATAGGTGTTCTCTGTTTTTCTGGGACAGAACCTAGAACTTTGTTTATAAGGCTTGCTTAACTTATGAATCTTGCTGTGATGTTTAAAGATGGTTTGTAGATGATTTCATGAGCTTTCCATAATGTCCACACTCATGTTTGTTGGATCTGCCTAGCACTAGTTATGACCTGTTTACTGAGCTGTTCTTTGTGTGATGCTTGCTCTTATAGTAACTTGGTAGGTTTTGGCTAAGTTAACTTATCATCTTGTGTGAACTTGTTATAACCGTTACTCCGTAAATGAGTGTCCAGTGAGTCACTTATGTTATCAAGCATTCAATCTTTTGTATGTACACCTTCTCATTCATCGAGCGTGCAATAGGTGCATCGGACGTGACAGCCTCCTTCGAACTTCAAGTGAATCCCGAAGGCCAGGAGGTTAACCTGGAGGTGGAGGTCCAGCAAGCCGGACTCGAGGAGCCTGAAGAAGAGGTTGAGTGCCCTAACCATGAGCCAGCTCTGTTAGTGAAAGGCAAGCCCCGGAGCATTCTAAGTCTCCCTTTACTTTCAAAAGTTTACTTGAATATGTTATATCTATTGATGCATTAAGTATAGGAGTTGTGATGAAACCTTTGCTGCATATTACTCAATCCTTGGCCAGATATGTTACCACTACCTGGTTATAGCTTAGCCATGCTTTAATTGGTAGAAGTTGGGTGATTTCCTGTCACCTGCACGATATAGGGTTATGTCGGATCACGATGGACTATATGTGCTATCGTGCATGGAACCTGATTAAATGGACTTAAGCCGGGCGGAGTTTTGCAAGGTTGTAGTAACTCCGTCTGTGGCAGCTAAGGATCGACCTTTGTACGTCCTCTTGTCATATTGAACGCATGCCTAACACTTAGTTGGCCGGATAATTCGTTCCGACCGCGAAGCCTAGTAATATAACTCAGGCCGGAAGGCCGGTAAGTATAAAGTGCGCACTACCGGAGGAAGTGCGGTGTGCGGGGGACCATTGGCGTAAGTCCAAAGGCAGGTGAGTTAAAATTCCTGACCTCCCTACGAGAGTGGTAGCCCTGGGAATGCGGCGCAGATCGGAACCGCGATTCCTGAGTCGTACCAAAGGTGACCCGTTGGCTCTCTGACGGGGGATGCTTGGGTAAGTGATAGGAATACCCCTCCAGCTGGATAGGAATTCGATTCGAATCGCCGTCTCTCCCGGTTAGTGAGAACTTGACAGAGCAGCGGCAAACGTAGCATTCACTAAAGAACTTTGGTTCATGATAATGATGATAGCAAGGAAGAACATATAATGAATTTGATATGGTTATTATTGCTTGTAATAATCAAGTGATGTGTTTTAGTACAGGTGCTAATTTAGTGGTAGGCTAATGATGATTAATATGATGCTCTCACAACATTGTAGTTATAAATTGAGCTTTTTGCAAATGTTGAGTCAACCAGCTCCACTTGATATTAGCCTTGCATGATCCTTGGTGTCTTTTATGTTTTACTAGACGGGTAAGTCTAACTGAGTACATTCTCGTACTCAGGGTTTATTCCCACCTGTTGCAGATGATATCTTTTATGATGGCTTCCGCAAGACCTGTCTCCATCCCGCTGGGGATGAGGACTAACCGTTGGGCACGGTTCTCTAACAAACTCGTACCTGCTACTTTTGGATGGATGGTGTAAGACTCTGGCTATAACAAGAACTTGTGAACTGAACTTTGGAAAGTGTGTGTAATTATTTTGCTTCCGCTACTTCAAACATGAGTTGTAATAACTAAGTAACTCCGATGTGGTGCCGCTTCGACCGCAATGAATGGCTTTGTAACATTCGCTGTGTTGTGTTGAACTATTACGATCTTGGTTTGTTGCAAGTTGGTTTGAAGTCCTTCGTGATTTCAGTTGACTACCGGGATTATATGGGCTCAAGATTAGAAACTTGATTGCTTGTCGATCGTTTCTACACTTGAACTCTTATAATTTGGTCGGTTCTGTGACACTGCTCCTCGACGGAGTGAAGCCCGATGGGCCAAGGCGTCCGCTTCACGACGGGAGAAGCCTCGACCTCCTCGTCCATGGGGCGGGCGTCCTTCGAAGGCCTGTCGCTGCCGGACCCGTCACTTATTGTGATAGGATCCCCCTCGACCCCAGATAGGGGAGGCTCGGGGGCTCCCTCCTACTTTTGGGGGCGAGGCGCCTCGACCCGCTTCGGCGACGGCAGGGTGGACTCCCCCACTAATGGACGAGGCGGGGCGCTCTCGACACCAGTCGACGACCGAGGATCGGAGGAGCCTGTAAGCAATCAAAAGCAAAAAGTCAGTCGCCATGATGATCGACATAAGGGCAACACGACTCCCATGATGATGGGAATGAACCGCTAACCTGAGTCTTTGGAGGCCGCTCCCACCTTAAGCCTCTTGGCCATCGAGGGCTGGGCCTGTTCGAGCGTCCGCTTCAACCTAAGGAGAGAGGAACAAGCGTAAGAGAAGCCGTTACCCGAGAAAATGCAAAGACATCGGAAGGTGAGAATCATAACGTCGAAAATCTTACCCCACAGGAAGGGCGACCCGCCTACCGCCACCTCGACCAGCAGGCCTCGAGCCACCCCGCGTCGAGGCTCCGGGCCCCTTACGAACGGGCGCAAGTCTCGGCTTGGCGTCTCCCGCCTAGCCAGCGCCTGGACTTGTACTCCCGCGACCGGTTTCCCCCTTACTCGAGGCCACGGCATGGCCACAAGTCAGCGGCCCCGTCGCCAGAGACTTAACCCGGTGACCCGCCTTAGACGCGGGAGGAGATTGGGGGTGGGGGACGGTCCGACCTTGCACCGGCGCTGGGGGGATGTCGGCACGGGAGCGGCGTGGAGATGATTCCCTCTGTTGACCTCACGAGATCCGCTTGGCGCCCCCTTTGGGACTCCCGTCCGTGGGATGTCGACACCGGTTTGAGGTGGGCCCTCGAGGATCCGGTCGAGACGGGACGCCATCCCCTCAGAGTCGTCGCTGTCATCGTCACCATCACCACCGTCATCCTCATTGGGGGATTCTTCCTCAGGCTCCCCCCTCTGTCTGGACTTCGCTCGACGAGTCACCAATGCTTGTCGCGCGAGATTTTTCTTCTTCTGCCCCTTCTTTTCTAAGTCCTTTGCGGACTTCAACTTCTCCGTGGACTCATGCCTCTTGTCGCGATCCGCGTCGTCCTCCTTCACCGGAGGCTTTGAGGATCGAGCATCGATTGATCCCTACACGAGCAAAGATAAGTCTTAGAGAAGGTTGAAGGAAATCGAGAATCGGAACCGTAAACAGGAAAACAACTTTCTAGGTCGATCGACCCCTGGTCGGGCCTCATAGGGAAGCCGTTGACGTGCTCAGGCTGAAAATCACCTGCAACGGCCGCCCTAACCCTGGCGGCGACCTCATCATCCGCAGGCGCTTCATTATACGTCCGGCAAGCCTCGAGAGCGCGAGACAAGATGCCAGGCCCATCTCGTCCAACCTCAGCAGCCGAGACATCAACGGGAGCACTCGACGGTGATGTACGAGTGCGGCCGTCAAGCCCTCCTCACGCAGCTTCTTCAGGGCGTCGAGAATGGGGTCGAGCCGCGGCAGGTGGGCTTGGACAACGCCGTATCTCCAGTGGTCCGGGCGCTCCGAGATCAAGCGCCCGGTGTTGGTGGGGAAGAGGTCGTCGTCGTTCCGTAAGTAAAACCGTTGGGAGTCCCATCCGGCATGGTTCGACGTCAACCCCACCGGGATGTACTCGCGCGGCCTCTCCGACTTGCCGGTCTTGAGCACCAAGTTGAGGCACCCGGCCCGTACCGGCTTCCTCACCCCTGTGGTTCCAATGGGGGCATTGAAGAGCTCGCCCCGGTATAGGTGGAGCCACAAGTCCCAGTGAGGCATCATCCCCAGGTAGCCCTCACACACCGCGGCAAAAACCGCCGCGGCGGTGACGGCGTTCGTCGAAAAATGCTGGAGCTCCACCCCGTAGTGGTGGCAGAGCACCAGCATGAAACGACTCGGAGGAGAGCCGAAGCCGTGGCAGTGGAACTTGGTGAAGGAGACCACGTAGGCCTTGGGGCGGCCTTGGCTCCCGGTGGTCCGCCGCCGGCGCGATCCACTCTAGCCGCGACGACGAAGTGCGGGGGCGCAGGAGTCCCTCCCTCTCGAGCTCCAACAGCCGACGCTCCGTTATCGACGACGGGCGCCAGTCGTCGGTGGCGATGAGTCTCACCGGCATTTTCAGGTGGGAGAAGGGCGACTTCACCACTACTTGAGGGTGCGCGCGTGTGAGATGGCAAGGAAGCAGAGGCAAGAACGGAGGCAGAAGGCGGAAGGAGCGACGACAGAATGACCACACGACATTTATAGATGGCAACCCACCAACGGACGGATCCGACGAATGCGCTGCCTAACGGTCCTTATCTCTCTCACAGATGGGACGCTACGAATTCCGCGCCGGTACAGTGTCGCAACGGCTCCTGCCTAAAAAGGCGCGCCCAATGGGCAAAAAGGCGAACCGCCGCGATCTTTTCCTTCCCCTGTAAGCCAAGGTACATATTTATAAGAACCTCGAGAGGTCGCAGGCTGACCCACCGAACGGGTTCGATAGCCGATCTCGAGTACCCGAGTCAGGGATGCCCAGCGAGCGGTCAAAAAACGAGGCCCGCCTTGAGGACTCGCTGGGGATGTCCAAGGCGAGGACGAGATGGTCGAGAGGAATCCCCCCGAGGGGAGGCATCGAGCCACTGGACTCTATCGAACGAGACCAGTAACCCCGACCATGTCGACCCCGCTTTATGAGAACGCCTCCGGGCTACAGCCGACCTCCTCGAACGGGGCACGGGTTCTCACTTGGATTACCCGCTAGGAGCTCAATCTGGGGTAGATGACGCTCGCTCCACCGGGAGTACGTCATGACCCCCGCATGAAACAAATCAATCAAAGCCTTCCACGATGGACATCGAGAGCGCTTCCGCAGATTAGGTATTATAACCCTCGAAGAAGTCAAAAACTCCTCCAAGGGCTCGGGGGCTACCCCCGCGGGGTCGCTCGCGCGCTCCCACAGAAACTTGACCACAAAAAAGAGCCTCTACTTGAGCGCAAGTGCTCGAATAAAGACTCGGGCGCTACTGTCAAGGATATCAGTAAGGGGTACCCTAACTGATGTACATAGCGAGAGCATCCGTACGAAAGTCGAGGCCTTTGACTCGACGCCCCCCAGTTGTACGCACGGTCCTCGACGACCGTAGCCACGAACACGGAAAGAGCGTCCTGCAAATCGACTGGGGCTCGAGCGCCGGCTACTGTCGAATACGGAAACAGGCTCGTACGAATCGAAAGGCCTTGAGTGCAAGGACGTCGCCCGCCGCCTGACGTGGGCACGGGAACCAGGGCATTTAATGCGCCTACCGCGTTCTCACCTAACCCGTCAGTCACGGGAAGCGTGATAGGGAACAAGCACCCATCCTGTCGTGCTTTTTGCAGCCTTCCCCACCAAACAAGCCAGAACGTGGCAGGGCGCAGGGAGTGGGTCGGAACGTCCAGTCAAGACCCCCCTCGAGACGCCCAAAGTCAGCGCTCTGGCTAGCGAGGCGTTACATGGCACCTGACCCTCGAGTAGGCATGTTTCCTTCCTAAAGAAGGATCGGGCAACGAATGACAGCACTTCAACCACTCCGGCAGCTACCGCGACGTACAAGCATGCAACAGATAAACCAGTCCAAGACGGCGCACAGGAGCGGGATTCAGGGGCACGCGTAATCATCATCAAGGTACCAAGACAAGACGGCTCGAGGCCACACCGATACGGAGGCCTCGAGTAGGTCAGCACGCCATACCTCTATCGACCCCTACTCTTTCGCCTATACATGTACCCTAGACGCCTCCTTGGAACTATAAAAGGGGAGGTCCGGGAGCGGATACAAGGGACACGACACAACACAAGACATACGTAGAAGAGCTACCATACTTCATTCTTCCACCCACACAAACTTGTATTCACCCCTGTACAAGCACTTAGGTGCAAGATAATACAAACTCTCCTCCCCCGCTGGACGTAGGGCCTCCTCTTGCCCGAACCAGGATAAATCTTTGTGTCTTTTCTTGCATCACCATCTGGAAAGGGGAGCACGCACACAAGTTTTACTCGTTGGTGTGACCCCCCGGGGGGAAAACACCGACATAGTGCTAATCTTGATGCAAGATAGGTGCACGGTTTGCATGGAACATACCAAATAATTGGAAAACAATCTGGACACACATGATGGAACTCCTAGATGACGTGTGTCATACGAAATATTGCTTCGGTCTGTTTGGAGACAGTGTTAGTTTCAGTGCAAGATAGGTGCAAGGTTTGCACATAATGCAGCATAGGCTAAGAAACCATTTTGGACGCACCCGATGGTACTCCTAGGTAAAAGGCTCAAGTGAAAGCTCGGTTTGGTCTATTTGGAGATAGTGCTAATCTTGATGCAAGATAGATGCACGGTCTGCATGGAACGTACCATATGCTTTGAAATTAATGTGGACACACCTGATAGAACTCCTTGATGACGTGTGTCATATGGAATCTTGCTTTGGTGTGCTTAGAGACAGTATTAGTTTTGGTGCAAGATATGTGCACAGTTTGCGCCTAATGCACCAAAGTCTAAGAAACCATTTTGGAAGCACCTGTTGGTACTCCTAGGTGAAGAGGCTCAAGTGGAGGCTCGGTTCGGTCTGTTTAGAGATAGTGCTAATCTTGATGCAAGATAGGTGCACGATTTGCATGGAACATACCATATGCTCAGAAATCAATTTGGACGCACCAGATGGAACACCTAGATGACATGTGTCATATGGAATCTCACTTTGGTCCGTTTAGAGACAGTGTTAGTTTCAGTGCAAGATAGGTGCACGGTTTGCACCTAATGTACCATAGGATAAGAAACCATTTTGGACGCACCCGATGGTACTCCTAGGTCAAGGGGCTAAAGTGAAAGCTCGGTTTGGTCTGTTTCGAGATAGTGCTAATCTTGATGCAAGATAGATGCACGGTTTGCATGGAACATATGATATGCTTAGAAATCAATTAAGACGCATCTGATATAACTCCTTGATGATGTGTGTCATATGGAATCTTGCTTCGGTTCGTTTGGAGACTGTTAGTTTTGGTAGAAGATTTGCGCATGGTTTACGCCTAATGCACCATAAGCTAAGAAACCATTTTTGACACACCCGATGGTACTCGTAGTTGAAGAGGCTCAAGTGGAGGCCCGATTTGGTCTGTTTGGATATAGTGCTAATCTTGATGCAAGATAGTTGCACAGTTTGCATGAAACGTACCATATGTTAATAAATCAATTTGGATGCACCCAATGGAACTCCTAGTTGACGTGTGTCATATGGAATCTCGCTTCGGTCTGTTTGGAGACAATATTAGTTTCGATGTAAGATAGGTGCATAGTTTGTGCCTAATGCACCATAGTCTAAGAAACTATTTTTGACGCACCTGTTTGTACTCCTAGATGAAGAGGCTCAAGTGGAAGCTCGGTTCGGTCTGTTTGGAGATAGTGCTAATCTTGAATCAAGATAGGTGCACGGTTTGAATGGAACATACCATATGCTCGGAAATCAATTTGGATGGACCCGATGGATATCCATGATGACATGTGTCATATGGAATCTCGCTTTGGTCTGTTTAGAAATAGTGTTAGTTTCGGTGCAAGATATGTGCATGGTTTGCGCCTAATGCACCATAGTCTAAGAAACCATTTTGGAAGTACCTGTTGGTACTTCGGTGAAGAGGCTCAAGTGGAAGCTCGGTTTGATCTATTTGGAGATAGTGCTAATCTTGATGCAAGATAGGTGCATGATTTGCAAGGAACATACCATATGCTTAGAAATCAATTTGGACGCACCCAATGGAATTCCTAGATGACGTGTGTCATATGGAATCTTGCTCCGGTCTGTTCGTAGACATTGTAAGATTTAGTGCAAGATAGGTGCACAGTTTGCGCCTAATGCACCATAGTCTAACAAACCATTTTGGACGCACTATTTTGTACTCCTAGGTGAAGAGGCTCAAGTGGAAGCTTGGTTCGGTCCGTTTGGACATAGTGCTAATCCTTATGCAAGGTAGGTGCATGGTTTGCATGGAACATACCATATGCTTGGAAATCAATTTGGATGCACCTGATGGAACTCCTTCATGACGTTTGTCATATGGAATCTCACTTTGGTGCCTTTGGAGACATTGTTAGTTTCGGTGCAAGATAGGTGCACAGTTTGCACCTAATGCACCATAAGCTAAGAAACCATTTTAGACGCACCCGATGGTACTCGTAGTTGAAGAGGCTCAAGTGGAGGCTCGATTTGGTCTGTTTGGATATAGTGCTAATCTTGATGCAAGATAGGTGCACAGTTTCCATGGAACGTACCATATGTTAAGAAATCAATTTGGACGCACCCAATGGAACTCCTAGATGACGTGTGTCATATGGAATCTTGCTTCGGTCTGTTTGGAGACAATATTAGTTTCGATGTAAGTGTTGACGGTCCTTAATGCTCACATTTAACCATCAACTAATCATGGAAAAGGATCTAAATGCAAGCAACACCTAGACTTAGTGTTTTATCTGACAGAATTCCACGAGTTTTGGTGTTTGTCTATTTCTGCAGGGGGTTATCAGGAAATACCGAAGAAAGGCCCACACGTCGGGTTTACATAGAGATATTAACGTGCCGCACAATTATCTACCATCTAGAAGAGTCCAGAAGCCACGGGAGCGAACGGGAGACGTAACAGAGCCGGGCACTGGGCGCCCGCCCTCCCTTACTGGGCGCCCGCCCTCCCCCCTGGACCAATCAGGGTGAAGTTCGGGGATCATGCTCCACCGACCTAATACTTCAAGGAAAACCACACGATCAATGTCGGTTTGATCCAACGGCCCAGATTCATCTGAAAAGACTATATAAGAAAGGCCCCCTAGCCCCTGGAGATCGTACCTCTTCTACAGAATCAAAGCTAGGGTTTCAATTCTTCATCCAAGTAGAGAGGATCCCTCTAGTTCTTCTAGTTCTACCTCTAGTTCATCTAGATCTAGTTCTAGTTCATCTAGATCTAGTTCTAGTTCATCTAGTTCTAGTTCTAGTTAGTTCTAGTTGTAATTTAGAAAATAGGGAGAGAGAAGAGGAGAGCGGAGGAGGAGCCGGATCTGTCGGATCTTCCTCAACATTATACTTTTGCAGCATCTAGTTCGTTCTTCATCGTTCTCCAGGTTCTTCAATTCATAACTCCTGAGTTCTCTAATTACTTTTATTTACATTCAAGTTATTTATTAGATTCTCGCTTGCATCAAGTGCTCTAATCTTTGAAACATTAGAGTAGTAATTAATAGATTAGACATGGTGTTTAGTCTTGCAATTACCTGGAATTGCACCCAATCCTGCGGATTGTTGTGGTAGCCTTAGGGTAGTGACAGCCCTAATGGTCGACGTATTCCACCTCGTTCGGATCGGTGTTTGTAGGACCGTAGTCGGAGCTTCCTAGCCCCCTTCTCATCTCTTTCTGTGGTTAGTGTTCTGATGTCCAGAAATAGATAATCTTGAAGTAATTCTTGATTCTTAGATCAACTAGAGAACTCTCAGGAAACTTCCTCTCTTCCCACCAAAAAAATAATTATATAGTTATCCTTTGGCGATCTTGGATCTTAATTAGTACACTCACGTTCTCTGTGGAAAATCGATACTCTGGAATACTCCCGGGTGAAAGCTACATCGGTATCCGTGCACTTGCGGATTTTTCTGTTTGCGTTTAAAATACCCAACAGTAAGATAGGTGCATAGTTTGTGCCTAATGCCATAGTCTAAGAAACTATTTTTGACGCACCTGTTTGTACTCCTAGATGAAGAGGCTCAAGTAGAAGCTCGGTTCGGTCTGTTTGGAGATAGTGCTAATCTTGATTCAAGATAGGTGCACGGTTTGAATGGAACATACCATATGCTTGGATATCAATTTGGATGCACCCGATGGATCTCCTTGATGACGTGTGTCATATGGAATCTCGCTTTGGTCTATTTAGAAACAGTGTTAGTTTCGGTGCAAGCCTAATGCACCATAGTCTAAGAAACCATTTTGGAAGCACCTGTTGGTACTTCGGTGAAGAGGCTCAAGTGGAACCTCGGTTTGATCTATTTGGAGATAGTGCTAATCTTGATGCAGGATAGGTGCATGATTTGCAAGGTACATACCATATGCTTAGAAATCAATTTGGACGCACCCAATGGAACAACTAGATGACATGTGTCATATGGAATCTTGCTTCGGTCTGTTTGTAGACATTGTAAGATTTAGTGGAAGATAGGTGCATAGTTTGCGCCTAATGCACCATAGTCTAAGAAACCATTTTGGACGCACTATTTGGTACTCCTGGCTGAAGAGGCTTAAGTGGAAGCTTGATTTGGTCAGTTTGGACATAGTGCTAATCCTTATGCAAGATAGGTGCATGGTTTGCATGGAACATACCATATGCTTGGAAATCAATTTGGATGCACCCGATGGAACTCCTTGATGACATGTGTCATGTGGAATCTCGCTTCGGTCCATTTGAAGACATTGTTAGTTTTAGTGCAAGATAGGTGCACAGTTCGCACCTAATGCACCATAGTCTAAGAAACCGTTTTGGATGCACTTGTTGGTACTCCTAGGTGAAGGGGCTCAAGTGGATGCTCGGTTCGATCTGTTTGGAGATAGTGCTAATCTTGATGCAAGATAGGTGCGCGGTTTGCATGGAACATACCAAATGCTTGGAAAACAATCAAGACGCACATGATGGAACTCCTAGATGATGTGTGTCATACGAAATCTTGCTTCGGTCTATTTGGAGACAGTGTTAGTTTCAGTGCAAGATAGGTGCACGGTTTGCACATCATCTTGGACGCACCCGATGGTACTCCTAGGTAAAAGGCTCAAGTGAAAGCTCGGTTTGGTCTATTTGGAGATAGTGCTAATCTTGATGCAAGATAGATGCACGGTCTGCATGGAACGTACCATATGCTTGGAAATTACTGTGGACACACCTGATAGAACTCCTTGATGACGTGTGTCATATGGAATCTTGCTTTGGTGTGCTTAGAGACAGTATTAGTTTCGGTGCAAGATATGTGCACGGTTTGCGCCTAATGCACGAAGTCTAAGAAACCATTTTGGAAGCACCTGTTGGTACTCCTAGGTGAAGAGGCTCAAGTGGAGGCTCGGTTCGGTCTGTTTAGAGATAGTGCTAATCTTGCTGCAAGATAGGTGCACGATTTGCATGGAACATACCATATGCTTAGAAATCAATTTGGACGCACCAGATGGAACTCCTAGATGAAATGTGTCATATGGAATCTCACTTCTGTCCGTTTAGAGACAGTGTTAGTTTCGGTGCAAGATAGGTGCACGGTTTGCACCTAATGCACCATAGGATAAGAAACCATTTTGGACGCACCCGATGATACTCCTAGGTCAAGGGGATCAAGTGAAAGCTCGGTTTGTTCTGTTTGGAGATAGTGCTAATCTTGAAGCAAGATAGATGCATGGTTCGCATGGAACATATGATATGCTCAGAAATCAATTAGGACGCACCTGATATAACTCCTTGATGATGTGTGTCATATGGAATCTTGCTTCGGTTCGTTTAGAGACATGTATAGCTTTGGTAGAACATATGTGCACGGTTTACGCCTATTGCACCATAGGCTAAGAAACCATTTTGGAAGCACCCGATGGTACTCGTAGTTGAAGAGGCTCAATTTGGTCTGTTCGGATATAGTGCTAATCTTGATGCAAGATAGTTGCACAGTTTGTATGCAACGTACCATATGTTAAGAAATCAATTGGGAAGCACCCAATGGAACTCCTAGATGAAGTGTGTCATATGGAATCTCGCTTCGGTCTATTTGGAGACAATGTTAGTTTCGGTGCAAGATAGGTGCATAGTTTGTGCCTAATGCACCATAGTCTAAGAAACCATTTTTGATGAACCTGTTTGTACTCCTAGATGAAGAGGCTCAAGTGGAATCTCGGTTCGGTCTATTGGAGATAGTGCTAATCTTGATGCAAGATAGGGGCACGGTTTGCATGGAACATACCATATGCTTGGAAATCAATCTTGATGCACCTGTTGGAACTCCTTGATGACTTGTGTCATATGGAATCTCGCTTTGGTCTATTTAGAAACAATGTTAGTTTCGGTGCAAGATATGTGCATGGTTTGCGCCTAATGCACCATAGTCTAAGAAACCATTTTGGAAGCACCTATTGGTACTTTGGTGAAGAGGCTCAAGTGGAAGCTCGGTTTGATCTGTTTGGAGATAGTGCTAATCTTGATGCAAGATAGGTGCATGATTTGCAAGGAACATACCATATGCTTAGAAATCAATTTGGATGCACCCAATGGAACTCCTTGATGACGTGTGTCATATGGAATCTTGCTTCGGTCTGTTTGTAGACATTGTAAGTTTTAGTGCAAGATAGGTGCACAGTTTGTGCATAATGCACCATAGTCTAAGAAACCAGTTTGGATGCACTATTTGGTACTCCTGGGTGAAGTGGCTATAGTGGAAGCTTGCTTCGGTCAGTTTGGAGATGGTGCTAATCCTTATGCAACGTAGGTGCATGGTTTGTATGGAACATACCATATGCTTGGAAATCAATTTGGATGCACCCGATGGAACTCCTTGATGACATCTGTCATATGGAATCTCGCTTCGGTCCATTTGGAGACATTGTTAGTTTCGGTGCAAGATAGCTGCACAGTTTGGACCTAATGCACCATAGTCTAAGAAACCATTTTGGACGCACTTGTTGGTACTCCTAGGTGAAGGGGCTAAAGTGGATGCTCGGTTCGGTCTGTTTGGAGATAGTGCTAATCTTGATGCAAGATAGGTGCACGGTTTGCATGGAACATACCGAATGCTTGGAAATCAATCTGGACGCACATGATGGAACTCCTAGATGACGTGTTCATACAAAATCTTGTTTCGGTCTGTTTGGAGACAGTGTTAGTTTCGGTGCAAGATAGGTGCAAGGTTTGCACATAATGCAGCATAGGCTAAGAAACCATTTTGGACGCACCCGATAGTACTCCTAGGTAAAAGGCTCAAGTGAAAGTTCAGTTTGGTCTATTTGGAGATAGTGCTAATCTTGATGCAAGATAGATGCACGGTCTGCATGGAACGTACCATATGTTTAGAAATTAATTTGGACACAACCGATAGAACTCCTTGATGACGTGTGTCATATGGAATCTCGCTTTGGTGTGCTTAGAGATAGTATTAGTTTTGGTGCAAGATATGTGCACGGTTTGCGCCTAATGCACCAAAGTCTAAGAAACCATTTTAGAAGCACCTGTTGGTACTCCTAGGTGTAGAGGCTCAAGTGGAGGCTCGGTTCGGTCTGTTTAGAGATTGTGTTAATCTTGATGCAAGATAGGTGCACAATTTGCATGAAACATACCATATGCTCAGAAATCAATTTGGACGCACTAGATATAACTCCTAGATGACATGTGTCATATGGAATCTCACTTCGGTCCGATTAGAGACAGTGTTAGTTTCAGTGCAAGATTTGTGCACGGTTTGCACCTAATGCACCATAGGATAAGAAATCATTTTGGACGCACCCAATGGTACTCCTAGGTCAAGGGGCTCAAGTGAAAGCTCGGTTTGGTCTGTTTGGAGATAGTGCTAATCTTGATGCAAGATAGATGCACGGTTTCCATGGAACTTACGAAATGCTCAGAAATCAATTAGGACGCACCTGATATAACTCCTTGATGATGTGTGTCATATGGAATCTTGCTTCGGTTTGTTTAGAGACAGTGTTAGTTTTGGTAGGAGATATGTGCATGGTTTACGCCTAATGCACCATAGTCTAAGAAACCATTTTGGAACCACCTGTTGGTACTTCGGTGAAGAGGCTCAAGTGGAAGCACGGTTTGATCTGTTTAGAGATAGTGCTAATCTTGATGCAAGATAGTTGCACAGTTTGCATGGAACGTACCATATGTTAAGAAATCAATTTGGACACACCCAAAGGAACTCCTAGATGACGTGTGTCATATGGAATCTCGCTTCGGTCCGTTTGTAGACATTGTAAGTTTCGGTGAAAGATAGGTGCACAGTTTGCGCCTAATGCACCATAGTCTAAGAAACTAGTTTGGACGCACCTGTTTGTACTCCTAGATGAAGAGGCTCAAGTGGAAGCTTGGTTCGGTCTGTTTGGAGATAGTGCTAATCTTGATGCAAGATATGTGCACGGATTGCATGGAACATACCATATGCTTGGAAATCAATTTGGATGCACCCGATGGAACTCCTAGATGACGTGTGTCATACGAAATCTTATTTCGGTCTGTTTGGAGACATTGTTAGTTTTGGCACAAGATAGGTGCAAGGTTTGCACATAATGCAGCATAGGCTAAGAAACCATTTTGGAAGCACCTGTTGGTACTTCGGTGAAGAGGCTCAAGTGGAAGCTCGGTTTGATCTGTTTGGAGATAGTGCTAATCTTGATGCGAGATAGATGCACGGTCTGCATGGAACGTACCATATGCTTAGAAATTAATTTAGACACACCCGATAGAACTCCATATGACGTGTGTCATATGGAATCTCGCTTTGGTGTGCTTAGAGATAGTATTAGTTTCGGTGCAAGATATGTGCACAGTTTGCGCCTTATGCAAAAAAGTCTAAGAAACCATTTTTGAAGCACCTGTTGGTACTCCTAGGTGAAGAGGCTCAAGTGGAGGCTCGGTGTGCTAATCTTGATGCAAGATAGGTGCACGATTTGCATGGGTCATACCATATGCTCAGAAGTCAATTTGGATGCACCACATGGAACTCCTAGATGGCATGTGTCATATGGAATCTCACTTCGGTCCGTTTAGAGACTGTGTTAGTTTCGGTGCAAGATAGGTGCACAGTTTGCACCAAATGCACCATAGGATAAGAAACCATTTTGGACGCACCCGATGGTACACCTAGGTCAAGGGGCTCAAGTGAATGCTCGGTTTGGTCTGTTTGGAGATAGTGCTAATCTTGATGCAAGATAGATGCACGGTTTGCATGGAACATACGATATGCTCAGAAATCAATTAGGACGCACCTGATATAACTCCTTGATGATATGTGACATATGGAACCTTGCTTCGATTTGTTTAGAGACAATGTTAGCTTTGGTAGAAGATATATGCACGGTTTACGCCTAATGCACCATAGGCTAACCATTTTAGACGCACCCGATGGTACTCATAGTTGAAGTGGCTCAAGTGGAGGCTCGATTTGGTCTGTTCGGATATAGTGCTAATCTTGATGCAAGATAGTTGCACAGTTTGCATGAAACGTACCATATGTTAAGAAATCAATTTGGACGCACCCAACAGAACTCCTAGATGACGTGTGTCATATGGAATCTCGCTTCGGTCTCTTTGGAGACAATGTTAGTTTCGGTGCAAGATAGGTGCATAGTTTGTGCCAAATGCACTAAAAACCATTTTTGACGCACCTGTTTGTACTCCTAGATGAAGAGGCTCAAGTGGAAGCTCGGTTCGGTCTGTTTGGAGATAGTGCTAATCTTGATGCAAGATAGGTGCACGGTTTGCATGGAACATACCATATGCTTGGAAATCAATTTGGATGCACCCGATGGAACTCCTTGATGACGTGTGACATATGGAATCTCGCTTTGGTATATTTAGAAACAGTGTTAGTTTCGGTGCAAGATATGTGCATGGTTTGCGCCTAATGCACCATAGTCTAAGAAACCATTTTGGAAACACCTGTTGGTACTTCGGTGAAGAGGCTCAAGTGGAAGCTCGGTTTAATTTGTTTGGAGATAGTGCAAATCTTGATGCAAGATAGGTGCATGATTTGCATGGAACATACCATATGCTTAGAAATCAATTTTGACGCACCCGATGGAACTCCTTGCTTCGGTTCGTTTGTAGAATTGTAAGTTTTAGTGCAAAATAGGTGCACAGTTTGCACCTAATGCACCATAGTCTAAGAAACCATTTTGGACGCACTATTTGGTACTCCTGGGCGAAGAGGCTCAAGTGTAAGCTTGGTTCGGTCAGTTTGGAGATAGTGCTAATCCTTATGCAAGGTCGGTGCATGGTTTACATGGAACATACCAAATGCTTGGAAATCAATTTCGATGCACCCGATGGAACTCCTTGATGATGTGTGTCATATGGAATCACGCTTCGGTCCATTTGGAGACATTGTTAGTTTCGGTGCAAGATAGGTGCACAGTTTGCACCTAATGCACCATAGTCTCAGAAAACATTTCGGACACACTTGTTGGTACTGCTAGGTGAAGTGGCTCAAGTGGTTGCTCGGTTCGGTCTGTATGGAGATAGTGCTAATCTTGATGCAAGATAGGTGAACGGTTTGCATGGAACATACCAAATGCTTGGAAAACAATCTGGACGCACATGATGGAACTCCTAGATGACGTGTGTCATATGAAATCTTGCTTCGGTCTGTTTGGAGACAGTGTTAGTTTCGCTGCAGGATAGGTGCAAGGTTTGCACATAATGCAACATAGGCTAAGAAACCATTCGGACGCACCCGATGGTACTCCTAGGTAAAAGGCTCAAGTGAAAGCTTGGTTTGGTCTATTTGGAGATAGTGCTAATCTTGATGAAGGATAGATGCACGGTCTGCATGGAACGTACCAAATGCTTAGAAATTAATTTTGACACACCCGATAGAACTCTTTGATGACGTGTGTCATATGGAACCTCGCTTTGGTGTGCTTAGAGACAGTATTAGTTTCGGTGCAAGATATGTACACAGTTTGCGCCTAATGCACCAAAGTCTAAGAAACTATTTGGAAGCACCTGTTGTTACTCCTAGGTGAAGAGGCTCAAGTGGAGGCTCGATTCGGTCTATTTAGAGATAGTGTTAATCTTGATGCAAAATAGGTGCACGATTTGCATGGAACATACCATATGCTCAGAAATCAATTTGGACACACCAGATGGAACTCCTAGATGACATGTGTCATATGGAATCTCACTTTGGTCTGTTTAGAGATAGTGTTAGTTTCAGTGCAAGATAGGTAACCGGTTTGCACCTAATGCACCATAGGATACGAAACCATTTTGGACGCACCCGTTGGTACTCCTAGGTCAAGGGGCTCAAGTGAAAGCTCGGTTTGGTCTGTTTGGTGATAGTACTAATCTTGATGTAAGATAGATGCACGGTTTACATGAAACATACGATATGCTCAGAAATCAATTAGGACGCACCTGATATAACTCCATGATGATGTGTGTCATATGGAATCTTGCTTCGGTTCGTTTAGAGACAGTGTTAGTTTTGGTAGAAGATATGTGCACGGTTTACGCCTAATGCACCATAGGCTAAGAAACCATTTTAGACGCACCCGATGGTACTCGTAGTTGAAGAGGCTGGAGGCTCGATTTGGTTTGTTCAGATATAGTGCTAATCTTGATGCAAGATAGTTGCACAGTTTGCATGGAACGTACCATATGTTAAGAAATCAATTTGGACGCACCCAATGGAACTCCTAGATGACGTGTGTCATATGGAATCTCGCTTTGGTCTATTTGGAGACAATGTTAGTTTCGGTGCAAGATAGGTGCATAGTTTCTGCCTAATGCACCATAGTCTAAGAAACCATTTTGGACGCACTATTTGGTACTCCTAGGTGAAGAGGCACAAGTGGAAGCTTGGTTTAGTCAATTTGGAGATAGTACTAATCCTGATGCAAGGTAGGTGCATGGTTTGCATGGAACATACCATATGCTTGGAAATCAATTTGGATGCACCCGATGGAACTCCTTGATGACGTGTGTCATATGGAATCTTGCTTTGGTTAGTTTAGAAACAGTGTTAGTTTTGGTGCAAGATATGTGCATGGTTTACGCCTAATGCACCATAGTCTAAGAAACCATTTTGGAAGCACCTGTTGGTACTTCGGTGAAGAGGCTCAAGTGGAAGCTCGGTTTGATCTGTTTGGAGATAGTACTAATCTTGATGCAAGATAGGTTCATGATTTGCAAGGAACATACCATATGCTTAGAAACCAATTTGGACGCACCCAATGGAACTCCTAGATGATGTGTGTCATATGGAATCTTGCTTCGGTCCATTTGTAGACAATGTAAGTTTAAGTGCAAGATAGGTGCATAGTTTGCGCCTAATGCACCATAGTCTAAGAAACCATTTTGGACGCACTATTTGGTACTCCTAGGTGAAGAGGCTCAAGTGGAAGCTCGGTTCGGTCTGTTTGGAGATAGTGCTAATCTTGATGCAAGATAGGTGCACGGTTTGCATGGAACATACCATATGCTTGGAAATCAATTTGGATGCACCCGATGGAACTCCTTGATGACGTGTGACATATGGAATCTCGCTTTGGTATATTTAGAAATAGTGTTAGTTTCGGTGCAAGATATGTGCATGGTTTGCGCCTAATGCACCATAGTCTAAGAAACCATTTTGGAAACACCTGTTGGTACTTCAGTGAAGAGGCTCAAGTGGAAGCTCGGTTTAATTTGTTTGGAGATAGTGCAAATCTTGATGCAAGATAGGTGCATGATTTGCATGGAACATACCATATGCTTAGAAATCAATTTTGACGCACCCGATGGAACTCCTTGCTTCGGTTCGTTTGTAGAATTGTAAGTTTTAGTGCAAAATAGGTGCATAGTTTGCACCTAATGCACCATAGTCTAAGAAACCATTTTGGACGCACTATTTGGTACTCCTGGGCGAAGAGGCTCAAGTGGAAGCTTGGTTTGGTCAGTTTGGAGATAGTGCTAATCCTTATGCAAGGTCGGTGCATGGTTTACATGGAACATACCAAATGCTTGGAAATCAATTTCGATGCACCCGACGGAACTCCTTGATGATGTGTGTCATATGGAATCACGCTTCGGTCCATTTGGAGACATTGTTAGTTTCGGTGCAAGATAGGTGCACAGTTTGCACCTAATGCACCATAGTCTCAGAAAACATTTCGGACACACTTGTTGGTACTGCTAGGTGAAGTGGCTCAAGTGGTTGCTCGGTTCGGTCTGTTTGGAGATAGTGCTAATCTTGATGCAAGATAGGTGAACGGTTTGCATGGAACATACCAAATGCTTGGAAAACAATCTGGACGCACATGATGGAACTCCTAGATGACGTGTGTCATATGAAATCTTGCTTCGGTCTGTTTGGAGACAGTGTTAGTTTCGCTGTAGGATAGGTGCAAGGTTTGCACATAATGCAACATAGGCTAAGAAACCATTCGGACGCACCCGATGGTACTCCTAGGTAAAAGGCTCAAGTGAAAGCTTGGTTTGGTCTATTTGGAGATAGTGCTAATCTTGATGAAGGATAGATGCACGGTCTGCATGGAACGTACCAAATGCTTAGAAATTAATTTTGACACACCCGATAGAACTCTTTGATGACGTGTGTCATATGGAACCTCGCTTTGGTGTGCTTAGAGACAGTATTAGTTTCGGTGCAAGATATGTACACAGTTTGCGCCTAATGCACCAAAGTCTAAGAAACTATTTGGAAGCACCTGTTGTTACTCCTAGGTGAAGAGGCTCAAGTGGAGGCTCGATTCGGTCTATTTAGAGATAGTGTTAATCTTGATGCAAAATAGGTGCACGATTTGCATGGAACATACCATATGCTCAGAAATCAATTTGGACACACCAGATGGAACTCCTAGATGACATGTGTCATATGGAATCTCACTTTGGTCTGTTTAGAGATAGTGTTAGTTTCAGTGCAAGATAGGTAACCGGTTTGCACCTAATGCACCATAGGATACGAAACCATTTTGGACGCACCCGTTGGTACTCCTAGGTCAAGGGGCTCAAGTGAAAGCTCGGTTTGGTCTGTTTGGTGATAGTACTAATCTTGATGTAAGATAGATGCACGGTTTACATGAAACATACGATATGCTCAGAAATCAATTAGGACGCACCTGATATAACTCCATGATGATGTGTGTCATATGGAATCTTGCTTCGGTTCATTTAGAGACAGTGTTAGTTTTGGTAGAAGATATGTGCACGGTTTACGCCTAATGCACCATAGGCTAAGAAACCATTTTAGACGCACCCGATGGTACTCGTAGTTGAAGAGGCTGGAGGCTCGATTTGGTTTGTTCGGATATAGTGCTAATCTTGATGCAAGATAGTTGCACAGTTTGCATGGAACGTACCATATGTTAAGAAATCAATTTGGACGCACCCAATGGAACTCCTAGATGACGTGTGTCATATGGAATCTCGCTTTGGTCTATTTGGAGACAATGTTAGTTTCGGTGCAAGATAGGTGCATAGTTTCTACCTAATGCACCATAGTCTAAGAAACCATTTTGGACGCACTATTTGGTACTCCTGGGTGAAGAGGCACAAGTGGAAGCTTGGTTCAGTCAATTTGGAGATAGTACTAATCCTGATGCAAGGTAGGTGCATGGTTTGCATGGAACATACCATATGCTTGGAAATCAATTTGGATGCACCCGATGGAACTCCTTGATGACGTGTTTCATATGGAATCTTGCTTTGGTTAGTTTAGAAACAGTGTTAGTTTTGGTGGAAGATATGTGCATGGTTTACGCCTAATGCACCATAGTCTAAGAAACCATTTTGGAAGCACCTGTTGGTACTTCGGTGAAGAGGCTCAAGTGGAAGCTCGGTTTGATCTGTTTGGAGATAGTACTAATCTTGATGCAAGATTGGTGCATGATTTGCAAGGAACATACCATATGCTTAGAAACCAATTTGGACGCACCCAATGGAACTCCTAGATGATGTGTGTCATATGGAATCTTGCTTCGGTCCATTTGTAGACAATGTAAGTTTAAGTGCAAGATAGGTGCATAGTTTGCGCCTAATGCACCATAGTCTAAGAAACCATTTTGGACGCACTATTTGGTACTCCTAGGTGAAGAGGCTCAAGTGGAAGCTTGGTTCGGTCAGTTTGGAGATAGTGCTAATCCTTATGCAAGGTCGGTGCATGGTTTGCATGGAATATACCATATGCTTGGAAATCAAACCGGCGCAGAATTTGGAGCGCCCCGTCTGTGAGGAGAAAAAAGACCGTTAGGCGGCGCATTTATGGGGGGAGTTACCTCATTTATCGGATCTGTCAGTTGGTGGGTTGCTGCCTATAAATATCCCGTTGCATCGCCGCCGTTCTCCCTTCCGCCTTCTGTCTTCATTCTTGCCTTAGCCCTCTCGCCATCTCACGCGCGCGCACCCCCTCGAGCAGTAGTGAATCCGCCCTCTTTCCATCCAAGATGCCTGTGAGACTCGTCGCCGCCGACGACTGGCGCCCGTCGTCGATGACGGAACGCCGGTTGCTGGAGCTTGAGAGGGAGGGACTCTTGCGCCACCGCACATCGCTATCGTCGCCGGAGTGGATCGCACCGCCAGCGGACAATAGAGAGCCCAAGCCGCCCAAGGGCTACGTGGTTTTGTTCGCCAAGTTCCACCGCCACGGCCTGGGCGCTCCTCCAAGCCGCTTCATGCGGGCGCTCTGCCACCATTACGGGGTGGAGCTGCAGCACTTCTCCCCAAATGCCATCACTGTCGCGGCGATCTTTGCCGCGGTGTGTGAGGGTTATTTGGGGATGATGCCCCACTGGGAGCTGTGGCTCCACCTCTACAGAGGCGAGCTCTTCAACGCCCCCGCTGGAGCCGCCGGAGTGAGGAAACCCGTGCGGGCCAGGTGCCTGAACCTGGTGCTGAAGACGGGGAAGACGGAGAGGCCACAGGAGTACATCTCGGTGGGGTTATCGTCGAACCACGCCGGGTGGGACTCCCAGTGGTTTTATCTACGGAACGACGACGGTCTCCTCCCTGCCTACAACGGCCGCCTGATTACGGAGCGCCCAGAGAATTGGACGTACGGCGTCGTCCAGGTTCACCAGTCGCGGCTCGACCCCCTCCTCGACGCCTTGAAGAAGCTACGTGTGGAGGGCCTGTGTGCTGCTCTCGTCCTCTCGGCCGTCCATCATCGGAGAGTTCTCCCGCTGATGTCTCGGCCGCTGAGGATGGATGAGATGGGGCCCGACGCTTCGTCCCGGGACCTCGAGGCGTGCCGGATGTCCAACGAGGCTCCGGCAGATGATGAAGTCGCGGCCCGGGTCAGGGCAGCCGTTGCCGGCGACTTCCAGCCGGAGCACGTCAATGGCTTCCCCATGAGGCCTGATGCGGGCTCGATCGACCTGGTACGTTTTTTTCTTGTATATGGCTTCGATTCTGGATTTCTTTCGATCCCCTTTTGAGCTTGTCTTTGTTCTGGCAGGGACATATCGATGTCCGTTCCTCGAGGCCTCCAGTAAAGGCGGACGAGGTCGATCGTGACAAGCGGCGCCAGTCCGCTGAGAAACAAAAGTCCGCCAAGGACTCACAGATGAAAGAGAAGAAGAAGAAGAATCTCGACCGCCAATCGCTAGAGGCGCGTCGAGCCAAGTCCAGGCAGAGGGGGGAGCCTGAAAAGAATCCCCCAGTGAGGACGACGGCGATGACGATAGCGACGACTCCGAGGGGATGGCGTCTCATCTCGACCGCATCCTTGAAGGTCTACCTCGAGGCGACGTCGACGCCCCGCGGACAGGAGCGCCAAAGGAGGGGCCAGGCGGATCTCACCGCGCCCGCGCTGACACCCCTCCCGCGCCCGCGCCAAGTCAGGCCATCCCGCACCACCAACCTCCCCTTGCACCAAAGGCGGGTGGCCGGGCTAAGCCCCAGGCGACGGGGCCGTTGACCCGTGGCCGCGCCGCGGCCTCCAAAAAGGGAGACGCTGGCAGCAGGAGCGCTAGCCCCGGCGCTCGCCCGGTGGGAGATGCTGGACCAAGGCCCGCGCCTGCCCGTGAGGGGCTTGGAGCCTCGACGCGAGGTGGTTCGAGGCCCACCGGTCGAGGTACCGGCAAGCGAGCCGTTCTCCCTGTGGGGTAAGTTCTTCGACGCTGTGATTCTCATCCTCCTGTTTCCTTGCGTTTTCTCATATAACGGTCTTCCTTACGCCCATTTCTTTTTCCTCAGGTTGAAGCGGACGCTTGAGCAGGCCCAGCCTTCAATGGCGAAAAGGCTCAAGGTGGGAGCGGCCTCTAAGGATTCAGGTTAGTTGTTTTATTCCCGTTGCTGTGGGATTTGTGTTGTTCTTATGTTGACCGCCATAATGACTGACCTTTGTTTTTCGTTTTATAGGCTCCTCCGACCCTCAACCACCGACTGGTACCGAGAGTGCCTCGCCCCGTCCCCTGGCGGGTGAGTCTGCCCCGTCGTCGCCAAAACGAGCCGAGGCGCCTCAGCCCCAAGGGTAGGAGGGAGCCCCCGAGCCTCCCCGATCGGGGGTCGAGGGGGATCCGATTACCATAAGTGATGGGTCAGGCGGCGACGGGACCTCGAGGGATGCCCGTCCTATGGACGAGGAGGCCCAGACTTCTCTTGTCGCGAGACGGACGCCCTGGCCTGCCGGAGTAGGACCGTGAGCAAGAGACACGGCGGCAACTGCAGGAGTAGGACCGTCAACAAGATCCTCGGGAGCTTGAGGAGCAGCAGCAGCAGAGGGGCCAGCCATCGGAGGAACCGCTCGTGCCTCCTCCTCACAGTCCACCCCAACCGGTACTACCGGCGCCGAAAGAGCCCGGGAACCAGGAAGAGGGTCTGCCGGTTTTCGGCCCTCCGACCCCGGCGTGGCTCCGTCTAGGGGCGCCTGCCGTGATCCCAGCAGAGTCGGGGTGGGTGGACGGCGTGGTGGCACTTGCCTGCATGATGCGCACCCCCGTCGACCCCGAGTCCGAGATCAGGAGGACGATCTACGGCATGGACGGAATCGCTACGGGGTTCCTCCGGGAGCGTCAGTCGTGGGAGGACCGTATTCGCGCCGAGGAGGATGAGGTCGGGACATCGGGCGGTGGCGGAGGCAGCGAAACCGGCACCTGGAAGACGGTGGACGACGACGGGCGGTTCCCCTCCCTCGTCGACTTGTTCTTGCGCCACGGGGGGTCACTCGAGACCGCCGAGGAGCTCATCCGTGGTGTCAAGGCGCGGGCCGACCAGGAGATGGAGAATTGGTGTCCCGATCGGATCCGCATCCTGGCTTCCACCGATCCGTCTGAGCCCAACATCTTCGTGGACGATCGGAAGGAGGCTGAGAAGTGGGAGCACATCGAGGAGCTCCGCCTCTGGATGAAGCACACAGTGGGGCTCCTATCGAACGTTGTAAACAACGGGCTCGGACCAGCCTACTTTGTAAGTATCGTTCAGTCTTTCAATCTTTATGGAACTTATTGGTTTTGTGTTCTAACTGATCGATCACTGGCTCGCAGGACCTGAAAGTGACCTCCCGCATTAAGTCAAGCTTCATTCACGCCACGAGAGGCGGCTGGGAGCAGCTCCCCATCCTCAAGGACGAACTCCTGGTGTCGCAGGAGAAACTCCTCAAGGCTTATAAAGAGCTCTTGACGCTCGAGGAGGAGAAGAAGGAGAGGGAGGCTGCCCTGGTCGAGGCTCGAGAGGCCTCAAGGAAGGCGGTGGAAGAGATTGTGCTGTTGAGGGAGCGGGCTCTGACGGTCGAGGAGGCTGCGTCTAAAGCCCGGGAGGAGGCCCTGTCCTACAAGAACATCGTTGCTGACCTGGACAAGGAGAAGGGCCTCCTCAAGACTGACCTGGACTCCCTCCGAGAATCCTTCCAGAGGATGAAGGTGGAGTATGTGAACAGCGAGGTCGCCAGGAGCGCCACGGAGGAGGCAAAGAAGAAGGCCCTTGAATACCTCGAGGCGGAGCGGGCTCGATCCCGCAGGCTCTCTAACGACGTCGATCGTCTGAAGAGGGCGCTGCTGGAGAAGGAAGGAGCCATCATGCAGGCCGGCAAGGCGATCGAGGATCTGCGCGTCGCCAACACCGAGCTGGCGCGCTTCAACAGGGAGGTCGAGAGGGCCAACACCAATTTGGTTAGCGAAAACACGGCTCTGGAGGAGAGCATCCGTGGTATGTTTTCTATTATCGAGTTTCTTTTCTGAGGTGTGTTTGGTGTTATCTAATCCACTCATGTTGATTCTTGCAGGGCTCAAGGACGAGCTGCTGGCTGCCCAAGTCGAGGCCCGCTCCATCAAGACCCAGCTCGAGGGGGAGGTCGCCTTGAACGGTCGTCTATGGACTGCGATAAGCGACCTCTCGGCTTCCTGGGAGCTCGAGCCTGTTGACGAGTCGAGGGAGAAGGCTCGGGGCGACGCACTCGTCGACCAGCTATGCTATCTTGGAGCTACGCTGAGGGACTGGGTTCGAGACACCCTCCACGTCGGAGTGAAGCGGGCGATGGCGGTAGTCTGCTCAAGCTTCTCCTACGACATGGAGGTGGTGTCCCACGGCTTCATCACTGACATCTCCAAGACTGACGCGGAGAACGAGGAGAGGCTCCACGCCTTGATCGACGACGCAGAGGTTCCTAGAGAGGTTGGCTAAGCTATTCGAGCGAGAGGTACTTCCTCCTAAGACTAGCTCAGGCGCGGGTGAGGATGGTGAGGGTCGAGACGCGGACTGAGGCCTGCGAGCCTACTCTGGGTGCCTGGGCCCCTTGTATAGTACTCTGTTAATTTGTATTTAATTAATACAATGTCTTTTAAGTGGTTGTCAAATGTTTATCTGTCTTTTCGCTCGAGGCTCTTTTATTTCCCTTTGCGCCTATATTTGTATTCCTCGTCTGATCTTTTGTATAAGGCGATCTCGGTTGCATCAAGGGTGAGGAAGCGAGTAGAGTTTCCGTAGCCCGGGGGCGTAGGAGTTCTCAAGCTCGTCGTCTCTCAGCCCTTAAGGGGCTCGAGGTGCCTCTACTACTTGACCATACGAGATTTCTGATAGGAAAGAAAGGGTTACTTGGTTTTTTCGACATTTGGGGTGGTCACCCCCAGCTAGCCCCCGAGGGTGTATTGACTATGATGGGTCATAGTCGGTACTCCCTTCTAACGTCGAGATTTTGACTCGTAAAAAAGTAAATTGCCCGAGGGAAAGACTTTATTTCTTCCTGCATTCATTTACAAAGCCTTGGTATAGAATGTATATGGGAACATAAAGCTTTGAAATTCTAGGGGTAGAATCGACGTAGCTGTTCGATGTTCCATGCGTTGGTGAAGATCGCTCCCTTTTCGTCCGCGAGCTTGTATGTCCCCGGCTTCAAGACCTCGGCCACTACGTATGGGCCCTCCCAAGGTGGAGTCAGCTTGTGGCATCCTTGATTGCTTTGCCGCCATCGTAGGATGAGGTCGCCCACGTTCAAGTCCCTCTTGCGTACGTGCTTGTCGTGGTAGCGTCGAAGTTTCTGCTGGTATCTGGCAGAGTTGAGGAGGGCCATGTCTCGAGCTTCCTCGAGTTGGTCGACCGCGTTTTCTTGAGTTCGTTGTACGCTTTGAGTCGAGGGGATCCATACTCGAGGTCCGTTAGAAGCACAGCCTCAGAGCCATAGACTATGAAGAATGGGGTGTATTTTGTGGCCCTGCTTGGCGTCGTCCTTAAGCTCCATAGAACTGAGGAAAGCTCCTCGACCCATTTCTTGCCGAATTTCTTCAAGCGATTGTAGATCCTCGGTTTGAGCCCTTGCAGGATCATGCCGTTGGCATGCTCAACCTGGCCGTTAGTTAGAGGGTGGGCCACTACAGACCAGTTCACATGGATGTGATGCTGATCGCAGAAGTCCAAGAACTTCTTGTCGGTGAACTGAGTGCCGTTGTCAGTGATGATGACGTTGCGAATCCCAAACCGGTGGATGATGTCGGTGAAGAAAAGGACGGCCTGCTCGGAACGGATATTGGTGATGGGTCGAGCGTCGATCCATTTGGAGAACTTGTCGATGGCCACCAACAAGTGGGTGTACCCCCCTTTTGCCTTTTGTAGAGGCCCTAATAAGTCGAGCCCCCATACCACAAATGGCCATGTGATCGGGATCATCTGTAGAGCGTGGGCAGGCAGGTGCGTCTGTTTGGCGTAGAATTGGCACCCATGGCATGAGCGTACGAGCTCGATGGCATCAGCTACGGCCGTTGGCCAGTAGAAGCCTTGTCGGAAGGCGTTCCCTAGAGGGTCCGCGGAGCAGCATGATGGCCACAAGCCCCCGAGTGTAAATCCTCGAGGAGTTTTTGGCCTTCTTCTATGGTGATGCAACGCTGCAGGACCCCTGTTGGGCTTTGTCGATATAGCTCATTGTCCTCGCCGTAGATTACATATGATTTGGCCCGTCGAGCGATACGGCGGGCCTCGGATCGACCTTCTGGTAGCTCACAGTAGATTAGGCAGTCGAGGAATGGCGTGCGCCAGTCGAACGGTTGACCGAGACGCTATTCCACCTCCATTACCTCAGCTGCCATTAGTAGCGCTTCGACGGTGTCGGTTTGCTGGGTAGGAGCAGCTTCGACGCTAGCCCCGAGCCCAAGTCGACGGATGGCTCGTGAAGATCTCTCGCGAACGCGTCAGGTGGTACCGTGCCTCGAGTCGATGAGATCTTGGCGAGTTCGTCGACCGCCTCGTTGTAGCGTCGGGTGACGTGGACGAGCTCGAGGCCATGGAACTTGTCCTCAAGTCGACGGACTTCCTTGCAGTACGCCTCCATTTTCGGGTCGTGGCAGCTTGAGGTCTTCATCACTTGGTCGATGACGAGCTGGGAGTCGCCTCAGACGTCGAGGTGTCGGACTCCTAGCTCGATGGCAATCTTCAGACCGTTGACAAGGGCCTCGTATTCCGCGACGTTGTTGGACGCTGCAAAGTGAATTCTGATGACATACCTCATATGAACACCTAGGGGCGAGATGAACAGCAGGCCGGCCCCAGCTCCCGTCTTCATGAGAGACCCGTCGAAGTACATCGTCCACAGCTCCGACTGAACCTGAGCCGGGGGAAGCTGGGAGTCTGTCCATTCCGCGACGAAATCCACCAGGGCTTGCGACTTGATAGCCTTACGAGGCACATAAGTGAGAGTCTCACTCATGAGCTCGACCGACCACTTGGCGATTCTTCCCGTGGCCTCCCGACTTTGGATGATCTCGCCCAGGGGGAAGGACGAGACCACCGTGATAGGGTGGCCGAGGAAGTAGTGCTGCAGCTTGCGTCGGGCGAGGATTATGGCGTAGATCAGCTTCTGGATCTGGGGGTAACGTGCCTTGGTCTTCGAGAGCACCTCGCTGATGAAATAGACCGGCCTCTGGACTGGCAACGCATGCCCCTCCTCCTTCCTCTCGACCACCACCGCCGCACTGACGACCTGGGTCGTCGAGGCGACGTATAGGAGCAGAGGTTCTGCGGGTTGAGGCGGGACCAAGACTGGTGCAGAGGTCAGCGTTTTCTTTAAGTTGTCGAGGGCTTCCTCGGCTTCTGGAGTCCAAGAGAAACGCTCGACTTTCTTCAGAAGTCGATACAGTGGCAACGCCTTTTCTCCCAATCTCGAGATAAAGCGACTCAGCGCCGCTAAGCATCCCGTGACTCTCTGCACGCCCTTGACGTCTGGATCGGCCCCATTCTTGTGATGGCCGAGACTTTCTCGGGGTTGGCCTCGATGCCGCGCTGGGAAACGATGTATCCCAAGAGCATGCCTCGAGGTACGCCGAAAACGCACTTCTCGGGGTTGAGTTTGATCTGGTTGGCGCGTAAGCAGCTGAAAGCGATCTCGAGGTCCTGGATCAGGTCTCCCCGTCGCCTGGACTTGGCGACGATGTCGTCGACATAGGCCTCGACCGTCGACCCTATGTGCTTGCCAAACACGTGGAGCATGCAACGCTGATATGTGGCTCCCGCATTTTGAAGCCCGAAAGGCATGGTTACATAGCAATACATCCCGAAAGGTGTGATGAAAGATGTCGCGAGCTGGTCGGACTCTTTCATATTTATTTGATGGTAACCAGAATATGCATCAAGAAAAGAAAGGGTTTCACATCCCGCAGTAGAATCAACAATTTGATCAATACGTGGTAATGGAAAAGGAACTTTCGGACATGCTTTATTTAAACTCGTGTAATCGACACACATCCTCATTTTCCCATTCTTTTTCTTAACTAGTACAGGGTTCGCTAACTAGTCGGGATGGTGAACCTCCTTGATGAATCCGGCCGTCAAAAGCTTGTGGATCTCCTCGCCAATGATCTTGCGCTTCTCCTCGTCGAATCGGCGCAACCGTTGCTTCACTGGCTTGGAACCGGCTCGAAATTCCAAGGAGTGCTCGGCGACTTCCCTCGGTATGCCTGACATATCCGAGGGACTCCATGCAAACATGTCGGCGTTCACACGGAGAAAGTCGACGAGCACAGCTTCCTATTTGGGGTCGAGGTCGGCGCTAATCGTCAGCGCCTTGCCGTCACAGTTGTTGGGGTCGAGTGGGATCTTCTTGGTTCCCTCCGCCGACTCAAAGCTGCCCGCGTGGCGCTTGGGCTCTGGAGCCTCAGCGGCCAGGGCTTCGAGCATCGAGACGAGCTCAGTGGAATTCTCGACTGCCTCCCCATACTCGACGCACTCGACGTCGCACTCGTACGCGTGCTCGAAGGAGGAGCTGACGGTGATGACGCCCTTGGGACCGGGCATCTTCAGCTTCAGGTTGGTGTAGTTGGGGATAGCCATGAATTTGGCGTAACCCGGGCGTCCGTTGATGGCGTGGTACGTGCCCCGGAACCCCACCACCTCAGAGGTGAGGGTCTCCTTTCTGATGTTGGCCGCCGTGCCAAAGCAGACCGGTAGGTCGATTCGACCCACTGGCAGCGCCTTCTTCCCTGGTACGACGCCATGGAAGCCACAAGCGCTTGGTTGGAGTCGCGCCCTGTCGATGCCTAGGAGGTCGAGGGTTCGAGGTAGATGATGTTGAGGCTGCTGCCGCCATCCATCAGCACCTTTGAGAGCCGGGTGTTGACGATGATGGGGTCGACGACGAGCGGGTAGACGCCAGGGGCAACTACCTTGTCGGGGTGGTCCTCTCGATCGAAGGTGATGGGGGTGCTCGACCAGCTAAGGTACTAGGGCACCGCCATCCTTGCCGTGAAGACCTCACGACATTCCCTCTTGCGCTGCCTTGCGGTCAACTGCATCGAGGGCCCACCGTAGATCATGTAGCAGTCGTGGACGGTAGGGAAACCGTCGTCGTCTTTGTTGTCCTCCTTATCGCTGCCCTTGTCCTTCTTTGGGTCGTCGCGTGCGTCCTTCTTGAACCCCAGACCGTCGAAATGCTTTTTTAGCATACGACAGTCCTTGAGCTTGTGGTTGGCTCCTCCCTTATGGTAAGGGCACGGCTCCTCTAGCATCTTATCGAAGATGCCCCCATCTGGAGGGCCTCGAGGCTTTTTGTGTTCCATGGCAGCGATGAGATCGTCGTCGAAGTCTTCCCGCTGGAACGGCCGAGTTTTCTTCTTCTTCTTGTTCTTCTTGGGCCCTCGACTGGGGCCCTCGTCCTCATCGGCGGGCTGCTTGCCTTTCCTTCTGTAACACCCCAGTGTTATGGTTGCATTAATCATGTGCATAGCATAAGCATATCATGATCATCATCTATCTTGAGCCATGTCATTCTATGCATGATTGTGTTTTAAATTGCTTAAATTGGCTTCCTATGCTTATGTTTGAGTGAACCATGCTTGTGTTTGTGCTCTATGCCTTGGTAATTAGTTTATCTATGCTTAAGTTGGCTTTGGGAACAATGTTCATGTTGATCACTTCTCCAAAATATGCCTTTAAGTCATACTTGTGTAAATAGGCCCTAGAAACCTCTTTTGCTTAGGCTTTTAAAAAGTGTTTCATAAAATGTTTGCATGTCAAAACTTTCTACAGCAAAGTTGTAGCAAATTTTATAAGGAACAAAAGTTGTTTTATGGCCATCTCATGAAAATGATCACAAATAGCTCAAAAGTGACCCACAATGCAGATTTGGGGCTGTTTCCAACACTTAGAAAATTTTCTAAGTCTGGAATCACTGCAGTTTGCTCGAGGGGGTATTGTTCATCTTCCAGTTTGTATTCTAGGCCGAATCAAGCCATGATCTAGTAAGTAATGTTGGATACTCATGTAGCTCTCCAGCATGGAGCATTTAGCCAGCAAAATCATCGAGTGGTTTAGGAGTTAATCGTCGGGCAAAATCGAGTTTCAGTCGGTTTGGGAACTGAATGGAGCCGCCGTCAGACAGGGGGAGCTCGCCGGTGTTGCCGCGTGTCTGGACCCGTGGCGTCCGTACGTCGCCGTTGGTCCCGCACGTCAGTCCTCGACGCGTCCTACAGCTCGCCACGGCGCCCCCGGTCGCGTGGACAGCTCCATTCCACTCCCGGTTCCCTCCTTCTCGCGTGCGTCGTCGTCTCCGCGTCGCCGCCATTGCTTCGGCGAGCTCGCGCGCGCGTGTCTCCTTGCCTCCGGTCAAGCAACTCCGTCCAGTGCTCCGCAAGCCTCTCCACTCCACCGTCGTCAAGTTGGCTGCGACTGCCGAGCCTCGGTGAGCCCGCATTGCCTTCTCCGCCGCGAGCTTGCCTCGCCGGAGTTCCGCCATGGCCACCGGCGTCATGGTCAGGGCTCTGTAGTCCACCTTTCTTTCTCATTCTTGTTCCAAAAGCTCCGCTAGGTCATGCTGATGCTCGTCCGCATCCTCTTCCGCTCTGTCTCCGGCCAGAGACGCCGGCGGTCGGCCGCGCACCACCGCCGTGCCGCCATTCGCGAGGGCGAGGTGCCTAGAGTCCGGTAGAGTTAGGGTTTTGGGTACAGCTCGATGCGGAATGCAGTGGAGAGCACGATGGTGCCCTTGGCCAGCGCCGAGACCTCGCCGTCGACGAGATCTCCGGCGGTCAAGTCACGCCTCTGCTCTCGGGTCACTGGCATGTGGGGTCCGTTGACTCGCGGGCCCCCCTGTCAGTCTCTCTTTCTCCTTTGTTTAAAATAGAGTTTGAGCTGTTTTTGCAAAAATCATATCTTTAGTTCTGGTGATCCAAAAATGGTGAAACCAATTTTGTGTTGTTCCATGAGATGGCTAGTTTTTAATAAAAATATAAAATGAACCATGTTTTCTGGGAAAATATTTATTAAGGATTTAATCTTGTTTTTCATGGATAAATGCATATCTCTGGTTATACTGCTTAGTTTGCCATGAAAATTTTATGGTAGCCTCTGTATGGTATTAGAGTGCTTTGGTAAATATTTCATGATTTTTGGAATACTGCAGTTTTGATATGTAATTTATGATTGAGATGTGGCTTGTTTTCTTGATTAAATCTTATAAAATAATTGGTGCTTATGCTGGTGCTCTACTTTGGTAGTAAACCTGTTTATGGTATTCCTCATATGTAAATAATTTGAGATCTGTTGTTTGACACCATATAAGTCATGTTTCTGAATTTGTGAAATAAACACTTGAGCACATGTTAAATACATAACTTTAATTTGGTATGTGAAATTGCTCTGAGAATTTTATGGTGATGCTTTGGTGCTATACTGGTGTTTCTGTAATTTTTGTAGATTCTTCTGAGCACTTTGACTAGGTATCTTGTAATTATGCCTCTTTCTAGAATTAATTAATAAATGCCTTGTTAAGTATATGTGTGAGGGTTATCATCTGATGTTATGGTAAGCTTGTGATATGCTTGTGCTCTTAAGCCATGTGATTGGCCTGGTTTATGTTTTGGTTATGCCATCAAATAATTAATTATAGGGTTAACGGCTGTTCTGGACAGCAAGGGAGCAATTTAACTTTGCTTATTGATAATTTGGTTTTCTGGGCAACTTGTCTAAACCAAAGTTGTTGTAAACTTATTGAACTAGCTGTGGTTGAAATTTGAGGCCATTTGGCCAAGTAGTTTAAAAGTTATAGCTGTTCCAAGTTGGGTTCCAGAAATAGGTGCTCTCTGTTTTTCTGGGACAGAACCTGAAACTTTGTTTAAATGACTGGTTTAATGTATGAATCTTGCTGCGATGTGTAAAGATGATTTGTAGACAATTTCATAAGCTTTCCAGAATGTCTTTACTTATGTTTGTTGGATCAGTCTATCTTTGGTTATGATTTATTTACCAGGTTACTCCTGTTTTGTGTTGCTTGCTGATTTAGTATCATGATAAGTTTTGGACTAGGTTAACTTGTTAGCTTGGGTGAACTTGTTATAACTGTGTACTCCGTAAATGAGTGCCCAGGGAATCCATTATGTTATCAAGCATTCATTCTTCTATATGCACACCTTCTTATTCATCGAGCATGCAATAGGTGCATCGGACGCGGCAGTCTCCTTCGATCTGCAAGGGATTCCCGAAGGTCAGGAGGGCAACCCGGAAGTGGAGGTCCAGCAAGTCGGACTCGAGGAGCCCGAAGGAGAAGAAGTTGAGTGCCCAAATCACGAGCCAGCCTCGTTCGTGAAAGGCAAGCCCCGGAGCATTCTAAGTCTCCCTTTACTTTTGAAAGTTTATTTAATATATTATATCTATTGATGCATTAAGTATAGGAGTTGTGATGAAACCGTTGCTGCATTTTACTCAATCCTTGTCCAGATATCTTACCACTACCTGGTTATAGAGTTAGGATCGAGTAGCAGCTTAGCCTTGCTTAAGCGGTAGAAGTCGGGTGATTTCATGTCACCTGCGCGATATAGGGTTATGTCGGATCACGATGGTCTATATGTGCTATCGTGGATGGAACCTGAATAATTTGACTTAAGCCGGGCGGAGTTTTGCAAGTTTGTAGTAACTCCGTCTGTGGCAGCTAAGGACCGATCGTTGTACGTCCTCTTGTCATGTTGAACGCATGCCTGACACTTAGTTGGCCGGATAACTCGTTCCTACCGCGAAGCCGAGTAGTATGACTCAGGCCGGAAGACCGGCAAGTATAAAGTGCGCACTACCGGAGGAAGTGCGGTGTGCGGGGGACCATTGGCGTAAGCCCAAAGGCAGGTGAGTTAAAATTCCTGACCTCCCTGGCAGAGTGGTAGCCCTGGGAGTGCGGCGCTGATCGGAGCCGCGATTCCTGAGTCGTACCAAAGGTGACCCGTTGGCTCTCCGGCAGGGGATGCTTGGGTGAGTGCTAGGAATAACCCTCCAGCTGGATAGGAATTCGATTCGAATCGTCGTCTCTCCCGGTTAGTGAGAACTTGACAGAGCAGCGGCAAACGTAGCATTCACTAATAAACTTGGTTCATGATAATGATGATAGCAAGAAAGAACATATGATGAACTTGATATGGTTATTATTGCTTGCAATAATCAAGTGATGTGTGGTAGTACAGGTGCTAATCTAGTGGTAGGCTAATGATGAATAAATAAGACGCACTCATAATAATTTAGTGGCAATGTAAGCTTTTGGCAAATGATGAGTCAACCAGCTCCACTTGATATTTCGCCTTGCATGATCCTTGGCGTCTTTTATGTTTTACTAGACGGATAAGTCTAGCTAAGTACATTCTCGTACTCAGAGTTTATTCCCACCTGTTGCAGATGACATCTTCTATGACGGTTTCTGCAAGACCTGTCTCCATCCCGCTGGGGATGAGGACTAACCGTTGGGCACGGTTCTCTAACAACTTCGTATCTGATGCTTTTGGAAGGATGGTGTAGACTCTGGCAATAACCGAAAACTTGTGAACTGAACTTGAACAAGTGTGTGTAACTATTTTGCTTCCGCTACTTCGAACTTGGGTTGTAATAACTTAATAACTCCGATGTGGTGCCGCTTCGACGGCAATGAATGACTATGTAACATTCGCTGTGTTTATGTTGAACTATTACGATCTTGGTTTGTTGCGAGTTGGTTTGAAGTCCTTCGTGATTTCAATTGACTACCGGGATTATATGGGCTCAAGTTTGGAAACTTGATTGATTGGCGATTGTTTCTGCACTTGAACTCTTATAATTTGGTCGGTTCTATGACAGCTGGCATCGGAGCAAGTTGATCAGTCAGCGAGAGGACACGTATGCACAGGTGATGGTAGCTGTTCGCCGAGCTCAGGAGATGCAACGGAAGGCTGAAAAGCGTGCTCGCAAGTTTCGCAAGCAAGCTAGACTCCTGGAGCAAGCTCAGAAGGACCGCAATGACTGGGAAGGCATTGCTGAGTATCGTAGGCAGCAGTGGGTGAAGGCCATTAGAGAGAGAGATCATAAGCAGGACCAGATGAGTCAGTTAGCCAGAGAGAGGGAGACCATACAGGAGCGCTTGGTGCAGATCACTCGTGAGAGGGACACTGCACTCCGCGTGTCGGAGAACAGGCGTAGAGCATGGGAGATGCACCGAGTTCAGTCTCTTGAGCGGGAGAACTATCTGCAGGATCAGATTGAGGCTGGTCTTGTGGAGATTCACCGTCTCAACAACTTGCTACACCCTATTCCTCGCCCTATACCCGTGTATCCAGAGGTGGGACCTCAAGTGATTGTGGCCGATGATGATGGTATGGAGGTCGATGGACCAGCAGCGGCTGCACCACCTTTACACGAGGACATGGAAGACGAGGAGCTTGAGCCGGTTAGCGATGAGGATGGAGAGGCGATCTTCGACGCTGACTCGGACGACGAGCCTGGAGTGTAGGGAGTAGTGAGTAGTGTTTTGTGAGGATCTTTTGTAGTATGCCAGTCAGCCGAGGTGCTTTTGTAACCATGTTGTAATCCGGAACTTTGACCTTGACTCATGGCATGTACTGTGATGGTGTAATAACTTTATGGACCCCATGTGCAATCTTAACATGTTTGTTATGATATGACGACGTTTCCCGTTGAGGTGCATTTTGCGGATATCTTTGTCATGTGTGGATTGGTGATGTTGTTTTGTGGAATTGAATTATTGTGCCTTTTCTGTAAAGCTATTCTCTCGAATACTTTCAGGCATAAATATAAGTTCTTCTACGGCAAATCTTGTCATCATCAATGCTCACTGACTGTGTCTTTACAGATGTCTCGTGGCACCCGAGGTGCGGAACAACGTGCAAACATGAATCCACCACCTCCTCCTCCACCACCCAATCCTGCTGAGTTAATGCAAATGATGGTGGACAATCAGAGGATGCTCACTGAGACCATCAATCGAATGGTGAATCAGGGTGGTCGCAATGCACATGAAGGGCCAGCTCCTAACCAGTACAGTAGCTTCAAGGATTTCATGGATACAAAGCCCCCACCTTTCAGAGAAGCTGAAGAACCCCTTCAAGCTGAAGAATGGTTGAACACGGTGGAACAAAAGTTCCTCTTGCTTCGGTTGACTGAAGGTTTGAAGGCAGAATATGCAGCTCACCAACTGCAAGGTCCGGCAGGCATCTGGTGGAATCAGTATCGGGAAGCTCTTCCAGCCGACACTGTGATTGATTGGAATCTGTTCCGTGAGGCTTTTAAAGGGCCTTTCATTCCTCCTGGTGTCATGGAGATGAAACATACTGAGTTTATGCAGTTGACTCAGGGCAACAAAACTATGAAGGAGTATTTGCATGCTTTCAATCATTTGTCTAGGTATGCTCCTGAGTTTGTGAACACTGAGGCGAAAAAGATTGCTAGTTTCAAGCGGGGTTTGGGCCCCAAGTTGCTGAAGACTATGGGCCGCACTAAGTGTGCAACTTTCAATGAGTTTGTCAGTGATGCTCTCACTCAAGAGAACTATAACACTGTGTACACTGCGACCAAGACTCGCAAGAGGGCTTTTGAGGCCGGGACAGGATCATCTCAGTCCAAGGCTTCAGTGGCAGCTAAGCCACCGTTCCGCGCTCCAACGCCTAACCAGCGGTACCGCCCACCGATGAAGAAGAATCAGGCAAAGACAGGTTTTTGCAAGGGGTACTCTATTGCTCTTCCTAGGGGCAACACGGGTCCCAACTATGCCAAGACTCCACCTGCCAACCGTCCGTGCTGGAACTGCAATCAGACCGGGCATTGGCAGAGCAACTGTCCTTACCCGCCAAAGAAGGTCAACCAAGGGAACGTCCGCCAGGGGCGTGTTCACTACACAACCGTGGAGGCAATCCCTGCTGGTGAGGTAGTCACGGCAGGTAAGTTTCTGGTCAATCAACATGACGTACTTGTGCTTTTTGATTCTGGAGCATCGCATTCCGTTGTGAGTTCTGAATTTGTGTCTAAGCATAACATCAAGGCAATTACACTTGATAAGGGCAGTTATTGTATTAGTGCTGCGGGAAATGATATTTCCACCAATCAAGTGGTTCTGGGGGCAACTCTGGAAATAGGAGGCCGTCAGTTTCTTGCTGATTTGGTTGTTCTACCCGGTGTGGGCATAGATGTAATACTGGGGATGAAGTGGATGAGTGGTAACGGAGTTTTTATCGACACCACCACTCGTGTAGTGATGTTGAAAGACCCAAATACCAAGGAGGCATTTCTAGTGCAACTCCCTCGTGACATTCAAATCCGTAGCACGGCGAATGCAGTTACATCTAAGGCTATCTAGGACATTTCGGTGGTGTGTGAGTTCCCGGATGTATTTCCTGACGATTTGCCCGGGCTTCCTCCGGATCGGGATGTGGAGTTCAAAATTGAATTAATTCCAGGTACCGCTCCCATCTCTAGAAGACCTTATAGAATGCCACCCAATGAATTAGCCGAGCTTAAGACCCAACTAAATGAGTTGTTGAAGAAGGGCCTTATTCGTCCTAGTTCGTCTCCGTGGGGTTGTCCGGCTATCTTTGTGAAGAAGAAGGATCAATCTTTGCGCATGTGTGTGGACTATCGTCCCTTAAATGCGGTAACCATCAAGAACAAATACCCTCTTCCTCGCATTGATATCTTGTTTGATCAATTGTCTAAAGCTAAGGTATTCTCCAAGATTGATTTGCGATCTGGGTACCATCAGATCAAGATCCGTCCTGAAGATGTATCTAAGACAGCTTTCTCAACAAGGTATGGGTTATATGAGTATCTCGTCATGTCCTTCGGTCTTACAAATGCACCTGCTCACTTCATGTATCTCATGAATTCGGTGTTCATGCCCGAATTGGACAAGTTTGTGGTGGTCTTCATTGATGATATCTTGATATATTCCTGCAATGAAGAGGAGCACGCAGAGCATCTGCGTATAGTGTTGTCGCGTTTGCGTGAACATCAGCTTTATGCCAAGTTTAGCAAATGCGAGTTTTGGCTGAAGAAAGTACCTTTCTTGGGCCATGTCTTATCTGAAGAAGGCATATCGGTGGATCCGGCTAAGGTGCAAGAGGTACTGGATTGGAAAGTTCCAACTTCGGTACACGAGGTTCGGAGTTTTCTTGGTCTGGCTGGATATTATCGTTGATTTATTCCCAAATTCTCAAAGATATCTAAGCCTATGACTCGTCTACTTTAGAAGGATGAGAAGTTTGTGTGGACGACTGAGTGTGACGAGGCATTCCACAAGTTGAGGACATTGCTGACATCAGCTCCTGTTCTAGCCTAGCCTGATATCGAGAAGCCCTTCGATGTCTTTCGTGACGCGTCAGGCATTGGTCTAGGCTGCATGTTGATGCGACACAGACAAGGATTTTATCCACGTTCGGCCGCTGTGTTGGCGTAATACCTACGTCCTGCGTCTGATTGTATTAGATTGTGTTGAGTTGAGAGGAATTCTCTAGGGGGTCCCTTGCCTCTCCTTATATAGTCCAGAGGGTAGGGTTACAAATCTGGAAACTAATCCTAGTCGGTTACAATTGCCATAGATAGTACGATATCAATTCCTATTCTAACCGACTAGAATCTTGCTTGATCTCCACGTCTTGTTTCCTTGCGCAAAACTCCGAGTAGTTGGATCAAGCCTCAAACTCGTCTCGTAATGGGCCAAGTCTCTTGGCCCAAGTCTAGACATAAGGGTATAGGGGTTTATACCCCCACAACTTGTATCTCTCGTTTTGGAGTAGAGTTGCCGTAAGGCAAAGTGTAATCTTGTCGTAGAAGGGGTGAACTTGCCCTTCGGGGCGGACCCGAACATCCACGTTGCCAAGTACTAGATCTTGTAGCTCTTGGTACATGGCGCATCGATTCCTCCTACGGTTTTCGCTTTTGCGTTGATTAGTAGTAGGTGGCCGTGGAGCTTTAGGTGGAATTGCCGGAGTCGGCAAGAGCGACGAGTTTGCTTGAGGGTCTGATGAAGATGCCACCTGAATAGGTGCGACCTTCAGGCGCGGCTCATCCTGCGGAACTTGCCTTGGTCATGTGGGTGGTGCGCTCACAACATGTTCATGTTGTTGCTCTTTCACATGATATTGGTCCCTTCTGAAATCTCTTGGTTGCCATTCTTGGCGTGCCCATGAATTCCAGTGAGGAGGCAATGGAGCTTGTCTTGAATGATGAAACGGGCGTGGAGGGGGATCCCATCGTGGTGCTAGCGTCTTCTGCTCTTCTTGGAGACGATGACTAGCGACATAATACCTGCCACCAGCTTGTTGAGAAGACTCCAGAGCGTGGCCATAACGACCAGGGCCTTGGTACTTAGACCTGCCACCGGCTTGTGTGAATGGCCTTGATTCTTGATGGTTATGAATAGGAGAGACGGGCCTCCGATTACCTCCTGCATATGCAGTTGGCTGGCGACCTTGGAGCTGCTTCTCCAACTCCTTCATTTGAGCTTGCAGCTGCTGAAATTGCTGCTAGAGCTGACCTTTTTTCAGGACTGGCATCAGCCGTGGCATGGTACGATGCAACCACCATAGGCGAGCATAGAAGGTTATTTTTAGTGCGAGCTGTAATTTCGCACCCAGGAAATTTGGCTACACGTCTTAATGTACAAGTCCAAAATTCATTCATAAAAGCTTGCCTGACAAGCTTCTTTAATTCAGCTGGCCTATTGGCCTTTACAGATAGCACATAAGGTTCTTTCACAACATCGAGGAACTCAGGGACGTGTGACACTTGCGTGGACATCATGCTCCTCACAACGCGTGCACTCAATTCGGCATGAAGCTTCTTGACGTGGCTCCGCTTCCTTCGATAGTTGCGAAGAGCATTCTTCTTGTTCTTGGAGTGCGCATTGCACATCAACCAGGACAAGGAATAAGAGGCGTCGTTAAGCGCCTCAAGGGCTTTCATCTCAGCAGGTTGTAAATTGCGCTCTTGAGCAATTGGGGTGAGCTCAGGCTCATTCAAAAGCCTGCGAGCTTCGATGATAGCAGTTTGTCTAGCTTTTGTAGCCTCGGTGGCCATGTACTGGCGAGCCTCCTTCAACTCTGTGGCTTGAGTTTGTGCGGACTCTTGCGTGGAGTGGTAATACTTTTTGTCTCCGTGAGTGAAGACCGCCATGGGAGCGTGAGTGCCGAAATAAATCAGACATGGAGCAGGAGAGAACTTCATCGCCTCTTCGATGGTGACGGCAGGGAAGGACTCACCTACGAGAGGGAATCCTTCAATTAGTACACCATGTAATAAAAACTTGTATGGATGAATATATGTTTTCCAAAGCTTCGCATGTATATAACAAATATATGCACGATGTACTTCTCTTCTAGTTTTTTTCAAAAGCTTTGGCCGCTTGGACCAGCAAGCCGTGCTCAATTTCTTCTCTCCCTTTTTGAAACCCGGCATTGAGATTGAACCAAGCACACAAACTAGGCACTGAATGCTCTTTCGTTTATACAAATAAATATGAATCTGCATAAGCATGCAAGACATTCATTTAATGATATGACAAGATTGTTGTTCTTCCTTTGTGTATAAGCCGGGAGGCATGTCTTTGGAGTAAGCATCGTCCAATCACATATGACAACCCTAAACGAGCGATCATTTTTTTTGACGACCACAGAGGTGCAACAAAGATGGGAGGAGAATCGAGTCCGACCGGGCATGCCATTTTGTTTGGTCGAAAACTGAGCGAAGACATAGAAAAATAATGTAATGCAACGGAGACACATGCACACATATTCGAGAACCACATATTTTATTAATTCTTTCTTGAATATACAAAATACATGATCAACAAAAAAATGTCTTCTTCCGTCTTCAGCATCATGCTTAAGGAGAGGTCTAACTTGTAGAGAAAATTGCGTAGTTTGCCGATTCTCGGGGCCTGTTAGGCGTGTCCGGTTAATTACATTTGCAAGACGAGCTTGTGGAAAACCTCCGATTAAGCTGCGCTTTATGGTCGTCAAATATATTGGTTGCCGTCATAGCCATATGCAATATACGGCATAATAATTATGGGTGACTTTATCTCGCCGAAACTTGGTCGTGCCATCGCCATCGCCACGTCGGAGTAATAAACGGAATATGTTAATAAAGGGGGTGACTTTCGCCTCGTCGACGCCCAGTCATGTACGCCGGCCTTCATTAACACGGACATGTGTGAGTTGCTTTTGCCTCATCGGTGCCCAGCAACAATGTATCTGATCCCGTTAATTAGGATCTGTAGGTGGACTAGTGACCTCGCCTCGTCGGCACTTAGCAAGAATTCTGCCTAGCCTTGTCGGTACTAGACCCAAATAGTAGAAATCCGCCAAACATCAATTAGCGGCAAAGTATTGCTTGAATGATGCTTTCTCATCATGAGATCAAATTGACAGCCTCCCGGTGTGGGGGTATAAACCCCTATACCCTCACGGCTAGACTTGGGCCAGAAGGCTTGGCCCATTACGAGACAAGTCCGAGGCTTGATCCAACCGTTTGGAGTTTTGCGCAAGGAAACAAGACGTGGAGATCAAGCAGGATTCTAGTCGGTTAGAACAGGAATTGATATCAAACTATCTATGGCAATTGTAACCGACTAGGATTAGTTTCCAGATCTGTAACCCTGCCCTCCGGACTATATAAGGAGGGGCAAGGGACCCCCCTAGGACACATTGTTCTCTCAACACAATCCAATACAATCAAATGCAGGACGTAGGTATTACGCCCACACGGCGGCCGAACCTGGATAAAAAGCTTGTCCGTGTCTTGCGTCACCATCGAGTTTGTACCTTGCGCACCGTCTACCGTTAAACTACTACCGTGGGTATACCCCAAGGTAGACTGCCGACCAGCTTTCGTCGACAGTGGCGCGCCAGGTAGGGGGTGTGCGTACAACTTTTCCGGCGAACAAGATGGTCATCGTTCCAGCTTCCGCGGCCGTGCCAGAAGGCCTCACGTTCACCGTCGGCCAGATCACGTGGACGACGCACGACGGCGACCTCACGACCACGACCTCGGAAGGAACCCAGATCCGATCTGGGATGACAGCGGCATCTGCTCTGACCACGCTGACACCGAGCACTCGACCATCGCTCCCTCATTACAAGGGAAAGAAGGTCGATGGCTCGGACCTTTTCCGAGCCCTTGATTACGCCGATCTCAAGCTCCTCGAAGCTTCCCGACTAGTAGATGGGATCTCACGCTAGTCTGATCAAGTCGCGCCAACGGACTTTTTCAACTCCTACCGGCCAACTCGTGTCGTCACACACGAACGGCTGGGTACATCTCTGACGATAACTTCCACCCCCTCAGGACGGTCCGTCGAACTCAAGCCTGATCCAGACCAAGGCGTCGGAAAAATTCTCCTGGACAGAGGAAGCTGACGCTGCCTTCACCTAGCTCAAGACTTTCCTCACCTCACCGCCTGTTCTCATAGCACCCCAGCCTAATGAAGTCCTACTCCTTTACATCGCAGCGACCGACAGGGTTGTCTCCACGGCAATAGTGGTCGAGCGAGACGAGCCAGGCCACGTCTACAAGGTCCAGAGACCCATTTATTTCATAAGCGAAGTCTTAAACGAGTCCAAGACTAGGTACCCATAGATACAGAAGCTCATATACGCCATCCTAATAACGTCCAGGAAGCTTAAGCACTACTTTCGACGGCCATCGGGTCTTGGTAACCACCAGCTTCCCTGTGGGGGACATTCTAGGCAACAAGGACGCCAATAGCAGAATTGTAAAATGGGCAATGGAATTATGCCCATTCTCCCTGGATTTCCAGAGCCGCACTACCGTCAAGTCTCAGGCCCTGGTCGATTTCATCGTAGAGTGGACGGACCTCAACGAGCCTTCCGTATCCGACATCTCCGACCACTGGTCAATGTTCTTCGACGGGTCCTTGAACATCAACGGTGCCGGCGCCGGGATACTCTTCGTGTCGCCTAACAAGGACAAACTACGCTACGTCCTTAGAATCCTCTTTCCGGCGTCAAACAACATCGCTGAGTACGAAGCATGCCTACACGGCATACGACTAGCCGTCGAACTGGGAGTCAAACGCCTCTACGTCCACGGCGACTCTGCCTTAGTTATCAACCAGCTCAACAAGGAATGGGACACAACCCATGAGAAGATGGACCTCTACTGCAAAGAAATCCGCAAATGGGAATCCAACTTCTATGGCATAGAATACATCCACCTGGTCCGGGATAAGAACCAGGCAGCGGATGCGCTATCAAAGTTAGGGTCATCTCGGGCCCAAATCTCGCAAGGCGTTTTTGTTCAGGACATCCACGCGCCAAGTGTGGGCACAGACCTGGTCGAAAAGCAACCTAATGAGGCAATGCTCATAGACGACGCTACTCCGACAACCAGCAGCCGTGACTGGCGCACCCCCTTCATCAGCTATATATCGGACGGGTCAGGCTTTCAGGATAAAACGGAGAACGAGCGCCTCATTCGATGATCCAAGAATTACATACTGGTGGATGGCAAACTTATGCGAAAGAACGCAAGTTCTGAAGTGCTGCTCAAATGCATATCCCAAGATGACGGCATCAAGCTCTTGGATGACATACACGCCGGGTCCTGCGGCAACCACGCGGCCTCCAGATCACTGGTCGGGAAGGCCTTCCGAGCAGGTTTTTACTGGCCAACCGCGGTCGCCGACGCCGAGAAACTGGTCCGACATTGTGAAGGATGCCAGTTCTTCGCTAAGAGGACTCACGTGCCTGCTCACGAGATTCAAACCATCCCGTCATCCTGGCCTTTCGCCTGTTGAGGCCTGGACATGATCGGGCCGTTTAAGCCGGCCCCCGGTAACTTCAAGTTCGTCTTCGTATTGATTGATAAATTCTCGAAGTGGATCGAGTACATGCCACTGGTCAAAGCAACCTCCGCGAAGGTTGTAGAATTCCTCAACCAAATCATACACAGATATGGGGTTCCCAATAGCACAATTACTGACCTGGGCACTCAGTTCACTGGCACTACATTTTGGGACTTCTGTGATGACAGGGGCATAGTCGTAAAGTATGTGTCAGTAGCTCACCCACGGGCCAACGGTCAGGTAGAACAAGCAAATGGAATGATTATCGATGCTTTGAAGAAAAGGCTGTACACAGAGAATGATAGAGCACCAGGACGATGGATGAAAGAATTACCAACCGTGGTCTGGGGTCTCCGAACACAGGCTAGTCACAACACGGGTGTGTCACCCTACTTCATGGTTTACGGCACCGAGGCAATGCTTCCGTCAGACATAACCTTCGGATCTCCAAGAGTTGAAAATTTCGACCAGTCAACGGCTGACACCGCCAGGGAGCTTGAAATCAACTGCATGGAGGAAAAGCGTCTAATCTCATGTCTTCGAACAGCAAAGTATCTCGAAGCCATCAGGCGGTATCACAACAGGAACGTCAAAGACCGTTCCATCGCAGTCGGTGATCTGGTACTCAAGTGGAAAACAAGCCAGGAAGGAACGCATAAGTTATCCACACCTTGGGAAGGACCCTTTGTGGTCGTCGAAGTCACACGCCCCACATCTTACAGACTGGCATATCCAAACGGAACACGCTTGCCTAATTCTTGGCACATAGACAAACTGCGTCGTTTCTATCCATAAGTTCCAGCACCTTTTGCTTGTAAGTTTCTTATAATTAGCAATAATAAAAGTTCTCTTTTTCGCTATATATTTTTTACACGCAGAGCTTTCGACGAGCACAATAATCTTCATCTGAGGCGAAGATCCTTAACGATTATTAATTAAACACAGTGATACATCACTCAGATAACATTGCAGCGCTCAAAATCATGGTCATGACAAAATCAAACTTTATTACAAACTTTACATATAGAGTTTACAATGAACACCCCTCTGGGCGGTCCCTAGTCTACTCCTACAGACTACTCTACAGGACTACTGCTCGGGCTGATCACCTGCTCGGCCTTGCTGCCCAGTCGGAGGGGTCGGGGCCATCGGCGCCTGGCTGGTCGAGACCGCAGGCATCAACCGCCCATCTCCGGCAATGGGCGCTCCCGACAACTCTCTGGTCGATCTATCTTACCCCGGCTGGTCGGAGGGGTGGCCGTCCCGCAGAGGTTGATGTCGCCAATTACCGTCGACGACAAGTCAAGCAGGCCAACACGAAGGTCGTCTCCCTCCTGCGGACCAACCTCCTTGGGGTACCCCCTCTCAAGTCTGGACAGGTCGACCAGAGGATAGTGGGCGCGCACCATGTTGAGGACGTGCGCACCGGCGAATTCCCCGGCGTCCTTGACGAACTGCTGGAGACAGTCCCATGCCCGTTGCGCCTTCTCGACTGGCGTCAGCTTCGGCGCGCGAGGCTGGTCTTCGGGGAGCTCGGTGCTGATCAAGTCAAGAACCGGGGCCACTCCTTTCCAAAGCTTGATGCAATTGGTCTTCCAGGAGTCTCGGTCCTTGATCAGCTCGTCTAAATGCTTCTTGGTATTCACCTTGAGCACTACAAACCAAGCAGGAGGTCAGTTTGCAAACAAGAAAAGGAATGCTGAGAAACCAAAGGAAAAAGGGGTAGCACGGTTATCACCAGACAACTCCCGATTCCTGCTGCTTAGCTCCTCGCCAGCTCGGCGCCCGGTCTCCAGCGCCCCGGCAAGCTCCTGGCCGAGCTGCACCTTCTCTTGCCGGAGGCGTGCAACCTCCTCCTCCAAGTCTACAGGAACAATCCCTGGTCAACAAAACTGACTACGTGGCCACATACAGCTGCTCAGAATACACGACTGACCTCTCCTTTGCCGATTCTGGTCGGCCAACCGCCGATTGAGGTCGAGAAGGCGCTCTTCTTGAGCACTCATCTCGGCCGTCTTCTCCCCGGCTTCCGAGCGAAGCCGATCCACCTCCGCGGACAGGGCCTTGTTCTCGGCCACGATGCCCTCAATCTGGTCGAAGCACCTTTTCCGGTACTTCGCCGTTTTCATTGCGCCCTACAAGAAGAATACATACTGAACCCAGGAACATTGCACATAAGCGTCGAGCAGCGCAAAGGACCACTTACCTTAACCTCATCCACAAGACACTTTGCCGCGCGCTCCACCCTCGCGGCCTCCTCCATCTCCGCGAGCTCTTCATGTCCAATGAAGTGGTCCCCGCGTTGGCGCCACACGTAGACGTGCTGGCGACCATCACGGGGACGACCTTGGATCTCCTCCACTTCATCGTCGGAGGCCGTCCGTGTCTCCTCGTTCGCCGCACTGCCACCGGCCGTGGTCGCAGGCATCACTGGACCCTGATCCAGGCCAGGGGAGCCTACAGGCGAAGAGGCCCCTGCTTGGGGCGGGGTTGGGATTCCCCTTTCTTCGGTTGGTGGAGGAGTCGGGGCTCTGCTTTCCTCCTCCACAATGTTACTCGAGGGAGGCGTCCTCGCAGCCTCCTCGTTCCTCGTAGGGGTGCTCGCCATGGCCCTTGCCGGGGCCGGATGCTCCTCGGCGCTCTCAGCCGCGGTTGTCGCCGCGGGCTGCTCCGTGGTCTGCGGCGCGTGTCCCCAACGACAGCAACGGGCTCGGCTGCCTTCTGGCCAGCAACACGGTCAGGGTCGACGTCCGACGCCGCACTAACAAGATGACATTTAATCAATGTCAAGCAGCAACAAAACGAAAATTTATCGCAGTACAAGCGTAAAATTGAAAACTTACAGGTCGGAGCGCCTATGCGTCGCGGTGAAGAACCTCCTCCTGCTCCTACCTGTCGGTGCCTGCACCATCGTCTCTACAACACGTGCCGGATCGACGTGTGGGGCGGGAGGGTCGCTGGTCATCCAACCAGCGGTGGCCGACGCAACGTCCGGACGACTGCGCGGTCTCCGGACCAAAGAAGGCGCGGCCTCCTCCTCATCGTTGTCATCAGTGATGCTGACGAGACGACGGCGCTTTGGCGCCTGGCTGCTTTCTGCCAGCAGTGGTCGGGGTGAGACGGTCCTGCTCCTCCTCGCTGCTGGTGTATTGAAGACACCGTGCAGCGTCGTCCTTTGGCGGGTCTACTCCCACGGGATTCTCCATGCCAGGTGCCAGTGATATGTACACCGTGCACCGGTCAACGTCTCCAATCTGCAACACAATCAAAGACAAGTCAACAACTGGGAGAACAGGTACTAAGAAAGTAAATTCGGTCAGTGACATTACCTTAGGAGCTGGTCGTCCCAGCTCGAAGGCCTGCATCCGATCACCACTTCGGACGAAGTTGTCGTCTGCAAAGTTGAACAGCTCGTTCAACAGCTGTTGCACTTCCGCCTTCTCCAGAACCTTAGGACTCATTCTGGTCGGGTCCTGGCTCCCCGCGTACTCGTACGCCGAGTGAACCCTCTTCTGGCAGGGCATCACCCGACGATAGATGAAGTTGCTGACCACTCCTGGCCCGTCTAAACGGGACCAGTCGATCAGCTTCATCAGGTCTTCTACCTGACCAGCAAACTGCGGGCGGTCTGTCCCGCTGACCCTCTTCTCGGGAATGTAGCCCATGTCGCAGAACGTGGAGCTGCCCGGCTCCTCCCTAACGTAGAACCACTTCTTGTACCATTCGGTGAGAGAAGTATTCCACGGGCAGTTGAGATACCGATTCTTCATCTCGTCACGCAGATTGAGTTATACTCCACCTGCAATCTTGGAGCCTCCAACTGCTCCTTTCTTCCTCAAACAAAAAAGGTAGCGGAAAAGATCGAAGTGCGGCTCTATCCCAACATAGGCCTCGCACTGATGGATGAAGGTAGAAATAAGAAGAATAGAGTTTGGGTGCAGATTGCAAATCCCGATCTCATAGTAAAGAAGAAGACCCTGGAGAAAAGGGTGGACAGGAATCCCAAAGCCCCTCTTGAAAAAATCTTTGAAAACCACGATCTCACCGGCACGAGGGTCGGGGTAGCTCTCCCCCTCTGGCGCCCTCCAGCCGCCGAGCTCTTGGCTGTGCAGCAGCCCCATGCCGACGAGGTCGTTGAGGGACCTCGCGCTGCTCCGGGATTTCTTCCACTCTTTCGCCATCAGCTCGGCCCTTTTCTTGGAGTCACTCTTCGCCATTGATGCTGCGGGGACGATTGCGAGCCGGGAGGACTGGCGGTAGTTGCAGAAGGCAGGAATGGCAAGAATGGAAGACTCGAAGGCAATGGCAGGGTAAAAATTACGGGGGTAATGTCAAGCTTTTATATGCAACGGCTCCACCCCTTCCACTTCCCGTATTCTTGGGAAGTGGGCGGGCCCAGCGTCGGATGCGGCGTTTCGGTTTTCAACAATTACCGGCAGTTAATACGGCGGCTTTTGTGTATAATCGATGGTTTCCTTTTCTTGAACCGCGCAAAGAGCGGCTTCACAGTTACCAGGCGTACCTTTTCACGCAGCCGCCTGACAATATGCTAGGTTGTCTCGTCACATCACACATTAATGTGGCAAGATGCTTTTTTCAAAATAACAGACAAAAATTGGTGGAGGACTGACGTTCCTGGAGACTGCACCGACCACCGAGCACTATACGCTCGTGGACTGGTCGACCAGTCTGCCAGTCTGGAGATCCGAGGACTGCACCGACCACCGAGCATTATACGCTCAGAGACTGGTCGACCAGTCTGCCAGTCTGGAGATCTGGGGACTGCACCGACCACCAAGCGTTATATGCTCGGGGACTGGTCGACTAGTTTATACGATGGCAAACGAGCATGATATGCTCGGAGACTGGATAATTTTATTTTTTAGACCTTGCTACAAGGCTCATGCTTCGCCTTCCAGCAAGCTCGGGGACTACATCGGTACGATGCATCTGGCGATGCATCTCAGTTTCCAAATTCCTTTGAGGACTTTTCTTTCGATCCTGGCACCACGTGCCTACGTCACCTACTACCAGGCTCGGGGACAAAGTGGGCACACTTCACCTTGCGGTGAATATGCTTATTTTTTGGAAGATTATACTTTTTCAGAAAAGTAAAGTGGGCACACTTCACCAGGAAAGAAATCTTTTTTAATTAAGAGCACCACGCATTCTTCGAACAACCTGCTTCTTCGATGTCAATGATGGTCAATAGTCTTTTGAGCTGGTCAAAATACCGTTGCAATTGTTTGGGCGATTTTCATGCTGATCGAAGACGTCAAGCCATACTGGTCGAAGAATCTCAGGATGGCATGTTACATCACAATACATGGTGCTCGGGGAGTAGCTGTGGGGGTATAAACTCCTATACCCTCACGGCTAGACTTGGGCCAGAAGGCTTGGCCCATTACGAGACAAGTCCGAGGCTTGATCCAACCGTTTGGAGTTTTGCGCAAGGAAACAAGACGTGGAGATCAAGCAGGATTCTAGTCGGTTAGAACAGGAATTGATATCAAACTATCTATGGCAATTGTAACCGACTAGGATTAGTTTCCAGATCTGTAACCCTGCCCTCCGGACTATATAAGGAGGGGCAAGGAACCCCCCTAGGACACATTGTTCTCTCAACACAATCCAATACAATCAAATGCAGGACGTAGGTATTACGCCCACACGGCGGCCGAACCTGGATAAAAAGCTTGTCTGTGTCTTGCGTCACCATCGAGTTTGTAGCTTGCGCACCGTCTACCGTTAAACTACTACCGTGGGTATACCCCAAGGTAGACTGCCGACCAGCTTTCGTCGACACCCGACATCAATATTTTGTAGCAAAACAAGGCATTCTCATCTCATCTCTTGACTTTTCATTATTGCGACAAGCGGGAATTTCCCGTCTAACATGTTGCAATGAGCGAGTTTTCCGTCTCGCGCGTCTTGTCTTTTATCATCATGAAGAGCGAATGTTCTCATCTTGAGCACTGCAACGAGCGGAAATTTCCATCTCGCGCATCCCCTCTTTTAGCATTGCGACGAGCAGAAATTGAAATCAATCAATTAGCGGTAAAGTATGACTTGGACGATGCCTTCTCATGAGAACAAATCGACAGCCTCCCGGCATCAATCGCATTAACTCGAGCATTACACCAAATTTGGTGGCAACGACTTTTGTATGTAGGAATAGAACTTATAGAGGCAAACGCCTCGCCGATTATTAAATCTTCGTCCGTAATCAGGCCAATACGACCTCTTCGCCATTGTAAAAATAATAGGGATTAGGCTAAAACGACCCCTCTGCCGCCGTCGTGACGAGCTGAAATTTCCATCTCGCGCGTCTTGCACCCCTTTTTAATGTGTAGCTTGACTTTGTCATCAGCAAACTCAACAGCCTCTCAACATCAAGATTTTCCTCATGGCGATAAATGCGGCAATCTTGACTCACGCATATCCTGATCTTTAGTCACCAGCAACTTGATGACCTCCTCACGCGGCAAGGGTTCTAACGTCATCAAGTCTCATTAAACTCAACACAGTATTAGATTGAAGGAACCAATTGCTCTCGACACCTTGCCATGCTTCAACGCTGATACATACATGCACTTGTTGATATATCTAAATTGGATGCTTTCCAGAGAACGTAACAGGCAGCATCATGTATATATGATGCGGCCGCAAGAACCAGGGAAATGCTTGATCCTCGCCGGTGTTGCTTCAGCACGAACTTTTAGGAGCAAGGGCGCTTGATCCTCTCCGGTGTTGCTTCAGCACGGACTTGTAGGAGCAAGGGCGCCTCATTACTGACTTCTCGGCGAGACGAGCTTCAAGGCCTTGGCGTGTCGCGTGGGCGAGCAGATGCGTGGAACCGGCGGCGTGTGCGTCAACGAACAAAAGAGCCTGGCGGCGAAGTGCGTCAACGAACAGGGGCTAAAACCTGTTGGCGGGGCTGGTTTATATAGGAGCAGGTAGGAGGCGTTGGCCTCCTGGCCAAGTAAACACGTTCGTTTAGATTGAAAGAAAGGTATGTTCCTAACCAACCCACCACGAGTCACGGATCAGTAAGACGTATCCAACCAGGGCAAGATCAGCTGGCCTATATACGTATATATACATACACAATCCAACTCTAACCAACCAGAGTCCCGGCTGATCTTGACCAGGTACATTAGCATACATGCATGTACACGTACAATATTAGACCATAAATTATATATTATGGGACTTCATCCGTAACCAACACTACTACAGTCCGGCACAATAGGGGCGGCTAAAAAAGCTCTATAAGGGCGGCTGGCTCAGCCGCCCTTATGCAAACGCTCTTATAGTGGATTCCACTGTAAGGGCGGTTCAATACCAGCCGCCCTTACAGTGGTCCACTGTAAGGGCGGCTAGGAACACCGGCCGCCCTTACTAGTGACCACTGTAAGGGCGGCTAGTGTTTCCAGCCGCCCTTACTGTAAGCATTAGTAAGGGCGGCTGGTGTTCTAGCCACCCCTATTGTGTGCATTTGTAAGGGCGGCTAAATCTAGAGCCGCCCTTACAGTTATTTTTTAGCAAAAAAAATAAAAATTACATTAATCAAATAGGACAGTCAGCACAGCATATATATATATATATATATTCAAATCAAATCTAACCACAACATAGCATATATATAATATTAAATCTGACCACATCACAAACATCAATTCAATTCCATCATCAAATTTACAAATTCAAAAGTTCTATCAAAACAAGTTTCACAAGTTTGTCAAATCCACAAGTTCCACTCTTTCTACAGATCTAAAAATCCATAAAGAAATCTAATATACTAGCTAGCTAGAACTGCAATCAAAATCCATCACCGAAGAGCAAGAAATAAGATCCTTGCCTTACAAGCTCAGGCTTGTAGAAGATCAGTGGTGTCCTCATCCTACATCCGGCTCGGCTCTAACAACAGCAGATCTTTGGCTTCCTGTGTTCAGAGGCGCAAAGAAATGAGAACTTAACAACATATCTCCATCGACCAAATCTTGCTGGCGGTACACAATTCTCTCTTAAAAATCAAAACTTATCTCTTAAAAATCAAAACTAGATTGCAAGGAGGATATATATTGTTCAGAACAAGAACCAAGTACAAGTGCATTCTAATTAATTTTAGTATAATAGAAATTAATAGAAAACTAATTTACTACTTATGAATCCAGTAAGTATACCTCAAAGAAACATGTGTCAGAATCAGATATAAATATATGCAAAAGAAATCCTAGTTCATTGGTAAGGAACAGACTATGCACTATTGCATATCAGTATCATGTTCTATTAATTCAAAGGTAACTTTAGAGCATCGTTCTCTACCTTCAACTTGTGAGTTCACACACGTTGAATCATTGCCCTACACAAAGCAGTGGTTGTAGTCTGCTATATAAACTTCATAAGGCAAAACCTCACAACACAAGTCACTAAACTGTAGTCATGCACGTTCCAGGTTCCAAACAGTATCATAGGGTAAAAACCTCACAAGTCGCAAATCAAAATGAAGATACTAGAGTTCATTACTTCTTGCACAGTATGCATCTATTGATTGCATCGATCAAGGAACAATAGAAAATAGAGCAGCACATGTTTTCCTAATTCTAAGCTACCCTAAACAGAAGTAGTGAAGTACGCATGAGCTGTCTGCAGTCCTGTGTACAAGGTAAGCTACATAGAGTTAGTTTATCCTATTAGTTTCATCTAAACTACAATATTTAAAGGGAGCATGTGCCGTTTAAACAAAGTAACTACAACAAGATGATATATTTTAGTTAACGATTGGCAGTCTGTCATTACTCAAATTCAGTCAACGATGTTGTTGGCAAATGGCATTGCATACATAGATCCTTAGATGGCCTCTGAAAAATTATCATCCTCCTTCAGTCTGTTGAATTTATAGAACAAGTTCATAGTCTACATCAGACAAGAAATGCAAGTGACAGATAACGATTGCACATAACTTTATAGCAGCAGTCATCAACATTATCCAGCATATAATATGCTTCTACTCAAAGACCAAACCTAAGAAAAGGTGGAAATCTGTTTTAGATATGTATGTGTGACTGCCTGATTTGTAGGCTTGACTCGGTTAAGAAAGATGTAGTGCTGACAAGTAGAACTAAAACATGGACTAGCATCAGAGAACTAAAACTACACAGCCATAGAATGCAATGTTTGCTTGCTAACCCAAAGCAGAAAACCGTGAAATATAGAAATAAAGAGAAATTTCAAACAAATATTCGAGATTACCACTGAAGAGCAAGTATTACTGGGAGCAGTTACAAGATGGGGAAAGTACCTTCTAGATGAACTTGAACTTTGGAGCGCAAGATCTATAATGTTGAGCAAATATTCGAGATTATTTATTTTCAATATCTGTTTATTATTTAATATGTGCAAACAATAGTATTGACAGCTCGTAAAAAACATCAGACATGTTATCACTAATATTTAATTGATGTGGAAAGTGATGCTAACAGAGCTACTAATATTTAACTTTCTTCTCTAAATCTATATGGATTAGCCATGGATCAGAAATTACCAAGGGGCAACTCTAACTTGCAGCACAGATCCCCAATTTGCAGCACATAACAAGGGGCAGCCATGGATCAGAAATTACCGAGGGACAGATCCCCAATTTGCAGCACATAACAAGGCAGGCACAAAACCATCAGGGAAGAAGCTCACCACGTCGATGCATGCCCATCTGGATCTGTCTATCTGGATCTGCAGTGGTCAGAAGAGCATGATGGGGAGGGGAAGGGGGCAGCACAAACAACGTCACACACCTGGCCAGGGGCTTGGTGGCGGCATGGCCAGCAGTGGCTGTGTGGTGCGCAGCTGCGGCCTGCCTGGCAGCCGGCGGTGCGCCCATCCATCCCCAGCAGCCCGGCGGGGGCACGACAGCCTGCCTAGTGCGAGCGCACGCAACGCAGGGAGGAAGAGGAGGGGGCACCGGTGCTACACGCGGAGGAGCTAGAAGCAAGGAAGGTCACCATGGGAGGAGCAGTAGGGAACGGCGTCGGCATCGAGAGAGAGGGAGCCCGCTAGAGAGAAGACCGAGAGAGAGACCACGGTCACGGGAGGAGATAAGGTGGAGGGTCTGCTTCGGTGCGTGTGGTGAAGAGAAACTAGGGTTTTCCAGAAAACAATGTTCTCAACCATCGGATTGAGAGATGGACGGCTGCTATCAACCGAAGTTGCAGCTAGGCCTATGAGAGATATTGGGCCTATCTCTCATTTTGGGCTAAAATGGAGAGGTCTTTACCCAAGACTTTTTTTCTTTTTTTTCTTTTCTTTTGCTGGTTGAAATGTATTAAATTATATAATATAATTAAAATTAATTTAAATGAAAATTTGTCAATAGAAAAGTAGTAGAACTCATTGATATCTACAGCTTTCATTTTGGTCCTTTTTTCATATGAGTTAGTAGGAACAATTCAAATTTGAATTTCAAAATATGAGAACTATTACAAAATTTTTGGAAAGCAAATGACTTCAAATGAAAAAGTTATAAACCAGAAATTTGTAAAACTCATCAGTACATACAACTTTTATTTAGGCCATTTCTCCATCGGACATTGTTTCAAGAATTCAAATTTTAAATTTCAAAAATGACAACTTCAAATAAGATTTTGAAATAGCAAATGATTCCAACTAAAAAAGTCATCACTAACAAAGTTGTATAATTCACCAAGATCTACATTTGATACATAGGTCATTTTTGCATTTGACAAAGTGTTAGGAAAGTGTACTTCTAAATCCACAAGTCTCACATATAGTTTTGTAAAGTCTATGTGAGATTCAAGACTTTGTGACTAGTGTTTACTAACACTTTCTCAAATGCAAAAATTAGCTATATATCAAACATAGATCTTGATAAGTTCTGACACCCTTGTATTCAAAAGTTTTTCATTTGAGGTCATTTAGTGCCTAATTTGACCAAGTTTGACCAAGTCACATCTTGGATTTTTAAAACATGTGACTAGAGTTTACTAAAACTTTTCTAAATGGTAAAATGAACTGTGTATCAAATATAGATCATGATGAGTTATAACACATTTGTATTCAAAACTTTTTCATTTGAGATCATTTAATGCCTCATTTGACCAAGTTTGACCAAGTCAAATCTTGGATTTAACGAAAATACACTTTGACTGAACCCTAGATGGTCTCAACTACAAAAGTAATGAATAAAAAGAACATCAAACTCATCAAGATCTACATTTGGTGTAATGGTCAACTTTTCGTTTGACCAAGTTTGACCACTCAAATTTTGAATTTTTAAATTTTCACGCCTACATGCTAGTTTTCGAAACCCTAGATGGTCTCAATTTGAAAAGTCATGAATACCAAGATTGGTCCACTCATCAAGATCTACATTTGATACATAGGTTATTTCTGTATTTGACAAAGTGTTAGGAAAGTGTACTTCTCAATCCACAAGTCTCACTTATAGTTTCATAAAGTCTATGTGAGATTCAAGACTTTGTGACTAGTGTCTACTAACACTTTCTCAAATGCAAAAATTAGCTATATATCAAACATAGATCTTGATAAGTTCTAACACCCTTGTATTCAAAAGTTTTTCATTTGAGGTCATTTAGTGCCTAATTTGACCAAGTTTGACCAAGTCACATCTTGGATTTTTAAAACATGTGACTAGAGTTTACTAAAACTTTTCTAAATGGTAAAATGAACTGTGTATCAAATATAGATCTTGATGAGTTATAACACATTTGTATTCAAAACTTTTTCATTTGAGATCATTTAGTGCCTCATTTGACCAAGTTTGACCAAGTCAAATCTTGGATTTAACGAAAATACACTTTGACTGAACCCTAGATGGTCTCAACTATAAAAGTAATGAATAAAAAGAACATCAAACTCATCAAGATCTACATTTGGTGTAATGGTCAACTTTTCGTTTGACCAAGTTTGACCACTCAAATTTTGAATTTTTAAATTTTCACGCCTACATGCTAGTTTTTGAAACCCTAGATGGTCTCAATTTGAAAAGTCATGAATACCAAGATTGGTTCACTCATCAAGATCTACATTTGATACATAGGTTATTTCTGCATTTGACAAAGTGTTAGGAAAGTGTAGTTCTAAATCCACAAGTCTCACATATAGTTTCATAAAGCCTATGTGAGATTCAAGACTTTGTGACTAGTGTCTACTAACACTTTCTCAAATGCAAAAATTAGCTATATATCAAACATAGATCTTGATAAGTTCTAACACCCTTGTATTCAAAAGTTTTTCATTTGAGGTCATTTAGTGTCTAATTTGACCAAGTTTGACCAAGTCACATCTTGGATTTTTAAAACATGTGACTAGAGTTTACTAAAACTTTTCTAAATGGTAAAATGAACTGTGTATCAAATATAGATCTTGATGAGTTATAACACATTTGTATTCAAAACTTTTTCATTTGAGATCATTTAGTGCCTCATTTGACCAAGTTTGACCAAGTCAAATCTTGAATTTAACAAAAATACACTTTGACTGAACCCTAGATGGTCTCAACTACAAAAGTAATAAATAAAAATAACATCAAACTCATCAAGATCTATATTTGGTGTAATGGTCAACTTTTCATTTGACCAAGTTTGACCACTCAAATTTTGAATTTTTAAATTTTCACGCCTACATGCTAGTTTTCAAAACCCTAGATGGTCTCAATTTGAAAAGTCATGAATACTAAGATTGGTCCACTCATCAAGATCTACATTTGATACATAGGAAATTTCTGCATTTGACAAAGTGTTAGGAAAGTGTAGTTCTAAATCTACAAGTCTCACATATAGTTTCATAAAATCTATGTGAGATTCAAGACTTTGTGACTAGTGTTTACTAACACTTTCTCAAATGCAAAAATTAGCTATGCATCAAATATAGACCTTGATAAGTTCTAACACCCTTGTATTCAAAAGTTTTTCATTTGAGGTCATTTAGTGCCTAATTTGACAAAGTTTGACCAAGTCACATCTTGGATTTTTAAAACATGTGACTAGAGTTTACTAAAACTTTTCTAAATGGTAAAATGATCTATGTATCAAATATAGATCTTGATGAGATATAACACATTTGTATTCAAAACTCTTTCATTTGAGGTCATTTAGTGTCTCATTTGACCAAGTTTGACCAAGTCAAATCTTGGATTTAACAAAAATACACTTTGACTGAACCCTAGATGGTCTCAACTACCAAAGTAATAAATAAAAATAACATCAAACTCATCAAGATCTACATTTGGTGTGATGGTCAACTTTTCATTTGACCAAGTTTGACCACTCAAATTTTGAATTTTTAAATTTTCACGCCTACATGCTAGTTTTCGAAACCCTAGATGGTCTCAATTTGAAAAGTCATGAATACCAAGATTGGACCACTCATCAAGATCTACATTTGATACATAGGTCATTTCTGCATTTGACAAAGTGTTAGGAAAGTGTAGTTCTAAATCTACAAGTCTCACATATAGTTTCATAAAATCTATGTGAGATTCAAGACTTTGTGACTAGTGTTTACTAACACTTTCTCAAATGCAAAATTAGCTATGTATCAAATATAGATCTTGATAAGTTCTAACACCCTTGTATTCAAAAGTTTTTCATTTGAGGTCATTTAGTGCCTAATTTGACCAAGTCACATCTTGGATTTTTAAAACATGTGACTAGAGTTTACTAAAAATTTTCTAAATGGTAAAATGAACTATGTATCAAATATAGATCTTGATGAGTTATAACACATTTGTATTCAAAACGTTTTCATTTGAGGTCATTTAGTGCCTCATTTGACCAAGTTTGACCAAGTCAAATCTTGGATTTAACAAAAATACACTTTGACTGAACCCTAGATGGTCTCAACTACAAAAGTAATAAATAAAAAGAACATCAAACTCATCAAAATCTACATTTGGTGTAATGGTCAACTTTTCATTTGACCAAGTTTGACCACTCAAATTTTGAATTTTTAAATTTTCACGCCTACATGCTAGTTTTCGAAACCCTAGATGGTCTCCATTTGAAAAGTCATGAATACCAAGATTGGTCCACTCATCAAGATCTACATTTGATACATAGGTCATTTCTGCATTTGACAAAGTGTTAGGAAAGTGTAATTCTAAATCTACAAGTCTCACATATAGTTTCATAAAATCTATGTGAGATTCAAGACTTTGTGACTAGTGTTTACTAACACTTTCTTAAATGCAAAAATTAGCTATGTATTAAATATAGATCTTGATATGTTCTAACATCATTGTATTCAAAAGTTTTTCATTTGAGGTCATTTAGTGCCTAATTTGACCAAGTTTGACCAAGTCACATCTTGGATTTTTAAAACATGTGACTAGAGTTTACTAAAACTTTTCTAAATGGTAAAATGAACTATGTATCAAATATAGATCTTGACGAGTTATAACACATTTGTATTCAAAACGTTTTCATTTGAGGTCATTTAGTGTCTCATTTGACCAAGTTTGACCAAGTCAAATCTTGTATTTAACAAAAATACACTTTGACTGAACCCTAGATGGTCTCAACTACAAAAGTAATAAATAAAAAGAACATCAAACTCATCAAGATCTACATTTGGTTTAATGGTCAACTTTTCATTTGACAAAGTTTGAACCACTCAAATTTTGAATTTTGAAATTTTCACACTAACATGCTAGTTTTCGAAACCCTAGATGGTCTCAACTCAAAAAGTCATGAATACCAAGATTTGTCCATTCATCAAGATCTACATTTGATACATAGGTCATTTTTGTATTTGACAAAGTGTTAGGAAAGTGTAGTTCTAAATCCACAAGTCTCAGATATAGTTTCAGAAAGTCTATGTGAGATTCAAGACTTTGTGACTAGTGTTTACTAACACTTTTTCAAATGCAAAAATTATCTATGTATCAAATGTAGATCTTGATGAGTTGTGCAATCTTATTATTCAAAAGTTTTTCATTTGAGATCATTTAGTGTCTTATTTGACTAATTTTCTCTAAAACCACTATAGGGGGCGGCTGGTGATTAAGCCACCCCTAGAATAGTCCACTGTAAGAGCGGTCGGTGATTCAGCCGCCCTTACTGTGACCTACCACTGTAAGGGCGGCTGATAACACTAGCCGCCCTTACAGTGGCCACTGTAGGGGCAGGTGTCTAGTTGGGGCCCGCCTGAGCCACTGTAAGGGCGGCTCCAAAGCCAGCCGCCCCTATAGTGAAAGGGGGTGGCGTTCTCTTAGTGCTTTTTTCACGTAGTGCAAATAGGTCTCCCTTTAACAGTCCTTGGCCTCTATATCCTTTTAATATAATATATTCAATTAAACAAGGTTGTTCGTGAGTTTGACGTGAAGAGCCTGGACTATCCCAGGCTTCTCAATTCACGTTCGTGGCATCCCAATTAATCATGGGCCATTTCATATTAAATAGATGCTAATCAAACGACCACAACAAGTCGTATCCAACCAGGTCCATCAGCTAGCATATATATGTATGTACACGTACACAATCCGTCTAACCAACTAGCCGTGAATCACTAGGTATGTACGCATATACACACGTACGTTACCAGCATCTACTCATAAATTGCAATTGAAAAAAAATCATGTACTTTCCGATGGACCTTCATTGATGAATTGAAGAGGCATAGCACATGTATCATAGGCCCCTCCATAATTAGCAACTTTATAAACGTGCACCTCGCATATTGCCCCATGTATTAATTCTATTTATTCTATTGCTGAAATAATTATCAAACAAATACCACCCGCCGAGTCGAGTCTATGCACAGAGCAGCGGAGATTCGACTCGGGGCAATAAAAACTTCGATGAACCTGGCCGCATGGTCATAGCCTGGCTTTACTTTTGTATCTTCAAGCCCCATGAGCTTAGAGGGCCTTGAGACATCAACTACGGTGATATTTAGAAAATGTGACGAAAATCCATGCCACATTTGAGTAATATCAATAAGCATGATATAGTGAAAATCATACTATATCCTGAATAAACACTTTAGTCCCATTGCGACCAAAGATACTGGTAACAGTCAATGGAATGTCGAATTGTTGACGAAATTCATCAAGGTGGATGCAACCGTTTAGCTACAGCAGTGCTAGCCATCCCTCCTAAAGTGTTTCACAGTTCCACGATCATCGCACTGACTTGCTTCGCTGCTCTCAAATAAATAGCATATACATCCGAAGCTCCGTAGGTGTACTGCCAAAATATAATTTAGCCAAATAACGTATAGGCCAATTTGTGGGTGAAGGGCCATCTTGGCACATAAGCCACGGTGGGCGTCAATATAGACATGCATTGAGTTCTTCTTGTATTCCAAAGAATAAGAACAATGTTTTTTTTTTAAATGTCGGCTTTCCCATGAGTCACCAAGCTATGAAGCATCTTCCGGCGACGTCATCCAAGGGTGTATTTTGACATAAAAGGTCAACGACACAACTTTCACTTGAGGTTTAGTTTCCTCATGATATACATGTTGAGAGATTAGCACTTCATTAGGACCTCTTTAGGTCAGAAAAATTATCTCCGAGCCTCCCTTCAGTCATGTGCCTCACACCTTCTACCTTTGTCCAGTACGGAATACAGGATACGGCTATAGTTTTAGAATTGGTTTGGGGGAAACTGGTTATGGTATTTCTTTTTTTTGCCTTTACTTTTGCCGAGGACGATGAATAGCTACCCTCCTCCTTCGTTCACTTGACACCTTGATTTCATTTGATTATTGAGAGCTTCGAGACATTTGACTATGTCTCCTTTTTCTTTCTCTCTTTTTATTTTGCTTCTTGGATTTTGTTTTCAATGTATTCAGAGGGTAGCTCTTCAACTTTGTGTAACTAATAATCCTTGCAGGCTTATGTTTTTTTGGCCCTTGTTATCACCTCTTAGGGTGGCATGTGGCTTCACACTTGATTCAGAGTTTTGTCGAGTCAGGTAGCCCTTTCATACTCTTTTCCCTATAGTCTCCCTAGAGGCTTGGTACTCCCTTTTAACTGGACGTAGGTGATGGGTATGGTGAACCCACGACTTTCAGAGTCAGTGTGGATCAAAATTCATCTGCCCACTTTTATCCCTTATTGGTGCCAACCATGTGCTTGTGTTGAGGTTGCTTTACCTCAAATTAAGTTGATCGGGCATTCCCAGCCTAGGGACACGCCTTGAATGACAGCCACCAGAGCACTGAGCTTGACGACATATATAGGAGAAAGCCTTTTGTTGTTGGACATGATGTCCATTCATTTTAAACACATTTTCTATAATGAGAGAAAACATGTTTATATATTTTTTTTTAAAAAAAGGAAGGATCGCCCGACCAATAGTCACGCGAAATATTTTTTTAAATGTCTACCATTGATAGGCGGCATAGGACGGAGTCCGTGGTCATCTATTAGTTGATACGCACCACCATCATAAACCTGCTCAATGACAAATGACCCTTCCCACTTTGGCTCGAATTTCTCTTTCGTCCTGTGTGTAACGACAATAGGGCGTCGAAGAACAAGAACAAGCTCACCTTTGCGGAAAACTCGCTGCTTCACCAATTTATCATAGGCCCTCACCATGTTCTGGTGATATAGCTCTAAACATATGGTACGTTCCATGCAAACTGTTCAACTATCTTGCATCAAGATTAGCACTATATCCGAACAGACCAAATCGAGCCTCCACTTGAGCCTCTTCAACTATGAGTACCATAGGGTGCGTCTAAAATGGTTTCTTAGCCTATGGTGCATTAGGCGTAAACCGTGCACATATCTTCTACCAAAACTAACACTATCTCTTAACGAACCGAAGCAAGATTCCATATGACACATCATCAAGGAGTTATATCAGGTGCGTCCTAATTGATCTCTGAGCATATAGTATGTTCCATGCAAACCGTGCATCTATCTTGCATCAAGATTAGCACTATCTCAAAACAGACCAAACCGAGCTTTCACTTGAGCCCCTTGACCTAGGTGTACCATCGGGTGCGTCCAAAATGGTTTCTTATCCTATGGTGCATTAGGTGCAAACCGTGCACCTATCTTGCATCGAAACTTACACTATCTCTAAACGGAACGAAGTGAGATTCCATATGACACATGTCATCTAGGAGTTCCATCTAGTGCGTCCAAATTGATTTCTGAGCATATGGTATGTTCCATGCAAATCGTGCACCTATCTTGCATCAAGATTAGCACTATCTCTAAACAGGCTGAACCGAGCCTCCACTTGAGCCTCTTCACCTAGAAGTACCAACAGGTGCTTCCAAAATGGTTTCTTAGACTTTGGTGCATTAGGCGCAAACCGTGCACATATCTTGCACCGAAACTAATCTATCTCTAAGCACACCAAAGCAAGATTCCATAAGACACACGTCAACAAGGAGTTCTATTGGGTGTGTCCAAATTAATTTCTAAGCATATGATATGTTCTATGCAAACTATGCATCTATCTTGCATCAAGATTAGCACTATCTCCAAATAGACCATACCGAGCTTTCACTTGAGCCTTTTACCTAGGAGTACCATCGGGTGCGTCCAAAATGATTTCTTAGCCTATGCTGCATTATGTGCAAACCATGCACCTATCTTGCACCGAAACTAACACTGTCTCCAAACAGACCGAAGCAAGATTTCGTATGACACACGTCATCTAGGAGTTCCATCATGTGCATTCAGATTGTTTTCCAAGCATTTGGTATGTTCCATGCAAACCGTGCACCTATCCTGCATCAAGATTAGCACTATCACCAAACAGACCGAACGGAGCCTGCACTTGAGCATCTTCACCTAGGAGTACCAAGAGGTACTTCCAAAATGGTTTCTTAGACTTTGGTGCATTATTCGCAAACCATGTACATTTCTTGCACCAAAACTAATACTGTCTCTAAGCACACCAAAGCGAGATTCCATATGACACACATCATCAAGGAGTTCTGTCGGGTGTGTCCAAATTAATTTCTAAGCATATGGTACGTTCCATGCAGACCGTGCATCTTTCTTGCATCAAGATTAGCACTATCTCCAAATCAACCAAACCGAGCTTTCACTTGAGCCTTTTACCTAGGAGTACCATCGGGTGCGTCCAAAATGGTTTCTTAGCCTATGCTGCATTATGTGCAAACCTTGCACCTATCTTGCACAAAAACTAACACTATCTCCAAATAGGCCGAAGCAAAATTTCGTATGACACAGGTCATCTAGGCATCCATCATGTGCGTCCAGATTGATTTCCAAGCATTTGGTATGTTCCATGCAAACCGTGCACCTATCTTGCATCAAGATTAGCACTATCTCCAAACAGGCCGAACCGAGCCTCCACTTGAGCCTCTTCACCTAGGAGTAACAACAGGTACTTCCAAAATGGTTTCTTAGACTTTGGTGCATTATTCGCAAACCATGTACATATCTTGCACCAAAACTAATACTGTCTCTAAGCACATCGAAGCAAGATTCCATATGAGACACGTCATCAAGGAGTTCTGTCGGGTGTGTTCAAATTAATTTCTAAGCATATGGTACGTTCCATGCAGACCGTGCATCTTTCTTGCATCAATATTAGCACTATCTCCAAATTGACCAAACCGAGCTTTCACTTGAGCCTTTACCTAGGAGTACCATCGGGTGCGTCCAAAATGGTTTCTTAGCCTATGGTGCATTAGGTGCAAACCGTGTACCTATCTTGCACCGAAACTAACACTATCTCCACTTGAGCCTCTTCACCTAGGAGTACCAACAGGTGCGTCCAAAATGGTTTCTTAGACTATGGTGCATTAGGTGCGAACTGTGCACCTATCTTGCACCAAAACTAACAATGTCTCCAAATGGACCGAAGCGAGATTCCATATGACACATGTCATCAAGGAGTTCCATCGGGTGCATCCAAATTGATTTCCAAGCACATGGTATGTTCCATGCAAACCATGCACCTACCTTGCATAAGGATTAGCACTATCTCCAAACTGACCGAACCAAGCTTTGACTTGAGCCTCTTCACCCAGGAGTACCAAATAGTGTGTCCAAAATGGTTTCTTAAACTATGGTGCATTAGGCACAAACTGTGCACCTATCTTGCACTAAAACTTACAATGTCTACAAACGGACCGAAGCAAGATTCCATATGACACATGTCATCTAGGAGTTCCATTGGGTGCGTCCAAATTGATTTCTAAGCATATGGTATGTTCCTTGCAAATCATGCACCTATCTTGCATCAAGATTAGCACTATCTCCAAACAGATCAAACCGAGCTTCCACTTGAGCCTCTTCACCGAAGTACCAACAGGTGCTTCCAAAATGGTTTCTTAGAGTATGGTGTATTAGGCGCAAACCATGAACATATCTTGCACCGAAACTAACACTATTTCTAAACAGACTAAAGCAAGATTCCATATGACACATGTCATCAAGGAGTTCCATCGGGTGCATCCAAATTGATTTCCAAGCATATGGTATGTTCCATGCAAACCGTGCACCTATCTTGCATCAAGATTAGCACTATCTCCAAACAAACCGAACCGAGCTTCCACTTGAGCCTCAAAAATGGTTTCTTAGACTACGATGCATTAGACTATGATGCATTAGGAGTACAAACATGTGCGTCAAAAATGGTTTCTTAGACTATGATGCACTAGGCACAAACTATGCACCTATCTTGCACCAAAACTAACATTGTCTCCAAACAGACCGAAGCGAGATTCCATATGACACACGTCGTCTAGGAGTTCCATTGGATGCGTCCAAATTGATTTCTTAACATATGGTACGTTCCATGCAAACTATGCAACTATCTTGCATCAAGATTACCACTATATCCGAAAAGACCAAATCGAGCCTCCACTTGAGCCTCTTCAACTATGAGTACCATTGGGTGCGTCTAAAATGGTTTCTTAGCCTATGGTGCATTAGGCGTAAACCGTGCACATATCTTCTACAAAAACTAACACTTTCTCTAAACGAACCGAAGCAAGATTCCATATGACACATCATCAAGGAGTTATATCAGGTGCATCCTAATTGATTTCTGAGCATATTGTATGTTCCATGCAAACCGTGCATCTATGTTTCATCAAGATTAGCACTATCTCAAAACAGACCAAACTGAGCTTTCACTTGAGCCCTTTGACCTAGGAGTACCATCGGGTGCGTCCAAAATGGTTTCTTATCCTATGGTGCATTAGGTGCAAACCGTGCACCTATCTTGCATCGAAACTTACACTGTCTCTAAACGGACCGAAGTGAGATTCCATATGACACATGTCATCTAGGAGTTCCATCTAGGGCGTCCAAATTGATTTTTGAGCATGTGGAATGTTCCATGCAAATCGTGCACCTATCTTGCATCAAGATTAGCACTACCTCTAAACAGACCGAACCGAGCCTCCACTTGAGCCTCTTCACCTAGGAGTACCAACAGGAGCTTCCAAAATGGTTTCTTAGACTTTGGTGCATTTGGTGCAAACCGTGCACATATCTTGCACCGAAACTAATACTGTCTCTAAGCACACCAAAGCGAGATTCCATATGACACACGTCATCAAGGAGTTCTATCGGGTGTGTCCAAATTAATTTCGAAGCATATGGTACGTTCCATGCAGACCGTGCATCTATCTTCCATCAAGATTAGCACTATCTCCAAATAGACCAAACCGAGCTTTCACTTGAGCCTTTTACCTAGGAGTACCATCGGGTGCATCCAAAATAGTTTCTTATCCTCGAAACTAACACTGTCTCTAAACGGACCGAAGTGAGATTCGTTATGACACATGTCATCTAGGAGTTCCATCTGGTGCGTCCAAATTGATTTCTGAGCATTTTGTATGTTCCATGCAAATTGTGCACCTATCTTGCATCAAGATTTGCACTATGTCTAAACAGGCCGAACCGAGCCTCCACTTGAGCCTCTTCACCTAGGAGTACCAACAGGTGCGTCCAAAATGGTTTCTTAGACTATGGTGCATTAGGTGCAAACTGTGCACCTATCTCGCACCAAAACTAACAATGTCTCAAAATGGACCGAAGCGAGATTCCATATGACACACATCATTAAGGAGTTCCATCGGGTGCATCCAAATTGATTTCCAAGCATATGGTATGTTCTATGCAAACCATGCACCTACCTTGCAAAAGGATTGGCACTATCTTCAAACTGAGCGAACCAAGCTTTGACTTGAGCCTCTTCACCCAGGAGTACCAAATAGTGTGTCCAAAATGGTTTCTTAAACTATGGTGCATTAGGCGCAAACTATGCACCAATCTTGCACTAAAACTTACAATGTCTACAAACGGACCGAAGCAAGATTCCATATGACACACGTCATCTAGGAGTTCCATTGGGTGCGTCCAAATTAATTTCTAAGCATATGGTATGTTCCTTGCAAATCATGCACCTATCTTGCATCAAGATTAGCACTATCTCCAAACAGATCAAACCGAGCTTCCACTTGAGCCTCTTCACAGAAGTACCAACAGGTGCTTCCAAAATGGTTTCTTAGAGTATGGTGCATTAGGCGCAAACCATGCACATATCTTGCACTGAAACTAACACTATTTCTAAACAGACTAAAGCGAGATTCCATATGACACACATCATCAAGGAGTTCCATCGGGTGCATCCAAATTGATTTCTAAGCATATGGTATGTTCCATGCAAACCGTGCACCTATCTTGAATCAAGATTAGCACTATCTCCAAAGAGACCGAACCGACCTTCCACTTGAGCCTCAAAAATGGTTTCTTAGACTATGATGCATTAGCAGTACAAACATGTGCGTCAAAAATGGTTTCTTAGACTATGATGCATTAGGCACAAACTATGCACCTATCTTGCACTAAGAAACCATTTTGGACGCACTATTTGGTACTCCTGGGTGAAGAGGCTCAAGTGGAAGCTTGGTTCAGCCAGTTTGGAGATAGTGCTAATCCTTATGCAAGGTAGGTGCATGGTTTGCATGGAACATACTGTATGCTTGGAAACGAATTTGGACGCACCCGATGGAACTGCTTGATGACGTGTGACATATGGAATCTCGCTTCGGTCCATTTGGAGACGTTGTTAGTTTCCGTGCAAGATAGGTGCACAGTTTGCACCTAATGCACCATAGTATAAGAAACCTTTTGGACACACTTGTTGGTACTCCTAGGTGAAGGGGCTCAAGTGGATGCTCAGTTCGGTTTGTTTGGATATAGTGCTAATCTTGATGCAAGATAGGTGCACGGTTTGCATGGAACATACCTAATGCTTGGAAATCAATCTGGATGCACATGATGGAACTCCTAAATGACGTGTGTCATACGAAATCTTGCTTCAGTCTATTTGGAGATAGTTTTAGTTTCACTGCAAGATAGGTGTAAGGTTTGCACATAATGCAACATAGGCTAAGAAACCATTTCGGACGCACCCGATGGTACTCCTAGGTAAAAGGCTCAAGTGAAAGCTCGGTTTGGTCTATTTGGAGATAGTGCTAATCTTGATGCAAGATAGATGCACGGTCTGCATGGAACGTACCATATGATTAGAAATTAATTCGCTTTGGTGTGCTTAGAGACAGTATTAGTTTCGGTGCAAGATATGTGGACGGTTTGCGCCTAATGCACCAAAGTCTAAGAAACCATTTTGGAAACACCTATTGGTACTTGTTGATATTTGGGAACGCAATAAGGAATTGATCCGCAAGCGCACGGATATCGGTGAGCACTTCACCCGGGAGGTTATCCAGAGTATCGTATTTATATTTTTACCACTAGGAGAAAGAGTGCATCTGACTAACCCAGACTATTACTACTAACCTTTGTGCTACAAAGAATGTTTCTCGATGTGAGTGATAAATAGAGAAGACTACAACCGTAATCTCTTTCTAACCTTGGTAAGGATGATCTACTGTTCTATTGGGGAAGCTTACGGAATCTAGACACCACAGAGGATGTTCAACCCGCACCTATAAACCCTATCCTTTCTGCTAACGAGATATGGTTTGCAAAGGTAACTCGGAAATGTCACGTTCCTCGCTACTACCACGGTCTAGCTAGTTAGGGAATATCTATGAGTATCCTAGCCCAAACACCACGTCTACGCTAGAGATGATTACTCTAAACTCTACGCGAAGAGATTAAAGTAAACTCATAAACCAAAGAACAATAAAACAAGAACTTACTAGAATTTAGAACTTACTACTAACATTTAGGCTACAAAGAATCCTAGGAGCAAGCTTCGGGTTAGGAGAACTTGATCCCGCAGGTACAACCTCGGAGTAGACACCGACAGGCCGGGCTTCCTCTGATCTACACCTCCACTCTATCTCTCACAATCTAGTAGAAACTAGAAGATCCAATTCTACTCACATTGATTGCTAAGCCAAAAGAAATTTTATTTAGAGGAGAGGTATTCCTTCGAGGGCTCCTCTCAACTCTATGATGAACTTGTCTCCTCCAGAGGCCAGGGGGTCTGGTTTTATAGTCCCCTCAAGTGAACGTGAGCCGTTAGATCAAACCGACATTGATTGGACCGTTATCCTTGATCCTTTAGGTCGGTGGAGCTTGATCCACGAAAAGAGTCCCGATTGGAGTCCAGAGGGGGGCGGGCGCCCTGGGCCAGGCCCCTTTCGGTCTCTTCTTTGTTCTCGTGGCTTCTGGAGTCTTCTAGATGGTTGAAAATTGCATGGTGCGTTGATATCTCTATGTAATCCCGACATGTGGTCCTTTCTTCCTTATTTCCTGATAACCCCCTGCAGAAATAGATAAACAACAAAACTCGTGGAATTCTGTCACATCAAACCTTAATTCTAGGTGTTGTTTGCATATTGGTCCTTTCTCTTGTTTATTTTATAATTAAAATTGATACTTAAGAACCGTCAACAAATACCCCCATACTTAGGCTTTTACTCGTCCTCGAGAAAAGGATGGTTAAGAAAAATATCTGGGGTTAAAACATTGTAAAGCATTCTCTTCATACCTGCAGGGTGTTGTAAAAATTCACTGTGTACTGTAGTCAGGGAAATATATGGTTAAGAGTATAGATCCTTTCTTCTCAATCCTGTTACTTGGAGTTTTTTATATTTTTGAAAGAAAGTTAGCATACCTTTTATCCTCATAGGTTCTCTCAGATCACTCATTATCTTTTATATATCTCACTGAGGCTGTTTTAATTTGCAAAAATTTTCAAGCATACTTACTTTGCATTTATTGCCTGATCAAAACGGGATCCGAGGAGAAGAATGTCATACTCTTAGATCAAAGACTTTGGAAATTAAAAACTTGTCAACTCTTGCTGGCATATTGCTTATTAGAGGGACCATAGGCTATCATTTTTTTAAGTGGATACCGAGGTACCCCTAATTCTACTGCCGGACACTTGTCCATTTTTTTCTACGAGGTTATCGAGCACTTGCTCCTTTTTATTTCCTCGAAATATCTTTATTTTTTGCATAGCCCATGCCTCTAATGCAATAATACTTCGGAAGAGTGAATCTTTCTGAATAAATGTCTTGATCTTAGGAGCATGATAAATCTCTCAACAAGGGTCTAACTCATTTTGAACAAACTCAATACAGAGCAGATAGCTTTTATAATTAATATTTTTCGTTTTATTAGGCATATAAAACACCGAGGATGGTAGCTAGAATTTTTTGAAGATTTTGAAATAAATTCTCCAAGCAACAATGATATCAAGAATAAGAAACTCATACTCTACCATCTCACATTCCACAGTGACTTAGTAACACAGGGTTTTAAACTGTTTTTTTCAATAATTGTAAGTTTTCAGGAAATATCACAGGATGAGATTAATCATGATTAGAAACATTTTAATCTTTTTAATTTATCATGTCGGAAACAATATTCTGCATAATCCAAGATATATATGTATGTGTAAAGTAAGTGTGCACAGTATGTACCTGAATCGTGGAATGGTGTAGTCGAAGTGTGTTTGGTATGTCGAGGGATCTCCCCCATACTTGTTTTCTGCTTTCTTGCACAAAAATAAAGTAGAGACACAAAAGATATAATAATAATAATAATAATAATAATAATAATAATAATAATAATAATAATAATAATAATAATAATAATAATAATAATAATAATAATAATAATAATAATAATAATAATAATAATAATAATAATAATAATAATAATACTCTTTATTAATCTTGAGGCACTTATTACAAATGACTAATAGCAAACTGACGATAATAGTGGCAAACTGATGATAATACTAAAACCTAAACCGAATTTAAAGATAAATAACTAAAATGCATTGCCTCAAGGTCTAATCTAGATAACTTAGCGGTGCTCTAACTCCTTGATCTTCTTATTGGCACTAGCAAGATCATGCCTAAGGCCTAGTATAACAGTGTTGTGGTTAGAGAGCTGCCTAGTGATGGAATTAACCGAGGACTGGAGGTCTATGATAACTCTGTCTAGCCTGCGGACGTCCTCATCAATATCTACTATAGTCTTGCGATGCTTGGGAGGTGTCTCAAAAGCATTGAGAGCGTGCTTCGAGGCTGCCTTTGGAGGGATGAAACAGACTTTGGTTGCTCTAATCCCCTCGAAGTAAGGCCTCTCCTCCTCCGTAGTGTAGCGGATGCTGCTGATCTCACCGCTCCGGTTGGTCTTGACTCCAATGACCCTCTCATTGGGTCTAGGTGGAAGGATCCTCGTGCCGGCTGGCACCTTGATAGTGGTCTCCTTGGATGATGATCCCTTGAGGAGTAGGGTTTGTGGCGGTGCGGTGAGAACTGGTTGAGCATGGTAGGATTGGGCGGAGCTACGCTGGCGTAATGGCATGGCTTCTAGCTGTCGCTCTGTGTTGGCCGGGACGAGAGCACGGGCGTCGGGGTCTTCCTCAGGCTTCATGTTGAGGTTGAAGGGGACGACTTCCCAATCATCGTGGAACTTTTCGCCCATTGGAGCAGTGAGGGACTAAGCAAGCTCTAATTGAAAAAGAAGAGAAGGCTTGGGTGGATTGGTGTTTGAAAAATGACGTCAGGGGTCTGTTTATATAGGGGTCAAAAAGTGCCTCTAGGGGATGTTCGGGTTGCTCCCGTCGATGTGCGTGCGAAACTTTTCATCTAAGGGATTATTCGGCTTACCATAAGTGTGTTTTCCATAACGGAGGAAATCGGGACCAAGAGGGGTCAGCAGCTGGGTGCACGCCCAATTGATCAGGGCGCCCGCCCTGTGTGTGGCCCCTCTATGGGCCCGCTTCCTCGAGCGTGTTTCTAGATGCAAAACTTTTTAGGAAAATATATGTATGACCCAAAAACGTCAGATTAAAAAGGTCGAGCTCTAATTCTCCATGGGAAGGTAAAAATGGATTACGTCTATTTCTTCTAATTCTTTATTGGGCTCTAAAAATAATGTAAGACGTTGACCGTTTACCTTGAATAATGTACCTTTGTCATTTTGAAGTGTGATAGCTCCGTGGGATGATGAATTGATTACCTTGAATGGTCCTTCCCATTTACTCCGGAGTTTTCCATGCCCGAAAAGCTTTACCCTAGAATTAAAAAGTAATACCTTATCTCTGGGTGTGAACTCCTTCTTCTTGATCCTCTTGTCATGCCACCTTTTGACTCTTTCTTTGTAGATCTTCGAATTGTGATATGCTTTCTCTCGCCATTCTTCCAATTCTGATAGTTGCATTCTTCTATGATCTCCAGCGACATCTAGGTCCATCTTCCATCTCCTTATGGCCCAGTGTGCTTTGAATTCTAGTTCAACAGGTAGGTGGCAAGTCTTCCCGTACACCAATTGGTATGGGGACATTCCAATTGGGGTCTTGTATGCTGTCCGGTATGCCCAGAGTGCATTGGGTAACTTGTCTTTCCATCCCGTTCCCATTTCATTTACTGTCTTCTAAAGAATATTCTTGATTTGTTTGTTAGAAGTCTCTGCTTGGCCACTTGTCTGAGGATGATAGGGGGTAGCGACGTTGTGACGAATTCCATGTTTTGATAGATATTGTTTGAAGCATTTGTCGATGAAGTGTGCTCCTCCATCACTTATCACTACTCTGGGCACTCCAAATCTTGGAAATATAATTTCTTCAAACATCGTCTTTGAACTGATGTTGTCGGCATGCTTGCAAGTTCATGCCTCTACCCACTTGGAGACGTAGTCAACTGCCACCAAGATGTACTCACACTTCTTTGATGGGGGAAATGGACCCATGTAGTCTATTCCCCAGACATCAAAGAGCTCAATCTGAAGGTTGTTGGTGAGTGGCATGGCATCCCTTGTGTTTATGTTTCCGTGCCTTTGACATGGCCCACATCTTCTGATATATTGCTTCGTGTCTTCATACATTGTAGGCCAGTAGAATCCACGCTGCCAGATCTTTGAATGTGTACGGAATGCTCCATAATGACCTCCATATGGTGATGAATGACATCTGTCAATGATCTTGCATCCTTCCTGAGTGGTCACACATCTCCTGAGTAAGCCATCAGAGCATACTCGGAAGAGGTATGGCTCATCCCATATATGTGAACGACTTTCTTGAATAAGCTTCTTCTCGTTTGCTCCTGGTGGCACATACCCTGAAACCATAAAATTAACAATATCTGCATACCAAGGGTCAGACCTGTTAATCCCGTAGAGCATGTCGTCCCGAAGTGAATCATTGATGGGGGTTTCCTGTGGACTCTTAAAATACATTCTAGACAAGTGATCAACAACAGAATTTTCTATTCCCTTTTTATCTTTTATTTCTAAGTCAAATTCTTGAAGTAATAAGATCCATCTAATTAGGCGAGGTTTAGCATCTTTTTTAGTGAGCAAATATTTTAGTGCAGCATGATCAGTGTAAACAATTATTTTAGCTCCAACTAAATAAGATCTAAATTTATCAATGGCAAAGACAACAGCCAGAAGCTCTTTTTCAGTGGTTGCATAATTAAGTTGAGCTCCTGTCAAAGTTTTACTGGCATAAGCAATTGCATGATGCTTCTTATTTTTAGTTTGTCCCAAAACTGCCCCCACAGCATAATCACTAGCATCACACATAATTTCAAAAGGCAACGACCAATCAGGGGGTTGAATGATTGGTGTAGAGATGAGTGCTTTCTTTAATAAATTGAAAGATGTTAGACATGCATCATCAAATTCGAAACGAGCATCCTTGGCTAGCAAAAGAGTAAGTGGTCTAGCAATGAATGAAAAATCTTTTATGAATCTGCGATAAAAACTAGCATGGCCAAGAAAGCTTCGAATTCCTTTTATATTCACAGGTGGAGGTAGTTGTTCAATTACTTCAATTTTAGCTCTGTCTACCTCAAAACCTCTTTCAGACACTAGGTGTCCTAGCACTATTCCTTCCCTAACCATAAAATGACATTTTTCCCAATTTAGGACTAAGTGCTTTTCTTCACATCTTTGCAAAACCTTTTCTAAGTTTTCAAGAAAACTATCAAAAGTTTTTCCATAAACAGAGAAATCATCCATGAAAACTTCCATAATCTCTTCAATCATATCAGAAAATATAGACATCATGCATCTTTGAAAAGAAGCTGGTGCATTACATAACCCAAAAGACATTCTACGGTAAGCATAAGTTCCGTATGGGCATGTAAAAGTGGTTTTGCTTTGATCATCAGGATGGATTGGGATTTGGTGATACCCTGAATATCCATCTAAGAAACAGAAGAACGAATGGTTCGCTAATCGCTCTAGCATCTCATCTATGAAAGGTAAAGGAAAATGATCCTTTCTCGTGGCTTTGTTTAGTTTCCTATAGTCTATGCACATCCGCCACCCTGTGACGGTGCGTTGCGGAATTAGCTCGTTCTTTTCATTCATAATGACAGTCATGCCTCCCTTTTTAGGCACAACTTGTACTGGGCTTACCCATTCACTGTGCGGCATAGGATATATAATCTCTGCATGCAACAACTTTATAACTTCCTTTTTAACTACCTCTCTCATAGTGTTGTTACGTCTATGTTGAGGCTCTCGAGAAGGTGAAACAGAAGGATCTGTCGGAATACGATGGGTACAAATCATAGGACTGATTCCTGTAAGATCTTGGAGTGAGTAGCCGAAAACTGAGTGATGTTTCTCAAGAATGATCATTAATCGTAGAGTTTGCTCTCGAGTGAGTTTATCACTAATGATCACAGGAAACTCTGGATTATTGTTTAGGAAAGCATAGATAAGACTGGGTGGTAAAGTTTTAAGCTCTATGGGAGGTCTAGGTGTTTAGGGTTTAGGGTTTAGGGTTCAGATTCAGAAGGTTCAGCTTCTTATTCTATGAAGAAAGGAGTTTCGTCTTCTAAGTCTGGTTCATCTAAAAGCTCTAGAGATGCAGCCTTTACCTCCTCCATAGGATCAGGCAAAAGATATGACTCGGCCTTATTGTTTAAGGAGTATGAAATTGTTATTGGAAATTTAAAAGTTTTCCCAAAAGAAATGTGTAGCTTTCCAGTATGACCTTCATAAAGGAGTATTCTAAAAGGTTGTCCTATCAACAGGTCGAAGTCCCATGTATCAAAGATATAGAAGTTCAAATGAACCATGGAGCCTTCTACTGTAAGAGGTAGGACATTAATAATTCCAAGGCTGGGGACTGATCGTCCCGAAGATTCCTTTATGACCTTTGTTGTGGGGGTTAAGACAAGATTTTTAAATAATTAAAGTGCAAAAGATTCAGACATGTTGTTGATCCCCACAACAGGATTATAGAGAGCATCAAATCAATCAGAATCATAAGCACAGCGTATAGTTATAGAGGGTGTGTCCAAACAGATCACATCAGAGGAAAGCTCTGATTCCTCCAACCATTCGCTACTCATGACTGAGATAAGCTCTCTCAATTGATGTTCACTTGGTAAACAAATGCTAAAATGGCCGTTTTGGGGTCTGTTAGTAGAATGGTAGTTTGAAATGTTTCCAAAATCGGCAAAAAGATCAGATTCTATATGCAGCATGAAATCAGGTGGTGGAATTTCTTCCTTTTGTGGCTTAGAACTTGGGATAGCTAAAGTAGATGGAGAATTTGGCAGAGTGTCTACTTCGGCTTCGTGGGTTCCATCATGAAGGGTATTATCCATCTAAGTTTCTAGGATTCTATCTAGGATCACTCTAGCATCATTAGTAGAGATGCGAAAGAAAGAACCTCTAGACATTGTATGTAGCATTTGTTTATGATCTTTCTGAAGACCTCGAAAAAAGTGAAATAAAAGAATAGGGTCTTCAAGATTAAGGTTTGGACCAGATTCTAAAAGATCGGAAAAACGTTTCTAGGATTTTCCCAAAGTTTCATTATCTTTTTGTTTAAAAGATAGGACTTCGAGTCTAAGGTCGCCGATACGGTCGAGTGAATAAAAATCTAGAGAAAAGTTGGCTCGTAAAACTCCCCATTCACCTCGTTGTTGACTTACCTTCTGATTATACCATTGTCTAGCTTCTCCCCTTAAAGAAAAAGGAAAAAGCTTCCAACGTAAGGTTTTATCAGAAATGCCCTCAATGCGAAGACAATCACATGTTTGCTCAAAATCTCTAATGTGAAGGTAAGGGTTTTCGTCTTCCTTTCCCGAAAAAGATAGGTTTTGAATCATGGCAATCAACCTAGAACTTAACCTATACTGGGATGTTTGGATAGGCTGTGATGACTCCCATGGTAAAAGGTCAGTTACTGAAGGGATTGCAGATTCATGGATCGATTTAGAATCTTGGTTTTCCATAAGGTAAGAGTAAAGAAAATAAATAAAGAATATAAAAGATAAGAAAAGGTAAAAGTATAGATACAAGCTAGTAGTAAGACTCAAAGTTATCTCAGCAAACCGTCTTTCTCCCCGGCAACGGCGCCAGAAATGCTTGTTGATATTTGGGAACGCAATAAGGAATTGATCCGCAAGCGCACGGATATCAGTGAGCACTTCACCCGGGAGGTTATCCAGAGTATCGTATTTATATTTTTACCACTAGGAGAAAGAGTGCATCTGACTAACCCAGTCTATTACTACTAACCTTTAGGCTACAAAGAATGTTTCTCGATGTTAGTGATAAATAGAGAAGACTACAACCCTAATCTCTTTCTAACCTTGGTAAGGATGATCTACTGTTCTATTGGGGAAGCTTACGGAATCTAGACACCACAGAGGATGTTCAACCCGCACCTATAAACCCTATCCTTCCTACTAACGAGTTATGGTTTGCAAAGATAACTCGGAAATGTCACATTCCTCGCTACTACCACGGTCTAGCTAGTCATGGAATATCTATGAGTATCCTAGCCCAAACACCACGTCTACGCTAGAGATGATTACTCTAAACTCTACGCGAAGAGATTAAAGTAATCTCATAAACCAAAGAACAATAAAACAAGAACTTACTAGAATTTAGAAGTCGAAATGCTGAAGAATCCTAGGAGCAAGCTTCGGGTTAGGAGAACTTGATCCCGCAGGTACAACCTCGGAGTAGACACCGACAGGCCGGGCTTCCTCCGATCTACACCTCCACTCTATCTCTCTCAATCTAGTAGAAACTAGAAGATCTAATTATACTCACATTGATTGCTAAGCCAAAAGAAATTTTATTTAGAGGAGAGGTATTCCTTCGAGGGCTCCTCTCCACTCTATGATGAACTTGTCTCCTCCAGGGGCCAGGGGGTCTGGTTTTATAGTCCCCTCAAGTGAACGTGAGCCATTAGATAAAACCGACATTGATTGGACGGTTATCCTTGATCCTTTCGGTCGGTGGAGCTTGATCTGCGAAAAGAGACCCGATTGGAGTCCAGAGCGGGGCGAGCGCCCTGGTCCTGAGGGCGGGCGCCCTGGGCCAGGCCCCTTTCGGTCTCTACTTTGTTCCCGTGGCTTCTGGAGTCTTCTAGATGGTAGAAAATTGCACAGTGCGTTGATATCTCTATGTAATCCTGACATGTGGGCCTTTCTTCCTTATTTCCTGATAACCCCCTGCAGAAAAAGATAAACAACAAAACACGTGGAATTCTATAAGATCAAACCCTAATTCTAGGTGTTGTTTGCATATTGGTCCTTTCTCTTGTTTATTTGATAATTAAAATTGATACTCAAGAACCGTCAACTGTACTCCTAGGTGAAGAGGCTCAAGTGGAGGCTCGGTTTGGTCTGTTTAGAGATAGTGCTAATCTTGATGCAAGATAGGTGCACGATTTGCATGAAACATATCATATGCTTAGAAATCAATTTGGACACACCAGATGGAACTCCTAGATGACATGTGTCATATGGAATCTCACTTCGGTCCGTTTAGAGACAGTGTTAGTTTCGGTGCAAGATAGGTGCACGGTTTGCACCTAATGCACCATAGGATAAGAAACCATTTTGGACGCACCCGATGGTACTCCTAGGTCAAGAGGCTCAAGTGAAAGCTCGGTTTGGACTATTTGGAGATAGTGCTAATCTTGATGCAAGATAGATGCACAGTTTGCTGTAGCACCCGGTTTTAAGAACAAAACCAGATACACACCATATGTGAGCCTAGGAAGTCAAATCTCACATATAGCCACAAATAAGGGGTAATATCAATAATCAATGCTTATATAACGAACTTAATATAATAGATATAACCTTAGATAGCAAACAGCGGAAAGACACTCCGTTCTTCAGGCGAAAGCTCCAAATCCACAGGGACAACTGACTGGTTGAGCACAAGCCTAAACTCTTCTCCAAACTAGCAATCTGGTACCCATCCGGGATTTTTATCCAAATAAAATGTAAATGCAAGCGTAAGTACATCTCGGACTCATTAAGAATAACATAGGGTTCATGAGGCTCAAAGGCTAGACACTAGTTTAACTGCATGTAGCTTTTAGTTGTCACAATTTTAGCATATGAGTAGCATCAAGTTGTCAAGTCCCATAGTAAACTCATGATCAGGTAAAGTGAATAAAGAATAGCATAAACATCATATTAACCATAATAACATTAATGATTTGCCATTAGTGATCATTTATTCTGTATTGGTCCAAGGCCGCTCATGACCGTGAGCACGGCTGATATATCAGTTTTACACTCTGCAGAGGTTGTACACTTTCACTGTGAGTCATGATTTACCCTTTCGCCCAAGGTAGCTAATCTCTTAACCCCCTTCCTAGGGAGGACGGCAGGGTTCACTATGAAGCCTTTCAAAGGTTTGTCTAACAAGTTAAGGCCGCTTTGTTTCATTAGTCAGTCCATGTGATTCACCCGTAGGAATTCATGGTATGCTATTCCTCATTTGCGCCACAAGGGTAACCACTAACAAGCTAGAAAAGGTCCTCATACTGAGCTAAAGCCAGAGCCATGTAGCCCTCACAGTTGTACTGTATGTCCCGGATGGTCATATACAGATAAGTCCTTATGGAGAGAAACTAGAGCACCATAAGATAGCCCAATGCTCCAGCCCTCTTTACCAAAGTTGCTAACAAGTCCTCTTTTAATGTTTATTGCATATGCCATTAATCAAATTACAATATCATGGTTTAGTGGAGCACTAGCATAAGCTACCTAATGCAAAACCATAGGTGACAAGGTATAAGATCAATACTAGGAAATCCTTAACCAAGAGACACATGCAATATGAATTGTGTGATTAAAGTTATTAGGAAACAAGGATGATCCCATGCTATACTTGCCTTGAAACTCAGATCCTTCTTTTAGTTCCAAACCTTCCACAATCTGCTTCTTGAACACCACGTAAAAGCTCACCGTCTAAACTCAGTCATCACATCAACAACAATCATCCAGAGGCAATCATACAAAGCAAACAAAACTATAATTAGAACAATACACCAACAGTAGCAAATAAAGATAAAAAGTTTATAAAACAAATCTACATCGCACTACAATCACACAGACTTAAAGATCACGAAAATCGGAGATATAACGAAAAAGTTATGATTTTCCTAAGATTTCCTTTAATAAAATAATTAATTAATTAGGATCACGAAAATAAAAAGTTGTAAACTTGTAAAACAGTGAGACTAACATGTAGATCTTCTGATTATGAATCTAACGCAATTTGTATGGATCAAATCAGAGTTAAAATGAAGATTTTATGAGCTAAACAAATATGGTGGCAATTTTGTAATTACTGAAAACGTATTTTGATTTAGAAACCAAGGTAAACTAATTGGAGCAGAGCACACGCCTGGCGGCCAGCCATTGGCAGCAGCGAGCTCCTAGCCGGCGAGCATGAAACTTAAGCCTACGGCCACGATTTGATGCGGGAAAAATAAACTCACCAACAGAGATTTCGCAGATAGGTATGAAGCGGAGATGGAAAGCAGGGCGACGGGCGGATCGACACCGGACTGAGGGCTATCACGTTGTAGAGAAGAAAATATAATTTTATTTTACTACCTTAGGAATTCTCAAATTAGAGGCTTCCCATATGGTAGTCTTTTGTGTGCTTTGCCTAAGGGGTTGGTACATATATATAGGAAGAAAAACTCTCCACCTCCACGTCAACTAGCGATATGGTACTAATTGATTTGCACCCTTTATCTTTACTAATAGGCCTAATTAATTATTAAAGCCCATTAATAAATAAAGACATGGGCCTTGAGCGTTGAGAAAAATGAGAGATTTATTATTTTTGGAATTAATTAATTTCATGGATAAAATAATTCAAGAAAAATCCAGAATTATTATTTAAGCCACGAAAAATACTCCGAAAGCTCCAAAAATTCGAGGAACATTCTCAGAGACATTATGGAATATGAGGAACCCAAATAAAGTATTTGAAGCTCATGATGAGATAATATGGAGTATCTAAAAATTAGATTATGCTCACAGACAAGTGGAAACAAATTTCATAAAAAGCTAGAAAAATTCCCAATAAGATTGTAGATATTGTTTGATGAACGAGGAACTGAAATGAGTGAGTTGGATGACAAAGAAAAGATTTTAGGATGCTCCTAATAAAACTTGAGCTAAGAAACAATGAATTTGGTTGTAGATAAAGATAAAGACGTAACGATCAAGGAAGATTGATCTACTAAATGCATTTCAAAAACTTTGCTCACTCTCAACACACAAAGGAGTAACAAGCAAACATTACATCAAATCTTATGCACCAGCATGCATGCACAACAATGTTGCTAAGCCTTACGATAAATTTAATTTAATGAAAAATATTATTTTCCCTATGTTTCATGAGCACAAAGAAATGTATAATTACTTATTTCTCCTCTATTTCCAAAAAAACTGATGACCCAACTCCTAGTGACTCTTTCTGCTGTTTCCAAAATTCAGACCGGATACTCTTCATAAGATCATCTTTAACTGTTAATTCCTCTATCGGTATCTGCTCTTCTGGCACCCGCAAGCACTTATTAAGCTGTGACACGTGGAAGACATCATGCACTCCTTTTAAACTTTCAGGCAGTTCCAACTGGTATGCTACTTCACCTCGTCTTTCCACCACTTTGAAAGGCCCAATATACCTTGGTGCCAACTTCCCTTTCATGTTAAACCTTCTCACACTTCGCATAGGAGACACCTTCAAATACACATAGTCTCCTACCTCAAAAGCCAATTCTCTTCTTCGTGTATCAGCATAACTCTTCTATCGGGACTGTGCTGCTCTCAAGTTTTCCCTAATTACTCTCACTTGTTGTTTTGCATCCCAAACACATCTGGTCCAAACACTTGTGTTTCTCCCGCTTGATTACAAAACAATGGGGTTCTACACTTCCGTCCATACAAAGCTTGAAGACATACCATCCGAAGGCTCTTATGATAATCTATTGTCCTAAGAAAACTCCGCATTCGGTAAACTCTTATCCCAACTTGTACGATACTATAATGCACAAGCTCACAACATATCTTCTAAGTAATCTTTTCAGTTCCTGTGGTTCCCAAATGAGTAATTAGTAGAGCTCCTTTGACAGTACTAGTGACATCACCGAGTTCAACACTCAACCCTTCAAATTCCAGTGTCATTTGAACTCCTCTAGCACACTCTTTATGCTCTGAGCATTCGCAAAGGCCTTTTCTCCTTCAAGTGATAGCATTTTTTTCCATCCATAACTCTTGATTCACTCAAATCCATCGACAATGTGACCAGCTCAAATCCAACTTCCTAAAGATGCCCTTTAGATTCTTACGTTCTACACAGATATCACTCCTTAGACCCAAGAAGGCAGTATCTCCATGCTCCACTATGGATACCTCCACATCACATGGCAGTTAATCCAACCCACTTAGTTGACTTATGCACAAGCCACTACTTTTCTTGTATGGAGCACATCTAAGGTCTTGATTGAATAGAAGAACCCTATATGTTGATCTTTATAACACCTTCAGTGAACCACTCATAGAATCTTATCATTCCAAGTCAATCTCTTATTCACTCTTATGTCAAGATCACATTGGCCCTAGCAAACCTATGATAGCCTCTTGCCATATCTATAAAACTCTAAGTCTCATTCACTTTCCTTTGGTGGTTTCCAACTCTTGCATCTTTAACTTTCTTAAGTCCATAATTAAAGATGACATCTCCTAGATGAGTACTTCCATCGACTAGAACATACTGGTCATGCTCCATTTAGTAATGAAGTCTTTTGAGTCTCCGTAGAATCAACAGTAGATGTAGCTTATCCACTTCCTAAGTTGTCAAGTGACCAATTTCACTAACTTGAGCCAGGATAGATGATTATAATCATGGGATATCTCCAGAGACACTTCTTACTTCATGGTGAATTGAAAGGGCATTAATCTATAATATCGAGGTACTACCCCCCTTAAGATGAGATAGGTCGAGGGACAGTATGGACTAGCTCTCATGTTCACCTCTTATAGTCTTTTAAATTCACTGCACCAAGTCTCATGATTCGGAGTGGGTTTCATCACTAAGTTCCAACTATTGGTACCTCTATCATAGTTGAATTGCTTTGCTCTCACATCCCATGTATAACTTCATAGACTTTGGTGTCACCTGATACTCATAAGCACCACTTCCAAGCTATGAGTACTGGCAATGACCTATATCTCCATCCATATTAGCACACTTCAATGGAACAATTTCTTGTATCAAAAACCAAATTTACCAACTACTTGAGGTCCTTATCGATGATCCACTGTTAACCAATACTTCTCCCTGTAACTCCTTTGATAAGAATACCCCCTTAGAAAAGGTAAACTAGGGGCTTAAATGGGTAGCTTAGTCTATCTCTCAAGTGAGTTTCTTATCATAAGATCTTCTAATACCGAAGAGAAACTCATGTGTACTGATATGTACAGGTAATCTGAAATTCCTCACGATACGAAAAACACCAGCGCAGCAAAATAGGCATAACTCCTTTTCTGTCAATCCAATAAGATCTTAGCTTATACCGTTAGAAACCTTATCAAAATCCCTACAACTTTCATATGGAAGGCTTCCTTAGTTTCTGTCATTAAACCTAGGTAAAACAGCCCAACATGATATCCATCCCGACAATGTCTCAGCATCGATACAATAATTTGCAGAAGTCATATCTCGAGCTACTTAGATCATATGGGGACGAGTCTTACATGGTTGAAAATCTTATGAAGTCCTCCACAACTTCTGTATATCCCACTTTTCCAGATTCTGATGTTAAGTTGGCTGAAAAGTAGGAATTAACTAGAACTGTCCAGATTTTGAAACTGTGCGGAAGCATTAACTTATAGAGGTCATAACTGAAGTTCTATTGATCCGGTAAAGTTGCAGCTTGCATCGTTGGAAAGCTTATCAAATGATCTACAACTTTATTATAGAACCCTTTTCCAAATTCTATAGTTACATTTGTTCGAAACAGTAGGCAACTGAAACTGGTCCTGATTCCTGACAGCTCAACTGTACCATCTTGTGATTTTTGTAACTTCCAGTTCCAGAATAGCTATAGGGGTGATTCTTGCGGTCAGAGAAAGATCTTGAAGTCTACCATTGTCCAGAGTTTTTTTGTGGTTTTTGATTGCCCACGAGCAGAGGTGAGGATAGATTGCTCCGAAGTGATAGGATATAGAGAACTGAAGATAACCAAAACCGAAGCTATTTATTTCATTAATCCTTATGCCTTAGACCTATAAGCTAAATGAAATTATGGAATAATCCACAAAATCATTGCAATCATTACAAAGATCCAAAGCATGCATAGGCATAATGATAAACCAACTAAGCATTGAAGGTTCACACTTCAAACATTGACTCAACTTGCGATACTATCGTTTTCTTTATATAAGGACATGGATCCTAATGCTCCTCTATTGATGAAGCAAGAAGGTGGTGAGAGAAGAGTCTAAAAGCATATCAAATTAAGGTGTGAAGATGAGAACAAGACTTTAAAACCAGCAACAAGGTGGAGATGAATAGCAAGGAAAAGGTTATAGTGTAGAGAAAATATCAAGGTCTATAGAACAAGGAATTCATGGAAATTCAAAAATCTTAAGATGACCAATTTCTAACTAGGCTTGCGTCCTACAGTCAACATTGCTTTGATACCACTTTGTAGCACCCGATTTTAAGAACAAAACCAGATACACACCATATGTGAGCCCAGGAAGTCAAATCTCACATATAGCCACAAATAAGGGGTAATATCAATAATCAATGCTTATATAACGAACTTAATATAAAAGATATAACCTTAGATAGCAAACAGCGGAAAGACACTCTGTTCTTCAGGCGAAAGCTCCAAATCCACAGGGACAACTGACTGGTTGAGCACAAGCCTAAACTCTTCTCCAAACTAGCAATCTGGTACCCATCTGGGATTTTTATCCAAATAAAATGTAAAGGCAAGCGTAAGTACATCTCGTACTCAGCAAGAATAACATAGGGTTCATGAGGCTCAAAGGCTAGACATTGGTTTAACTGCATGTAGCTTTTAGTTGTCACAATTTTAGCATATGAGTAGCATCAAGTTGTCAAGTCCCATAGTAAACTCATGATCAGGTAAAGTGAATAAAAAATAGCATAAACATCATATTAACAAAAATAACATTACTGATTTGCCATTAGTGATCATTTATTCTGTATTGGTCCAAGGCCGCTCGTGACCGTGAGCACGGCTGATATATCAGTTTTACACTCTACAGAGGTTGTACACTTTCACTGTGAGTCATGATTTACCCTTTCGCCCGAGGTAGCTAATCTCTTAACCCCCTTCCTAGGGAGGCCGGCAGGGTTCACTATGAAGCCTTTCAAAGGTTCGTCTAACAAGTTAGGGTCGCTTGGTTTCATTAGTCAGTCCATGTGATTCACCCGTAGGAATCCTTGGTCTGCTATTCCCCATTTGCGCCACAAGGGTAACCACCACTAACAAGCTAGAAAAGGTCCTCATACTGAGCTAAAGCCAGAGCCATGTAGCCCTCATAGTTGTACTGTATGTCCCGGATGGTCATATACAGATAAGTCCTTATGGAGAGAAACTAGAGCACCATAAGATAGCCCAATGCTCCAGCCCTCTTTACCAAAGTTGCTAACAAGTCCTCTTTTAATGTTTATTGCATATTCCATTAATCAAATAACAAGATCATGGTTTAGTGGAGCACTAACATAAGCTACCCAATGCAAAACCATAGGTGACAAGGTATAAGATCAATACTAGGAAATCCTTAACCAAGAGACACATGCAATATGAATTGTGTGATTAAAGTTATTAGGAAACAAGGATGATCCCATGCTATACTTGCCTTGAACTCAGATCCTTCTTTTAGTTCCAAACCTTCCACAATCTGCTTCTTGAACACCACGTAAAAGCTCACCGTCTAAACTCAGTCATCACATCAACAACAATTATCTAGAGGCAATCATACAAAGCAAACAAAACTATAATTAGAACAATACACCAACAGTAGCAAATAAAGATAAAAAGTTTATAAAACAAATCTACATCGCACTACAATCACACAGACGTAAAGATCAGGAAAATCGGAGATATAACGAAAAAGTTATGATTTTCCTAAGATTTCCTTTAATAAAATAATTAATTAAATAGGATCATGAAAATAAAAAGTTGTAAACTTGTAAAACAGTAAGACTAACATGTAGATCTTGTGATTACGAATCTAACGCAATTTGAATGGATCAAATCGGAATTAAAATGAAGATTTTATGAGCTAAACAAATCTGGTGGCAATTTTGTAATTATTGAAAACGTATTTTGATTTAGAAACCAAGGTAAACTAATTGGAGCAGAGCACACGCCTGGCGGCCAGCCATTGGCAGCAGCGAGCTCCTAGCCGGCGAGCATGAAACTTAAGTCTACGGCCATGATTTGATGCGGGAAAAACAAACTCACCAATAGAGATTTCGCAGATAGGTACGAAGCGGAGATGGAAAGCAGGGCGACGGGCGGATCGACACCGGACTGAGGGCGATCACGTTGTAGAGAAGAAAATATAATTTTATTTTACTACCTTAGGAATTCTCAAATTAGAAACTTCCCATATGGTAGTCTTTGGTGTGCTTTACCTAAGGGGTTGGTACATATATATAGAAAGAAAAACTCCCCACCTCCACGTCAACTAGCGATATGGTACTAATTGATTTGCACCCTTTATCTTTTCTAATAGGCCTAATTAATTATTAAAGCCCATTAATAAATAAAGACATGGGCCTTGAGCATTGAGAAAAATGAGAGATTTATTATTTTCAGAATTAATTAATTTCATGGATAAAATAATTCAAGAAAAATCCAGAATTATTATTTAAGCTACGAAAAATACTCCAAAAGCTCCAAAAATTCGAGGAAAATTCTCAGAGACATTATGGAATATGAGGAACCCAAATAAAGTATTTGGAGCTCATGATGAGATAATATGGAGTATCTAAAATTAGATTATGCTCACAGACAAGTGGAAACAAATTACAGAAAAAGCTATAAAAATTCCCAATAAGATTGTAGATATTGTTTGATGAATGAGGAATTGAAATGAGTGAGTTGAATGACAAAGAAAATATTTTAGGAAGCTCCTAATAAAACTTGAGCTAAGAAACAACGAATTTGGTTGTAGATAAAGATAAAGACGTACCGATCAAGGAAGATTGATCTACTAAACGCATTTCAAAAACTTTGCTCACTCTCAACACACAAAGGAGTAACAAGCAAACATTACATCAAATCTTATGCACCAGCATGTATGCACAACAATATTGCTAAGCCTTACGATAAATTTAATTTAATGAAAAATATTATTTTCCCTATGTTTCATGAGCACAAAGAAATGTATAATTACTTATTTCTCCTCTATTTAAAAAAAACAAAATTTAGGGTGTTACATTTGCATGGAATATATGATATGCTCAGAAATCAATTAGGACGCACCTGATATAACTCCTTGATGATGTGTGTCATATGGAATCTTGCTTCAGTTCGTTTAGAGACAGTGTTAGTTTTGGTAGAAGATATGTGCACGGTTTACTCCTAATGCACCATAGGCTAAGAAATCATTTTAGACGCACCCGATGGTACTCGTAGTTGAAGAGGCTCAAGTGGAGGCTAGATTTGGTCTGTTTGGATATAGTGCAAATCTGGATGGAAGATAGTTGCGCAATTTGTATGGAACGTACCATATGTTAAGAAATCAATTTGGACACACCCCATGGAACTCCTAGATGATGTGTGTCATATGGAATCCCTCGGTCTATTTGGACACAATGTTAGTTTCGGTGCAAGATAGGTGCATAGTTTGTGCCTTATGCACCGTAGTCTAAGAAACCATTTTTGACGCACCTATTTGTACTCCTAGATGAAGAGGCTCAAGTGGAAGCTTGGTTCGGTCTGTTTGGAGATAGTGCTAATCTTGATGCAAGATAGGTACACGGTTTGCATGGAACATACCATACGCTTGGATATCAATTTGGATGCACCCGATGGAACTCCTTGATGACGTGTGTCAAATGGAATCTCGCTTTGGTCTGTTTAGAAACAGTGTTAGTTTCGGCGCAAGATATGTGCATGGTTTGCGCCTAATGCACCATATTCAAAAAAACCATTTTAGAAGCACTTGTTGGTACTTCGGTGAAGAGGCTCAAGTGGAAGCTCGGTTTGATCTGTTTGGAGATAGTGCTAATCTTGATCCAAGATAGGTGCATGATTTGCAAGGAACATACCATATGCTTAGAAATCAATTTGGACGCACCCAATGGAACTCCTAGATAACGTGTGTCATATGGAATCTTGGTTCGGTCCGTTTGTAGACATTGTAAGTTTTTGTCGAGGATATCAGTAAGGGGTATCCCAACTGATCTACATAACGAGGCTGCCCGTACGCAAGTCGAGGCCCCCAACTCGACGCTCTACCCAATCACGCGTATAATCATTGACGGCCGCAGCCTCGAAGACGGAAAGGGCGTCGAGCGAATCGGTCAAGGCTCGAGCGCCGACTACCATCGAATACGAAAACAGGCTCGAGCGAACCGGGAGGCGTCGAGCGCAAGGACGTTGCCCGCCGCCTGAAGCGCGCACAGGAACCAGGGCGTTTAATGCGCCTGTCGCGTTCTCACCTAACACGCCAGTCACGGGAAGCGTGATAGGGAATAGGCACCCGTCCCGTCATTCTTTTTGCAGCCTTCCCCACCAAACAACCCAGAGTGTGTCAGGGCACGGGAAGCAGGAACGGAATGTCAAATCAAGACCCCCTTGAGACACCCAAGGTCAGCACTCTGGATACCAGGGGCGTTACAAGGCGTCTGACCCTCAACCAAACATGTTTCCTTCTTGGAGAAGGGTTGGGCGTCGACTGACAACCTTGCGACCGCTCCGACGTATCCGCCGCAATACCGTACAGGCGTGCAACCGATGAACCAGTCCCAAACGGCGCACAGAGCTGGATACCGGGGCACGCGTAATCATCATCAGGCTACCAGGACAGGACGGCTCGAGACTATGCCGGTACGGAGGCCTCGAGTAGGTCAGCGCGCCATGCCTCTATCGACCCCTATTCTGACACCTATACTTGTACCCTGATCTTCCCCTTGGAACTACAAAAGGGGAGGCCCGGGAACGATACACAGAGAGGAGACAAGACATCACGCAACACTACTCCCATACGTAGTAGAACTCCCCTATTCCATACCACGCTTGTATTCACCCCTGTACAAGCACTTAGGTGCAAAATAATACAAACTCTCTCCCCCCGCTGGACGTAGGGCCTTCTCTTGCCCGAACCAGGATAAATCCTTGTGTATTTTTGCATCACCATCTGGGAAAGGGAAGCACGCATACACATTCACTCGTTGGTGTGACCCCCCGTGGGGAAAACACCGACAGTTGGCGCGCCAGGTAGGGGTCCTGCGTGTTTTCTCATCGATTTCCCATTCTATTCCCAGATGGCCACTGCTTCTTCACCGATTCCGCGCTCCATGGTGATTTGGTTTGGGAGTCTCGAGTTCGTGTCTACTGGCTCCGGCTATGACATGATCTTGCTCTCAGTCAAAGGACCGGGAGGAGCCTGCGTTGCACCAGCACGGACGAGGGCCACGAGACGCCCTCGCCACCACGCCTCCCCGCCCAAGAAGAGGCGTGGATGGCACCACCATCTCCTTTCCGCCTCGCCACGACCAGCAGTCCGTGCCAGGCAGGAAACGGCACGAGAGCCGATAGCCCCGCACACCGTGGGCACGACGGCTCAGTGCCGCAAGGACCGCACGACGACAGGAGGAGACGCGCCCCGCACACTCTCCCCCACCGCCAGGCTACATCCACACGGGCTGTTCGCCGCAAGAGGAGCCTTGCCGTTCGGCCTGGAGAATGCCGCAGCGTCACTCGCCAGGGCGATATGCCCAAACGCCCAGTCGTACGTCGAGTGACCAATGGTCCTCCCACACGACCCTGAAGCACAGCCACGGGCATCCGAGCAACCAGACTTCTCGCAGGTACGAGGCCTCCGCCGCCTGGGCCCAGGACGGTACACGATCAACTCCCTCAGGCAGAGGCTGCTGGAGGAAGGACGCGGATGTTTCTACGCCGCCGAGCCGGACTCCGGCTCGGAATCTGACAGTTACGATCCTACTAGGGAGTGTTTCCACGTCAACGGAGCGGTGGAAACCACCGACGAGACACAAAATGCCGTTGTGGGCGGGCGAGCCCCTGCAGCAAGAGAAGACCCCAGGACACCTGGGAATGATGGCAGATCGACCCCCCTCCGCAAGGAGACAGAGCCGCGCAAATTGTGCAACTACGAGAGCTCAAGGCAAAGCTTGATGAGGACAGCGAGTGCCTTGTCCTGCTTGAGCAGATCCTCGAGCAGGACCTGCCTTACGTGCCCGACGGAAGTGTCCGCAGACAAGCTCGAGAGGTGCACCGACCAATCGTCGGAGACGCAGAGCCAGAGTAGCCTGTCAGCCGTTTCCCTCGAGCAGGCCAGAACGTTGTGGCGGCAACAATGTTGTTACGCAACATGCCCGAGCCCTCGAACTCCCAGGCACGGCGCATCCGAGATGAGGTACAGACCTTGCTCCAGGTGGCAGCGGTTCAACAGGCAGAAAGCTCGGCCTCTCGACGTCGAGGGGCGGCCACTGAAAAGCGCGATGAGCCAGCCCAAAACGAAAAGGAGGTGTCAGTTCATCAGCAGCCACCCCCTCGAGGGAGAAAGACCACGCTCGTTCTCCCCATTGACAATCAGCGTCGACACGATGCGCGATGCGACATTGAAGAGAATCGACGCCGTCGGTACTGGGACGCGGAGGAGCGCGGTTACAGCGCCCATCGCGGCGGGAGGTACGACAGCGATGAGGACCAGATGGCCCCAGAGCCACCAGGCCCACGGGTATTCAGCAGGGCAATCCGCAGCACGCCGCTGCCCAGCCCGTTCCGACCCCCGACCAGCATCGTGAAGTACAACGGAGAGACCAAACCAGAACTGTGGCTGGCAGACTTCAGGCTAGCCTGTCAGCTGGGAGGAGCTCGAGGAGACGATCGAGCCATCATCAGACAGCTGCCGCTCTTCCTCTCTGACACCGCCCGCTGATGGCTCGAAGAGCTTCCAGCCGATCAGATCCACGACTGGGTCGATCTGGTTAGAGTTTTCGAGGGTAATTTCAAAGGGACCTACATACGCCCTGGGAACTCATGGGACCTCAGCAAGTGCAAGCAGAAGTCAGGAGAAACTCTTCGAGAGTACGCTCGACGCTTCTATAAGCAACGCACCGAGCTACCGCACATCCCCGACCACGACGTCATCCTGGCCTTTGTCTCTGGTACCACCAGTCGAGACTTGGTACGGGAATTAGGCTAGAATGGCCCTCAGACCGTCGACGAGCTGATGGATGTGGTAGCCAACTACGCGGCGGGAGAAGAAGCGGTCGGCGCTTTCTTCAGCTGTGAAGGAAGGAAAGGCAAGCAGCCCACCGACGACGACGAAGGTCCCAATCGAGGGCCCAAGAAGAGCAAAAAGAAGAAGAAGATCCAGCCATTTCACTGGGAAGACCTCGACGACGATCTCGTCGCTACCATGGAACGCAAAAAGCCTCGAGGCCCCCAAGATGGGGGCATCTTCGATAAGATGCTAGAAGAGCCGTGCCCTTACCATAAGGGAGGAGCCAACCACAAGCTCAAAGACTGCCGTATGCTGAAAAAGCATTTTGACGGTCTGGGGTTCAAGAAGGATGTACGCGACGACCCAAAGAAGGAGAAGGGTGGTGATAAAGAGGACAACAAGGTCGATGACTGTTTCCCTGCCGTCCATGACTGCTACATGATCTACGGTGGACCCTCGACGCAGTTGACCACAAGACAGCGCAAGAGGGAACGTCGTGAGGTTTTCGCGGCAAGGATGGCGGTGCCCCAGTACCTCAGTTGGTCGAGCACCCCCATTACCTTCGATCGAGAGGACCACCCTGACAAAGTAGTCGCCCCTGGCGTCTACCCGCTTGTTGTTGACCCCATCATCATCAACACCCGGCTCTCAAAGGTGCTGATGGATGGCGGCAGCAGCCTCAACATCATCTACCTCGAGACCCTCGACCTCCTAGGCATCGACAGGGGGCGGCTCCAACCAAGCGCCGGCGGCTTCCATGGCGTCGTACCAGGAAAGAAGGCGCTGCCGGTTGGTCGAATCGATCTGCCGGTCTGTTTTGGCACGGCGGCCAACTTCAGAAAAGAGACCCTCACCTTTGAGGTGGTGGGGTTCTGGGGCACGTACCACGCCATCATCAGACGATCGGGTTACACCAAATTCATGGCTATCCCCAACTACACCTACCTGAAGCTGAAGATGCCCGGCCCTAAGGGCGTCATCACCGTCAGCTCCTCCTTCGAGCACGCATATGAGTGCGACGTCGAGTGCGTCGAGTATGGGGAGGCGGTCGAGAGTTCCACCGAGCTCGCCTCAAAGCTCGAGGCCCTGGCTGCTGAGGCTCCAGAGCCCAAGCGCCACGCGGGCAGCTTCGAGCCGGCAGAAGGAACCAAGAAGATCCCGCTCGACCCCAACAACCCCGACGGTAAGGTGCTGACGATCAGCGCCGATCTCGATCCCAAATAGGAAGCCGTGCTCGTCGACTTTCTCCGTGCAAATGCCGACTTGTTTGCATGGAGTCCCTCAGACATGCCGGGCATACCGAGGAAAGTCGCCGAGCACTCCTAGGAAATTCGAGCCGGTTGCAAGCCAGTGAAGCAGCGGTTGCGCCGATTCAACGAGGAGCGCAGGATCATTGGCGAGGAGATCCAAAAGCTTTTGACGGCCGGATTCATCAAGGAGGTTCACCATCCCGACTGGTTAGCAAATCCTGTACTAGTTAAGAAAAAGAACGGGAAAATGAGGATGTGTGTTGATTATACAAGTTTAAATAAAGCATGTCTGAAAGTTCCCTTTCCATTACCTCGTATCGATCAAATCGTTGATTCAACTGCGGGATGTGAAACCCTTTCTTTCCTTGATGCATATTCTGGTTACCACCAAATAAAAATGAAAGAGTCCGACCAGCTTGCGACATCTTTCATTACACCTTTTGGGATGTATTGTTACGTGACCATGCCGTTCGGGCTTCGAAACGCGGGGGCCACATATCAGCGTTGCATGCTCCATGTGTTCGGCGAGCACATAGGGTCGACAGTCGAGGCCTATGTCGATGACATCGTCGTCAAGACGAAGCAGCGGGGAGACCTGATCCAGGACCTCGAAATCGCTTTCAGCTGTTTACGCGCTAACCAGATCAAGCTCAACCCCGAGAAGTGCGTTTTTGGCGTACCTCGAGGCATGCTCTTGGGTTACATCGTTTCCCAGCGCGGCATCGAGGCCAACCGCGAGAAAGTCTCGGCCGTCACAAGAATGGGGCCGATCCGAGATATCAAGGGCGTACAAAGGGTAACGGGATGCCTAGCGGCGCTGAGTCATTTTATCTCGAGGTTGGGAGAAAAGGCGCTGCCCCTGTACCGGCTTCTGAAAAAAGTCGAGCGCTTCTCTTGGACCCCCGAGGCCGAGGAAGCCCTCGAAAACTTGAAGAAAACATTGACCTCAGCGCCAGTCCTGGTCCCACCTCAACCTGCAGAACCGCTGCTCCTTTATGTTGCCTCGATGACCCAGGTCGTCAGTGCAGCTGTGGTGGTCGAGAGGCAGGAGGAGGGGCATGCATTGCCTGTCCAGAGGCCGGTCTATTTCGTCAGCGAGGTACTCTCGGAGACCAAAGCGCGTTACCCACAAATCCAAAAGCTGATCTACACTGTAATCCTCGCCCGACGCAAGCTGCAGCACTACTTCCTCGGCCATCCTATCACAGTAGTCTCATCCTTCCCCTTGCGTGAGATCATCCAAAGTCGAGAAGCCACGGGAAGAATCGCCAAATGGTCGGTCGAGCTCATGAGTGAGACTCTCACTTATGCGCCCCGTAAGGCTATCAAGTCGCAAGCCCTTGTGGATTTCGTTGCGGAATGGACAGACTCTCAGCTCCCCCCGACCTAGGTTCAGGCGGAGCTGTGGACAATGTACTTCGACAGATCCCTCATGAAGACGGGAGCTGGGGCAGGCCTGCTGTTCATCTTGCCTCTGGGCGTTCATATGAGGTATGTCATCAGGATTCACTTTGCCACATCCAACAATGTTGCAGAGTACGAGGCCCTTGTCAATGGTCTGAAGATAGCCATCGAGCTGGGAGTCCGACGCCTCGACGTTCGAGGCGACTCCCAGCTCGTCATCGACCAAGTAAAGAAAGCCTCGAACTGTCATGACCCAAAAATGGAAGCATACTGCAGGGAGGTCCGTCGACTCGAGGACAAGTTCCACGGCCTCGAGCTCGTCCACGTCGCCCGACGCTACAACGAGGCAGCCGACGAACTCGCCAGGATCGCGTCAACCCGAGGCATGGTCGCTCCGGACGCATTTTCAAGAGATCTACACGAGCCATCCGTCGACCTGGGCTCGGGGGCTGGCATCGAGACCGCTCCTGCTGAAAGCCCAAGTTTGGTTTTGGTAATTACTGACACCAAGTTGCTAATGCTTTGTGTTTAAGTGATTTGAGTTAGGCATAGCAACACATGTAATGAAGGTGCATGGTGGCATGGAAAGGTGGCCACATGTTCACAAAGGGATGAAACATAAAGTGAAGATCATGATGATAGATGAGGAGCAAAGTTTTCAAGGCAAAGGTATAAACATAGGGTTTTACTTTTGCCGGTCTAAGATGAGTAGAGAAGTAATTGACCGGGTTTAGGATAGATAGCCGACTATCAAGAGGGGAAATCACGGTCATCTCTCGAATCAAGTGCTACTAGGTTCATATCTTGAGCATATACATTAGGATCTAGTAAAGTGCTAACTTAACTCCTTTGGGAAAATGTTTGTGAAAAGCTAACACACGTGCACTTTGGTGGTGGACACTTGTTGGTGTTGGCACATTTACAAAGGAGGTGGAGTTCCTAGGGTTGAGAGGGGTGGCGGGATTCGGCGCTTTTGAGAAAAATAAGTGTATATTTTCTATTGCGCCGGTGGGAAATTTTGGAGAAGTAGCGGAAGTGTTTCTCAGTGGGAAACACTCACCGGACGCTGAGTGCGGAGGCACCGGACGCTGGCTCGAGCGTCCGGTGTGCTGTCAGAGCTTGACTCTGCTAGGGTTGAGCACCGGACGCACTCTGGTAGCGTCCGGTGGTTAGCGTCCGGTGTGAGGAGTTTTTGCAACCCTCTCTGCGCACGACTCCGGTGAGCACCGGACCGTCCGGTGCCCAGCGTCCGGTGAGGTCGCGAGTTTGACAAACTCTCTGCGCATGAGTCCGGTGTGCACCGGACACGTTCGGTGTGGACTTGCAGAGCGTCCGGTGTGTCGCAGGTGACCGTTAGGATTTGACACGCGAGATTCAAAGAGGACACGTGGCCTTTCCCTGAGCACCGGACGCTGGGGGTCGAGCGTCCTGTGATCACTTAGTAGCGTCCGGTGCCCCCGTTTTCAGCCCAGTGAAAGTGGCCAACGGCTAGTTTCTTTGAGGGGCTTATAAATAGTTGGTGGCCGGCTTTGGGGGGTTCTCTCTTGCACATTTGATTACTTGAGGCATACATTGAGCTAGAGAACACTCCCTCCACTCATCTCCTTGCTTGATTGCTAATCCTAGTGAGATTGAGTGAGATTCAAGTGCATTGCTTTGAGAGTTGCATTTAGTGGCACTTGATTCTTGAGTTTGCTGCGGATTTCTTGTTACTCTTGGGTGTTTCCCGACGCCCTAGACGGCTTGGAGCAGCGGTGGTGTTGAGCTCGTGATTGGAGATTGTTTCGAGCCTCACCAAGTGTTTTGTGTGGGGTTCTTGAGCCTTCCCTGCGGGAGATCGCAATTGGCTACTCTAGTGGATTGCTCGTGGCTTGGAGGATCCCCATCTTGTGAGTGGATGTGCGGCACCCGCTGAGGGTTTGGCTTTGGATTGCCAATTAGCTCGTGATCCATCAAGTGGGTGTATCGCCACAACGAGGACTAGCTTGCCGGGAAGCAAGTGAACCTTGGTAAAAAATCTTATGTCATCTCTTGCCGAGGATTCTCTTATTGTTGTGATTGATTGATTGGATATATTTCTACTCTACAACGTCGGTATAACAATCACTCACCTCTCCTTTACTTTTGTGCATACCTTGCTAGTTGTGTAGCTTGTTTATCTTAGTTCTCTTGTTGTTGTGCTTTAGTGTTTAGCCTTGTACTAGTTTGTATAGGTGGCTTGCATAGCTTAGTTGAGCTAGTGCTAGAATTGCTTCGCCATTTGTTTTACTAACTCACTTGCTTAGTGAAGTTTGTAGAATTTTTAAATAGGCATTCACCCCCCTCTAGCCTTTTGGACCTTTCAAGTGGTATCGGAGCCGAGGCACCGTTTATTTGAGGCTTAACAACCTACGGTGAAGAAATGGCTCTTAGTTTGCATATCAACAACACAAAGAAGGCACCTTACTTTGATGGCACCAATTATGCATATTGGAAGTCCAAGATGACCGCTCATCTCAAGTCAATCAATAGAGAGGTTTGGAAGGTGACTGAAACAAAGTTTGAGGTTGCAAATGAAAATGCACCAACACCGGTCGAAGAGAAGAAGCTACAATGCAATGATATTGCCATTAGTGCTCTTCATGAAGCTCTTGATGACAAGACCTTTGAGCAAATTAAGAACATTGATATTGCTCATGATGCATGGGCAAAATTAGAAGAAACATTTGAGGGCACCAAGGGAACCAAGACCGCCAAAGCATACATCATCCAAGAAAAGTTCTCAAGCTTCAAGATGCAAGAAGATGAAAGTGTGCCGGAGATGTTTCACTGGTTGCAAGTCATCGTGAATGAGCTCAAGGCACTTGGGGAAGAAGTAAAAGATAGTCAATTCTCTATGAAATTCTTGAGAAGCTTGCCCAAGAGATTTGACACATTGATCACCGTGCTAGTCAAGACAACACTTAGTGAATCAACTCCCCAACAAGTGTTCCAAGAAGTAATGACCGATGATGCTTATAGAGAAGATGATGAGAAGGATGAGTTGGTCAAGAAAAGGAAGAAGGAAGGTGAAAAGAGGGATGATGAGAAGAAGAAGAGTGTGGCATTCAAGGCCTCCACATCCAAGGGCAAAGCTAAGCAAGAATCATCAAGTGAAGAAGAAGCAAGCTCTTGTGATAGTGATGATGATGAGGAGATGGCTCTTCTTGTCAAAAGATTTGGCAAGTTCATGAAGAAGAAGGGCTATCGGGCAAGAAGGAAGAAGAGCTCCTCCAAGAAGAATGACCATTCTATGAGGTGTTTTAGATGCCATAGCAAGGATCATCTCATCGCCAAATGTCCTTACGATAGTGATGATGAAGATGCTATCAAGAAGGAAAGAAAGAAGCAAAAGAAGAAGCAAGAAAAGAAGGAAGGCTCAAACAAGAAGAAGGGTGATGCCCATGTTGCAACTTGGGATAGTGATGACTCCTGAAGTGATGATGAGAGCACCAAGAAGAAGGCGCATGCTAGCATTGCCATTCAAGGAAAAAGCTCCATCTTCGACACTCCATCATGCTTCATGGCTAAGGCCACTAAGGTATCATCCGATGATGAGAGTGACCATGCTAGTGATAGTGATAGTGATGATGACGAACCAACTAAATATGAACTAATCACTATGCTAGAAGATTGCACTCATCATTATAAAGAAACTAGAAAGGAGTGCAAGGCCTTGCTTAAGGATAAGAAAACCCTTGAGCAAGAACTTGATGAGCTTAGAGCATCTTATGAGAGTCTAAAGGAAGACCATAAGAAGCTTCAAAAGGCTCACACTAAGCTTGAAGAAGCTCATTCCTCTCTAGTTAACAAATGTGAAAATGAGCCAACTAAAATTGAAAAAACTCAAACTTGCAACATTGGCATAACATGTGATATCTTAAGCAACCCTATTGTTGTTGCTTCTACTAACCCTTCATGTAGCTCATCTACATCATCCTCATCGAGTGGTGATGGTTTCACATGTGAGACCACACTTAAAGTTGAGAATGAAATTCTCAAGAAGGAGGTGAAAGAGCTCAATCACACCTTAGCCAAGGCTTATGGTGGTGAGGACCGCTTGCTTATGTGCTTGGGTAGCCAAAGAGCTTCTCTCTACAAAGAGGGATTGGGCTATAACCCCAAGAAAGGCAAAGCCGCTTTTGCTCCTCACAAGACTAGTTTTGTGAAGAACAATGGCCGGTATTGCAAAGCTTGCAAGCAAGTTGGTCACCTAGAGCAACAATGCATGAACAAGAAACCCAAAGCTCATGTATCCTCAATTAAGCTAAATTCTTTCTATGTGCTTATCAAGGATACAAAAGGTGTTCATGCTAAGTTCATTGGTGCACCATGGATGGACTCAAAGAAGAAAGCCATTTGGGTACCAAAGAGCTTAGTTGCTAACCTTGGAGGACCCAATCAAGTTTGGGTACCTAAAAAGAATTGATCTTGTCTTGTAGGTAAATTACAAAGCCGGAGGGAGGCATTGGGTGCTTGATAGTGGGTGCACTCAACATATGACCGGGGAGTCTTGTATGTTCAAATCGATTGATACTAGTCAAAATGGTGGCTTTGATTCTATCACCTTCGGCAACAACAAGAAAAGCAAGGTCAAGGGGCTTGGTAAAATTGCTATCTCAAATGACATGAGCATATCAAATGTGTTGCTAGTTGAGAGCCTTGATTTCAATCTCTTGTCAATTGCACAACTTTGTGACCTTGGTTTCAAGTGCATCTTTGGAAGTGATGATGTTGAGGTGGTTAGTGTTGATGGATCAAACTTGATATTCAAAGGATTTAGGCATGGTAGCTTATACTTGGTTGATTTCAATGATAGTGACACTCAATTGACATCTTGCCTAATTAGCAAATCAAGTTTGGGTTGGTTATGGCATAGAAGGCTTGGTCATGTTGGAATGAAACAATTGAACAAACTATTGAGGCATATCTTAGTTAGAGGCTTGAAGGATGTCACCTTTGAGAAGGATAAACCATGTAGTGCTTGTCAAGCCGGAAAGCAAGTTGGAAATGCACATCCTAAGAAAAGTGAAATGAGCACATCAAAGGCATTGAGCTATTGCACATGGATTTATTTGGGCCAACAACATACACTAGCATTGGTGGCAACAAGTATGGATTTGTGATAGTAGATGACTACACTAGATACACTTGGGTGTTCTTCCTCTATGACAAGAGTGATGTTTGTGATCTATTCAAGTCTTTTGTCAAGAGGGTGCAAAATGAGTTTGAAACTACTATCAAGAAGATTAGAAGTGACAATGGTAGTGAATTCAAGAACACAAGCATTGAGGAATTGTGTGATGATCTTGGCATTGGACATCAATTCTCTCCAACATACACTCCTCAATCCAATGGTGTAGTTGAAAGGAAGAATAGAACCTTGATTGACATAGCTAGATCAATGCTTAGTGAATACAATGTTAGCCATTCATTTTGGAGTGAAGCTATCAACACGGCTTGCTATTGTAGCAACCGTCTCTATTGCCATGGAAAGCTTGGGAAGACTCCATATGAGCTATTGAATGGAAGAAAGCCCAACATTGCATACTTTAGAGTGTTTGGTTGCAAATGCTACATTCTCAAGAAAGGCACTAGATTGAGTAAATTTGAGAAGAAATGTGATGAAGGGTTCTTACTTGGTTATTCCACCACAAGCAAAGCATATAGAGTTTGGAACTTGACAAATGGCACATTGGAAGAAGTCCATGATGTTGAGTTGGATGAAACTGAGGGATCTCAAAGTGAAGCTCAAAATCTTGATGATGTAAGAGGAGATCAATTGGTAAATGCAATGAAGAACATAGATGTTGGTGACATAAGGCCAATGCAAGTTGATGATGATAATGACATTCACATGCTCAATCAAGAAGTACAAATTGATACAAATCAAGCAAGTACTAGTGGCTCTCATGATGATGATCAAAATCAAAATCAAGCTAGTGGAAGCAATCAACTCCCAATACTCCAACCTACAAGCATAGCAAGAGATCATCCATTGGATCAAGTCATTGGTGGTATTCAAAGTGGTGTTCAAAAAAGATCAAGACTAGCATCCTTTTGTGAGCACTACTCATTTGTCTCATTTGAGGAACCTAAGAAGAGAGAAGATGCATTGAAAGATTCCAATTGGGTAAATGCCATGCATGAAGAATTGAACAACTTCACAAGAAATCAAGTGTGGGAGCTTGTTGAGAGGCCAGAGAACTATAATGTGATTGGTACCAAGTGGGTCTTTAGAAACAAGCAAGATCAAGATGGTGTGGTTGTGAGAAACAAAGCAAGACTAGTAGCACAAGGCTACACTCAAGTTGAAGGTCTTGACTTTGGAGAAACATATGCACCGGTTGCAAGATTGGAGGCAATTAGAATATTATTAGCCTATGCTTGTGCCCACAACATCAAGCTCTATCAAATGGATGTGAAGAGTGCATTTGTCAATGGATACATCAATGAGTTGGTTTATGTTGAACAACCTCCCGGTTTTGAAGATGACAAGAAACCCAACCATGTGTACAAGCTCAAGAAGGCATTGTATGGTTTGAAGCAAGCACCTAGAGCATGATATGAGAGATTGAGAGATTTCCTTCTCTCTAAAGGGTTCAAGATGGGAAAGGTTGACACTACTCTCTTCACCAAGAAGCTAGGCAATGACTTGTTTGTATTGCAAATCTATGTTGATGATATCATCTTTGGATCAACCAATCAAGACTTTTGTGAAGAGTTTGGGAAAATGATGGCAAAAGTGTTTGAGATGTCCATGATAGGAGAGCTTAGTTACTTCCTTGGTCTTCAAATCAAGCAAATGAAGGATGGCACTTTTGTGAGTCAAGGAAAGTACATGATCAAGAAGTTTGGGTTGCAAGAAGCTAAACCAATGAGCACACCTATAGGCACAGATGATCAATTGGGTAGTGATGCAAGTGGCAACATGGTAGATCAAAAGCTATACCGGTCAATGATTGGAAGTTTGCTCTATGTCACCACATCAAGGCCGGATGTAATGTTTAGTGTGTGCAAGTGTGCAAGATACCAAGCTTCACCTAGAGAGAGTCACTTGAAGGCAACCAAGAAGATATTGAGGTATCTTAAAGGCACTAATGATGTTGGATTATGGTATCCCAAGGGGTCTAACTTTGAGTTGATTGGATATTCGGACTCCGATTATGGTGGATGCAAGATTGATAGAATGAGCACAAGTGGCACTTGTCAATTGCTAGGAAGGTCTCTAGTTTCATGGTCATCAAAGAAACAAAATAGTGTTGCACTATCAACCGCCGAGGCCGAATACATTAGTGCCGGTAGTTGTTGTGCACAATTGCTTTGGATGAAAGCTACTTTGAATGACTTTGGAATCAAATTCAAGAATGTGCCCTTGCTATGTGACAATGAGAGTGCAATCAAGATGACACAAAATCCGGTTCAACATTCAAGAACCAAGCATATTGACATAAGGCACCATTTCATAAGGGACCATCAACAAAAGGGTGATATTAGCATTGAAAGCATTGGCACCGAAGATCAACTAGCCGACATCTTCACAAAGCCACTTGATGAGAAAAGATTTTGTAAGTTGAGGAATGAATTGAACATACTTGACTTCTCCAACTTGAGATGAGTGCACCCCCACATTTATATATGACATGCCTCTCCTCCAACAATGCAAGGTAAAGTTGGTTGACATAGCATTCATACTTGCTAAGGACATGATTAGAACATAGACATATTTGCATGACAATAGGCTCATTCATGAAAATCAAAAGAATTTGATGTATGTATGGTACCACTATTGTTTCTATGGTTATTTGATCTAGTGGTAGCATATGACATGTTTGTGAGCTTGCAAGCCTAGCGTTGAATCTAGAATATGAGCTTATGATGTGTAATTCAACATGGTCAAGATAACCCTTATACTTTATAAGGTGTGAAAAAGCTTGTCCTTGGATCAAACCGAATTACATGTTCTAGGCAAGTGATCTAGACTAAACCATAATTTGACCCTCACATTGATTGACTTAATTCTCACTTAAATTTGAACCTTTGTAGTCATTGATGACAAAGGGGGAGAGAAACAAAGATAAAGTCATAAAGAGGGAGAAAAGTGCTTAAGAGGGAGAGATAACTTTTGGAAAATTAAATTAAAACTTGAGCACACAAAAAGGGGGAGCAAGCTCATGAACCATTTGTTGCATTTGTATGTGCACTAACATAATGAGTTGTTGCATTGCAAATTTAGATTCACAACTCTTGTTTGATTGGTGCTTGCTAGAAATAGAACTTGAATGATGTTTTGAATTCTAGCATAGAATTTTATTTTCATATGGTATCTAGACATATAATGTGATCTCACGAGGTATCTTGAGTTTTTGATGTATGTCTAGCTACATTGGTGCTAAGGATGGTATATTGGCAACTCCGATTGGTATCACGCTTCAAAGGTCCATTCTATATACCTTAGCATCATTTTGGTAGTAATAAATCTCCCAAATCTCTAATTCATGCATATGTGCAAACTTGAACCAAACTCTTGGAAGCACATATGTAGGGGGAGCTAGTACTACCAAAACCGAAATTGAAATGTTTGTCCAACCTTGTCTCATGATAAAAATGCTTTGGACAAGCAATTCAAGTTCATTATGATTTCTTTTCATATCCTTGTGATGGTTGTCATCAATCACCAAAAAGGGGGAGATTGAAAGCCCAAGTTTGGTTTTGGTAATTAATGACACCAAGTTGCTAATTCTTTGTGTTTAAGTGATTTGAGTTAGGCATAGCAACACATGTGATGAAGGTGCATGGTGGCATGGAAAGGTGGCCACATGATCACAAAGGGATGAAACATAAAGTGAAGATCATGATGATAGATGAGGAGCAAAGTTTTTAAGGCAAAGGTATAAACATAGGGTTTTACTTTTGTCGGTCTAAGATGAGTAGAGAAGTAATTGACCGGGTTTAGGATAGATAGCCGACTATCAAGAGGGGAAATCATGGTCAACTCTCGAATCAAGTGCTACTAGGTCCATATCTTGAGCATATGCATTAGGATCTAGTAAAGTGCTAACTTAACTCCTTTGGGAAAATGTTTGTGAAAAGCTAACACACGTGCACTTTGGTGGTGGACACTTGTTGGTGTTGGCACATTTACAAAGGAGGTGGAGTTCCTAGGGTTGAGAGGGGTGGCGGGATTCGGCGCTTTTGAGAAAAATAAGTGTATATTTTCTATTGCGCCGTTGGGAAATTTTGGAGAAGTAGCGGAAGTGTTTCTCAGTGGGAAACACTCACCGGACGCTCAGTGCGGAGGCACCGGACGCTGGCCCGAGCGTCCGGTGTGCTGTCAGAGTTTGACTCTGCTAGGGTTGAGCACCGGACGCACTCTGGTAGCGTCCGGTGGTTAGCGTCCGGTGTGAGGAGTTTTTGCAACCCTCTCTGCGCACGAGTCCGGTGAGCACCGGACCGTCCGGTGTCCAGCGTCCGGTGAGGTCGCGAGTTTGACAAACTCTCTACGCATGAGTCCGGTGTGCACCGGACACGTTCGGTGTGGACTTGCAGAGCGTCTGGTGTGTCGCAGGTGACCGTTAGGATCTGACACGCGAGATTCAAAGAGGACACGTGGCCTTTCCCTGAGCACCGAACGCTGGGGGTCGAGCGTCCGGTGATCACTTAGTAGCGTCCGGTGCCCCCGTTTTCAGCCCAGTGAAAGTGGCCAACGGCTAGTTTCTTTGAGGGGCTTATAAATAGTTGGTGGCCGGCTTTGGGGGGGTTCTCTCTTGCACATTTGATTACTTGAGGCATACATTGAGCTAGAGAACACTCCCTCCACTCATCTCCTTGCTTGATTGCTAATCCTAGTGAGATTGAGTGAGATTCAAGTGCATTGCTTTGAGAGTTGCATTTAGTGGCACTTGATTCTTGAGTTTGCTGCGGATTTCTTGTTACTCTTGGGTGTTTCCCGACGCCCTAGACGGCTTGGAGCTGCGGTGGTGTTGAGCTCGTGATTGGAGATTGTTTCGAGCCTCACCAAGTGTTTTGTGAGGGTTTCTTGAGCCTTCCCCGCGGGAGATCGCAATTGGCTACTCTAGTGGATTGCTCGTGGCTTGGAGGATCCCCATCTTGTGAGTGGATGTGCGGCACCCGCTGAGGGTTTGGCTTTGGATTGCCAATTAGCTCGTGATCCATCAAGTGGGTGTATCGCCACAACGAGGACTAGCTTGCCGGGAAGCAAGTGAACCTCGGTAAAAAATCTTATGTCATCTCTTGCCGAGGATTCTCTTATTGTTGTGATTGATTGATTGGATATATTTCTACTCTACAACATCGGTATAACAATCACTCACCTCTCCTTTACTTTTGTGCATACCTTGCTAGTTGTGTAGCTTGTTTATCTTAGTTCTCTTGTTCTTGTGCTTTAGTGTTTAGCCTTGTACTAGTTTGTATAGGTGGCTTGCGTAGCTTAGTTGAGCTAGTGCTAGAATTGCTTCGCCATTTGTTTTACTAACTCACTTGCTTAGTGAAGTTTGTAGAATTTTTAAATAGGCTATTCACCCGCCCTCTAGCCTTTTGGACCTTTCACCTTCCCAGCAAACCAACAGCGTCGAGGCATTACTGATGGCGGCTGAGGTAATGGAAGTGCGGGCCGGTCGACTGTTCGATTGGCGCACGCCGTTCCTCGACTGCCTGATCTGCTGCGAGCTGCCAGAAGATCGATCTGAGGCCCGCCGTATTGCTCGTTGGGCCAAGTCATATGTAATCTATGGCGATGACAAGGAACTATATCAACGAAGCCCAACAGGGGTCTTGCAACGTTGCGTCACCATAGAGGAAGGCCGGAAACTCCTCGAGGATCTACAATCGGGGGCTTGTGGGCACCATGCTGCTCCACTAACCCTCGTGGGGAATGCTTTCTGACAAGGCTTCTACTAGCCAACGGCCGTAGCTGACGCCATCGAGCTCGTACGCTCATGCCACGGATGCAAATTCTACGCCAAACAGACACACCTGCCCACCCACGCTCTCCAGATGATCCCCATCACAAGGCCGTTTGCGGTATGGGGGCTCGACTTGGTAGGTCCTCTACAGAAGGCAAAAGGGGGTACACCCACTTGTTGGTGGCCATCGACAAATTCTCCAAGTGGATCGAGGCTCGACCCATCACCAACATCCGCTCCGAGCAGCCCGTCCTTTTCTTCACCGACATCATCCACCGGTTTGGGATTCCCAACGTCATCATCACTGACAACGGCACTCAGTTCACCGGCAAAAAGTTCTTAGACTTCTGCGATCAGCATCACATCCGTGTGAACTGGTCTGCAGTGGCCCACCCTCGAACTAACGGCCAGGTCGAGCGTGCCAATGGCATGATTTTGCAAGGGCTCAAACCGAGGATCTACAACCGCTTGAAGAAATTTGGCAAGAAATGGGTCGAGGAGCTTTCCTCAGTCCTATGGAGCTTAAGGACTACGCCAAGCAGGGCCACAAAATATACCCCGTTCTTCATGGTCTATGGCTCTGAGGCAGTGCTCCCGACAGACCTCGAGTATGGGTCCCCTCGACTCAAAGTATACAATGAGCAAACAAATAAGGAGACTCAAGAGAACGCGGTCGACCAGCTCAAGGAAGCTCGAGACATGGCACTCCTCAACTCCGCCAGGTACCAGCAGAAGCTCCGACGCTACCACGACAAGCACGTGCGCAAGAGGGACCTGAACGTGGGCAACCTCGTTCTACGATGGCGGCAAAGCAATCAAGGACGCCACAAGCTGACTCCACCTTGGGAAGGCCCATACGTAGTGGCCGAGGTCCTGAAGCCGGGAACATACAAGCTAGCGGACGAAAAAAGGGCGATCTTCACCAACGCGTGGAACATCGAACAACTACGTCGATTCTACCCCTAGAACTTCGAAGCTTTTATGTTTCCATGTACATTTTGTACCCAAACCTTATGAATAAACGCATGAGTGAGAAGGATCTTTCCCTCGAACGGTTTACCTTTTTCGCTGGCCAATATTTTAACGTTAGAAGGGGGTACCAACTATGACCCATCATAGTCGATACCCCCTCGGGGGCTAGCAAAGGGGGTAATCCTACCCAAGCGTCGAAAAACCAAATAATCCTTTCATTCCTGTCTGTAAATCTCAAGCGGTCGAGTAGTGAAGGCACCTCGAGCCCCTTAAGGGCCGAGGAACAACGAGCCTGAGGACTCCTACGCCCCTAGGCTACGGTACCTCTACTCGCAACCTCACCTTCGAGGTAATCAAGGTCGCTTTTAACAAAAGACCAAATGAGAGCTACAGACATAGGCGCAAAGGGAAATAAAGGAGCCTCGAGCGAAAAGATAGATAAACATTTGACAACTACTTAAAAACGTTGTGTTACTTAATTAACAGAGTACTATACAAGGGGTCCAGGCACCCAGATTAGGCTCACAGGCCTCAGTCAGCGTCTCGGTCCTCACCGCCCTCGCCTGCGCCCGAGCTAATCTCAGGAGGCAGTACCTCTGGCTCGAACAGCTTAGCCAACCTCTCTCCAGGAACCTCTGCGTCGTCGATCAAGGCGTGAAGCCTCTCTTCGTTCTCCGCGTCGGTCTTAGAGATGTCGGTGACGAAGCCGTGGGACACCACCTCCATGTCGTAGGAGAAGCCTGAGTAGACAACAGCCATTGCCCGCTTCACCCCGATGTGGAGAGCATCCCGCACTCGATCCCTCAGCGTCGCGCCTAAGTAGCACAGCGGATCGACCAGCGCGTCGCCTCGAGCTTCATCTTTCGACTCATCCATGGGCTCGACCTCCCAAGAAGTCGAGAGATCGCTTATCGCTGTCCGCAGTCGACGGTTCAAAGCAACCTCCGCGGCCAAGAGCTCGCCTTTAATCCCTATGAATGCCAACGCAAAAAAAAGCTTTAGATAAAACCAAGCACATCTCGAAAAGAAAACCCGACAATAGAAGCATACCGCGGACACTCTCTTCAGAGCTGTGTTCTCGCCAACCAATCTGGTGTTGGCCCTCTCGATCTCTCTGTTAGATCGTGCTAGCTCAGTGTTGGCAACACGCAGATCTTCGATCGCCTTGCCAGCCTGAGCAATGGCTCCATTCTTCTCCAGCAGCTCTCCCTTCAGACGATCGACGTCGTCGGAGAGGCTACGGGATCGAGTCTGCTCCGCCTTGAGGTCTTCGAGGGCCTTCTTCTTGGCTTCCTCCGCGGCGCTCCTGGCGATCTTGCCATTCACATGCTCCACCTTCATCCTCTGGAAGTATTCTCGAAGGGAGTCCAGGTCAGTCTTGAGGAGACCCTTCTCCTTGTCCAGATCAGCAACGACGTTCTTGTAGGACAGGGCCTCCTCCCGGGCTTTGGACGCAGCCTCCTCGACCGTCAGAGCCCGCTCCCTCAGCAGCACAGCCTCTTCCACAGCCTTCTTTGAGGCATCTCGAGCCTCGGCTAGGGCAGCCTCCCTCTCCTTCTTCTCCTCCTCGAGCGCCAAGAGATCTTTATAAGCTTTGAGGAGTTTTTCCTGCGACTCCAGGAGTTGATCTTTGAGGAGGGGGAGCTGCTCCCAGCCACCCCTCATGGCATGAATGAAGCTTGACTTAATACGGGAGGTCTCTTTCAGGTCCTGCGAATCGATGATCGAACAGTTAGAACCCAAAACCAACAAGTTCCCTAAAGAATGAAAGACTAGGAGACTTACAAAGTAAGCTGGCCCGAGCCCGTTGTTTACAACGTCCGACAGGAGCCTCACCACGTGCTTCATCCAGAGCCGGAGCTCCTCGACGTGCTCCCACTTCTCAGCCTCCTTTCGATCGTCCAGGAAGATGTTGGGCTCAGACGGATCGGTGGAAGCCCAGATGCGGATCCGATCGGGGCACCAGTTCTCCATCTCCTGGTCAGCCCGCGCCTTGACGCCGCGAATGAGGTCCTCGATGGTCTCGAGGGACCCCCCATGGCGCAGGAACAAGTCGACAAGGGAGGGGAACCGCCCGTCGTCATCCACCGTCTTCCAGGTGCCATCTTTGCTACCCGATGTCCCGATCTCGTCCTCCTCAGCGGGAATGTGGTCTTCCCACGACCGACGCTCCCGGAGGAATCCAGAGGCGATTCCGTCCATGCCGTAGATCGTCCTCCTGATCTCGGACTCGGGGTCGACGGGGGTGCGCATCATACAGGCAAGCGCCACCACGCCGTCCGCCCGCCCTGACTCTGCCGGGATCACGGCGGGCGCCCCTGGATGGAGCCACGCCGGGGTTGGAGGGCCGAAAACTGGCAAACCCTCTTCCTGGTCCCCGAGCTCTTGCGGCGCCAGTGGTACTGGTTGAGGCGGACTGTGAGGAGGAAGCTCGAGCGGTCCCTCCAACGGCTGGCCCCCCTGCTGCTGCTGCTGCTGCTCCTCGAGCTCCTGCGGCTCTTGTCGGCGGTCCTACTCCTGCAGCTGCCGCCACGTCTCCTGCTCGCGCTCCTCCTCTTCTTTCTTCTTCTGCTCCTCGATGGAGCGAAGCCCGATAGGCCAGGGCGTCCGTCCCGCGACGACAGAAGTTTGAGCCTCCTCATCCATAGGAAGGGCATCCCTCGAGGTCCCATCGCCGTCGGACCCATCACTTATGGTAATGGGATCCCCCTCGACCCCCGATCGGGGAGGCTCGGGGGCTCCTTCCTGCCCTTGGGGCCGGGGCGCCTCGGCTTGTTTTGGCGACGACGGGGCAGGATCACCCGCCAGGAGATGAGGTGGGGCGCTCTCGGTGTCGGTCGACAGCTGAGGGTCGGAGGAGCCTATGAAACGAAAAACAAAGGTCAGCCACTATGATGACCAACGTAAGAACGACACAAATCCCATGAATAAACTACTAACCTGGCTCTTTGGAGGCCGCTCCCACTTTGAGCCTCTTCGCCATTGAAGGCTGGGCCTGCTCAAGCGTCCGCTTCAATCTGAGGAAAGAGGAACGAGCATAAAAAGGCCGTTATATGAGAAAACGTGAAGAATCGAGGAAATAAGAACCAGAGCGTCGAGGGACTTACCCCACAGGGAGAACGGCTCGCCTGCCAATACCTCGACCAATGGGCCTCGAGCCACCACGCGTCAAGGCTCCAGGCTCCTCGAGGGCAGGAGCTGGTCGTGGCCCAGCGTCTCCCGCCGGGCGGGCACCGGGACTGGCGCTCCTGCGGCCGGTCTCTCCCTTCTCGGAGGCTGCGGCGTGACCGCGGGTCAACGGCCCCATAGCCTGGGGCTTAGCCCGGCCACCCGTCTTGGGCACGGGGGATGTTGATGGTGTGGGACGGCCCGACTTGGCGCAGGCGCGGGAGGGGTGTCCGCACGGGTGCGATGAAATCCGCCCGGGCCCTCTTTCGGCGCTCCTAACCGCGGGGCGTCGACGTCGCCTCGAGACGGACCCTCGAGGATCCGGTCAAGGCGAGACGCCATCCCCTCGGAGTCGTCGCTATCGCCATCGTCGTCTCCACCGTCATCCTCGCTGGGGGATTCTTCTTCAGGCTGCCCCCTCTGCCTAGACTTAGCTCGATGCGCCTCCAGCGCTTGGCGGTCGAGGTTTTTCTTCCTTGTCCCCTTCTTCTCGGAGTCCTGGGCGGACTTCAGTTTCTCGGTGGACCAGCGCCGTTTGTCACGATCGACCTCATCCTCCTTTACAGGAGGCCTCGAGGACCATACATCGATTTGTCCCTGCCAGAACAAGAGCAAGTTTAAAGAGGGTTTGAAAGAAGTCAAGAATCAGAGCCATGTACAAGAAAGGAACGTACTAGGTCAATCGAGCCCACATCGGGCCTCATGGGGAAGCCGTTGACGTGCTCCGGTTTGAACTCGCCGGCAATGGCCGCCCTAACCCAGGCCGCGGCTTCCTCGTCTGTCAGGGCCTCGTTCGATATCCGGCACGCCTCGAGGTCCCGGGACGAAACACCGGGTCCCATCTCATCCATCCTCAGCGGCAGAGACATCAGCGGGAGAACCCTTCGACGATGGACGGCGGAGAGGACGAGAGCGGCAGACAGGCCCTCCAAGCGTAGCTTCTTCAAGGCGTCGAGGAGGGGGTCAAGCCGCGACTGATGGGCTTGGACGATGCCGTATGTCCAGTCCGCCGGACGCTCCGTGATTAGGCGATCGGTGTAGGCGGGTAGGAGATAGTCGTCGTTCCGCAGATAGAACCACTGGGAGTCCTAGCCGGCGTGGTTCGTCGACAATCCCACCGGGATGTACTCGCGCAGCCTCTCCGTCTTTCCCGTCTTCAGCACGAGGTTGAGGCATCCCGCCCGCACAGGCTTCCTCACGCCAGTGGTCCCGGTGGGGGCGTTGAAGAGCTCGCCCCTGTAGAGGTGGAGCCACAGCTCCCAGTGGGGCATCATCCCCAAATAGCCCTCACACACCGCGGCAAAGACCGCCGCGACGGTGATGGCGTTTGGGGAGAAGTGCTGAAGCTCCACCCCGTAATAGTGGCAGAGTTCCCGCATGAAGCGGCTCGGAGGAGCGCCTAGGCCGTGCCGGTGGAACTTTGCGAATGAAACCACGTAGCCCTTGGGCGGCCTGGGCTCCCGGTGGTCCGCCACCGGCGCGATCCACTCCGGCGATGACAGCGACGTGCGGTGGCGCAGGAGTCCCTCCCTCTCGAGCTCCAGCAACCGGCGCTCCGTCATCGACGACGGGCGCTAGTCGTCGGCGGCGATGAGTCTCACAGGCATCTTGGGCGAACAGAAAGCGGTTTCTGCTGCTACTCGAGGGTACGCGCGCGTGAGATGACGACGGAGCTGAGGAGAGGGAGCAAAGGCAAGAAGGCGGAAGGAAGAAGGAAGAACGCCGGCAACGCCGCGGGATACTTATAGGCAGCGACCCACCAACAGACAGATCCGATAAACACGGTAACTCCAACCCCCATAAATGCACCACCAAACACTCGTTCTTCCTTCTCACAGACGGGGCGCTCTGAATTCTGCGCTGATACAGGGTCGCAACGGCTCCCGCCTGAAAAGACGCGCCCAACGGGCAGAAAGGCGAACCGCCACGGCCTCTTCCTTCCCTTGTAAGCCAAGGAACGCGCCCACAGAAGCCTCGAGAGGTCGTAGGCTGGCCCACCTGAAGGGTTCGACAGCCGATCTGGAGCGCTAGAGTCAGGGATGCCCAGCGAGTGGTCGAAAACCGAGGCCTGCCTCGAGAACGCGCTGGGGATGTCCAAGGTAGGGTCGAGACAGTCGAGAGGAATCCCCCCGACGGGAGGCATCGAGCCGCTGGACTCTATCGAACGAGTCCAGTATCCCCAACCACGTCGACCCCGCTTTATGAGAACGCCTGCGGGCTACAGCTGACCCCCTCGAAAGGGGCACAGGTTCTCACTTGGACTACCCGTTAGGAACTCGATTTGGGGTGGATAACGCTCGCTCTATCGAGAGTATGTCGAAACCCCCCACGCAAAGCGAGCAAATCAAAACCTTCCACCACTGGTGTCGACAGCGTTTCTGCAAATTAGGCAACATAACCCTCAAAGGAGTCGCTAACTCCTCCAAGGGCTCGAGGGCTACCCCCGCGGGGTCGCTCACGCGCCCCCACGAAAATTTGACCGTAAAAATAAAGCCTCCACTTGAGCGCCAGCGCTCGAATGAAGACTCGGGGGCTACTGTCGAGGATATCAGTAAGGGGTATCCCAACTGATCTACATAACGAGACTGCCCGTATGCAAGTCGAGCCCCCAACTCGACGCTCTACCCAATCACGCGTATAATCATTGACGGCTGCAGCCTCGAAGACGGAAAGGGCGTCGAGCGAATCGGTCAAGGCTCGAGCGCCGACTACCATCGAATACGAAAACAGGCTCGAGCGAACCGGGAGGCGTCGAGCGCAAGGACGTTGCCCGCCGCCTGACGCGCGCACGGGAACCAGGGCGTTTAATGCGGCTATCGCATTCGAGACACCCAAGGTCAGCGCTCTGGATACCAGGGGCGTTACAAGGCGTCTGACCCTCGACCAAACATGTTTCCTTCTTGGAGAAGGGTTGGGCGTCAACTGACAACCTTGCGACCGCTCCGACGTATCCGCCGCAGTACCGTACAAGCGTGCAACCGGTGAACCAGTCCCAGACGGCGCACAGAGCTGGATACCGGGGCACGCGTAATCATCATCAGGCTACCAGGACAGGACGGCTCGAGACCATGCCGGTACGGAGGCCTCGAGTAGGTCAGCGCGCCATGCCTCTATCGACCCCTATTCTGACACCTATACTTGTACCCTGATCTTCCCCTTGGAACTATAAAAGGGGAGGCCCGGGAACGATACACAGAGAGGAGACAAGACATCACGCAACACTACTCCCATACGTAGTAGAACTCCCCTATTCCATACCACGCTTGTATTCACCCCTGTACAAGCACTTAGGTGCAAAATAATACACACTCTCTCCCCCCGCTGGACGTAGGGCCTTCTCTTGCCCGAACCAGGATAAATCCTTGTGTCTTTTTGCATCACCATCTGGGAAAGGGAAGCATGCATACAAATTCACTCATTGGTGTGACCCCCCATGGGGAAAACACCGACAGTTTTAGTGCAAGATAGGTGCACAGTTTGCGCCTAATGCACCATAGTCTAAGAAACCATTTTGGACGCACTATTTGGTACTCCAGGGTGAAGAGGCTCAAGTGGAAGCTTGGTTCGGCCAGTTTGGAGATAGTGCTAATCCTTATGCAAGGTAGGTGCATGGTTTGCATGGAACATACCATATGCTTGGAAATCAATTTGGATGCACCCGATGGAACTCCTTGATGACGTGTGACATATGGAATCTCGCTTCGGTCCATTTGGAGACATTGTCAGTTTTGGTGCAAGATAGGTGCACAGTTGGACCTAATGCACCATTGTCTAAGAAACCTTTTGGACACACTTGTTGGTACACCTAGGTGAAGGGGCTCAAGTGGATGCTCAGTTCGGTCTGTTTGGAGATAGTGCTAATCTTGATGCAAGATAGGTGCATGGTTTGCATAGAACATACCAAATGCTTAGAAATCAATCTGGACGCACATGATGGAACTCCTAGATGACGTGTGTCATATGAAATCTTGCTTTGGTCTGTTTGGAGATAGTTTTAGTTTTAGTGCAAGATGGGTGCAAGGTTTGCACATAATGCAGCATAGGCTAAGAAACCATTTTGGACGCACCCGATGGTACTCCTAGGTAAAAGGCTCAAGTGAAAGCTCGGTTCGGTCTATTTGGAGATAGTGCTAATCTTGATGCAAGATAGATGCACGGTCTGCATGGAACGTACCATATGCTTAGAAATTAATTTGGACACACTCGATAGAACTCCTTGATGACGTGTGTCATATGGAATCTCGCTTTGGTGTGCTTCGAGACAGTATTAGTTTCGGTGCAAGATATGTGCACGGTTTGTGCCAAATGCACCAAAGTCTAAGAAACCATTTTGGAAGCACCTATTGCTACTCCTAGGTGAAGAGGCTCAAGTGGAGGCTCGGTTCGGTCTGTATAGAGATAGTGCTAATCTTGATGCAAGATAGGTGCACGATTTGCATGGAACATACCATATGCATAGAAATCAATTTGGACGCACCAGATAGAACTCCTAGATGACATGTGTCATATGGAATCTCACTTCGGTCCGTTTAGAGACAGTGTTAGTTTCGATGCAAGATAGGTGCACGGTTTGCACCTAATGCACCATAGGATAAGAAACCATTTTGGACGCACCCGATGGTATTCCTAGGTCAAGGGGCTCAAGTGAAAGCTCGGTTTGCTCTGTTTGGAGATAGTGCTAATCTTGATGCAAGATAGATGCACGGTTTGCATGGAACATATGATATGCTCAGAAATCAATTGGAACACACCTGATATAACTCCATGATGATGTGTGTCATATAGAATCTTGCTTCGGTTTGTTTTAGAGACAGTGTGAGTTTTGGTAGAAGATATGTGCACGGTTTACGCCTAATGCACCATAGGCTAAGAAACCATTTTAGACGCACCCGATGGTACTCGTAGTTGAAGAGGCTCAAGTGGAGGCTCGATTTGGTCTGTTCGGATATAGTGCTAATCTTGATGCAAGATAGTTGCATAGTTTGCATGAAACGTACCATATGTTAAGAAATCAATTTGGATGCACCCAATGGAACTCCTAGATGACGTACTATTTGGTACCAGTTTGGACGCACTATTTGGTACCACTGGGTGAAGAGGCTCAAGTGGAAGCTTTTTTCGGTCAGTTTGGAGATGGTGCTAATCCTCATGCAACGTAGGTGCATGGTTTGTATGGAACATACCATATGCTTGGAAATCAATTTGGATGCACCCGATGGAACTCCTTGATGACGTGTGTCATATGGAATCTCGCTTTGGTCCATTTGGAGACATTATTAGTTTCGGTGCAAGATAGGTGCACAGTTTGCACCTAATGCACCATAGTCTAAGAAAACATTTTGGACGCACTTGTTGGTACTCCTAGGTGAAGGGGCTCAAGTGGATGCTCGGTTCGGTCTGTTTGGAGATAGTGCTAATCTTGATGCAAGATAGGTGCACGGTTTGCATGGAACATACCAAATGCTTGGAAATCAATCTGGACGCACATGATGGAACTCCAAGATGACGTGTGTCATACGAAATCTTGTTTCGGTCTATTTGGAGACAGTGTTAGTTTCGGTGCAAGATAGGTGCAAGGTTTGCACATAATGCAGCATAGGCTAAGAAACCATTTTGGACGCACCCGATGGTAGTCCTAGGTAAAAGGCTCAAGTGAAAGCTCGGTTTGGTCTATTTGGAAATAGTGCTAATCTTGATGCAAGATAGGTGCACGGTTTGCATGGAACATACCATATGCTTGGAAATCAATTGGGATGCACCCGATGGAACTCCTTGATGACTTGTGTCATATGGAATCTCACTTTGGTCTATTTAGAGGTAGTTGTTGACGGTCCTTAAGTATCAAATTTAATTATCAAATAAACAGAAAAGGATCCAAATGAAATCAACATCTAGGCTTAGGGTTTTATCTGACAGAATTCCTCAAGTTTTGGTGTTTGTCTATTTCTGTAGGGGGTTATCAGGAAATAAGGAAGAAAGGCCCACATGTCGGGATTACATAGAGATATCAATGCACCGCGTAATTTTCTACCATCTAGAAGACTCCAGAAGCCACGGGAAGAAAGCGGAGGCCGAAAGGGGCCAGGCCCAGGGCGCCCGCCCTGAGGACCTGGGCGCCCGCCCCCCTCTCGAAGCCTTTTGGGACTCTCTTCGCACACGACGTTCCACCGACCTAAAGGATCAAGGATAACGTAGTACCACATCGCCTATCGACCCAAAAACGCATAGAGGAGGAGGACTATATAAGGAGACCCCCCTGGCCCCTGGAGAAGACAAGAAATTATCATAGAGATTGAGGGGTGCCCTCGAAGGAAAACCTCTTCTCTAAATAATATTTCTTTTTAGGCTTAGCAACCAATGTAAGTAGAAATAGATCTTCTAGTTTCTACTAGATTGAGAGAGATAGAGTGGAGGTGTAGATCGGAGGAAGGCCGGCCTGTCGGTGTCTACTCCGAGTTGTACCTACGGGGTCAAGTCTCCTAACCCGAGGCTTGCTTCTAAGATTCTTCAGTAATTCGACTTCTAATTCTAGTAAGTTCTTGTTTTATTGTTCTTTGGTTTATGAGTTTACTTTAATCCTCTTCCGGTTGAGTATTAGAGTAATCATTGCTAGCGTAAACGTGATGTTTAGGCTAGGGTACTCATAGATATCCCCTGACTAGCTGGACCGTGGTAGTAGCAAGGAACATGACATTTCCGAGTTACCTTTGTATCCCATATCTCGTTAGCAGGACGGGTAGGTTTATAGGTGCGGGTCGAACATCCTTTGTGTTGTCTAGATTCCGTGAGCCTCCCCAATAGAATAGTAGATCATCCTTACCAAGGTTAGAACGAGACTACTGTTGCAGTCTTCTCTATACATCGCTCACATCGAGAAACATTCTTTGTAGCCTAAAGGGATAGTAGCAATAGATTTGGTTAGTCAGATGCACCCTTTCTCCCAGTGGTAAAAATATAAATACGATACTCTGGAAAACTTCCCGGGTGAAATGCTCATGATATCCGTGCGCTTGCGGATCATTTCCTTATTGCGTTACCAAATATCAACAAGCATTTCTGGCGTCGTTGCCGGGGAGAAAGACGGTTTGCTGAGATAACTTTGAGTCTTGCTATTATCTTGTATTATACTTTTATACTTTTATTATTTTATCTTTTTATTTTTATCTTTATGGATAACCTAAATTCCATACCTATTATTGAATTATTTGCACCTTTGGAGACCAGCCATAGACCATGGGAGTCAACACGTCCTGCCCCTAATTATGATTTGTGTCTGGAGTTGATTGCAATAGGTCAAAACCAACCCTTTTCTATAGCCGAGGTCCTATCTTTTAATCAAGAAGATAATGCACTTTTAGCTACACCTAGGGAAGCTTTTAATCTTTCTATAAATTCTGGTTTAGACCTAACCCTACAAGACCATGTTTTTCCTAAATATTTTCACATTGGTCTTAATCATATAACCTTTGGTAGAGTCCTTCTTTCTTTATCTATTAGTAAAGGAAGGTATGTCTTCATTTGTGGACATCCTTCTTGTACTAGTCTTCATAGAAAAATCTTAGAGATAGAGAAGGAATCATCTCCCATACAAGGAGAGGAAGTTTCAATAGCTGATTTCCAAACATTTCAATCCCATGATTCGGCTATCCATCCCATCATTAAGCTTAATAAATTCTACTATGCTCTTTCTCTTGAACCTCCCGATAATCCTATGAATCTCTCTAGACATCCCATGCATAAGAAGGAGGATCGAGAAGAGCAACATCAATGGCTAAAGGGCATTAAAAATCCATGTGCTATCACCATTGAATGGATAGATAAAACAAACTTGAGAGACAATCCTAGAGGAATTTTAAGCATTCATGAAGAATCATCCTTGGAGTTTGAGAATGAGAGAAACAACAGTGAGCATGGAAGTTATTTCATAAATACCTTACCAAGTCCTTGCTCATATAAAACATCTCTCCAATCAATTAGTCTCTCCATCCTTACCACATTTGAGATCTCCAACCCCTTCTTCCCTTCTATTTATAAAAACTTTAAAAGGGCGGTTGTCGATGCATATGTCTATAATAAATATTGTAGATCTCGTTGAGTTGATCTTGATATAGGTAGGTGTTGGAGGGGAAACCACTTCACCAACATAACTTGATGGTTTCCCAAAGATAAGCTTAGCGTCCTTAAACAAGCACTTATCAGATCATAACATGAACTTCTAATTATTTGCAACATTACCTTGTGTATTGAGCATATAAAGATAATTGTAGAAATATACCTTCGGGTATTCTTGCCACTAACCTTTCTAGGATTGGAGCAAGAAGATCGGATGAATGACAAGCACAAGGTATGTCCAACCAATCATCATGCAACATTGAATTAAATTCATCCAAACTTGAATTTTGCAAAATTCAAGCTTGGGGGAGTACTTTACATAAAAACATCCTTCGCCATGTTGCTATGTTGGTTGTCCCTACTTTTGAGAGATGCTCAATTTGTTAAATACTAATTACACTACTTCACCTCCACTTGAGTAGGATCTCTAATTGCTCTCATGCTACCTTTATTTGCTTTAGTATATGTCTAGGTTTGGAGTAGTTTCATTTATCTCTTAAATCAAGCATGGTGCTTAGTTTAGGAATGATGATCTTACTTCCAAAGGATTTTTAAATTAAGCATGGTGCTTAGGTTAAAATGCCCCCTTAAATCAAATTAGACATGGTGTCTAGGTTGATTTTTGAGCCGATAGTATGCTATAGTAGATTTGGGATATTTTGTTGGACTAACCCCTGCAGGAAAACATTCAATATCAACCTAGGAAGTCCTGAGATACAAACTCATTGGAGATAAAGGAGACACATGAAGTTTAACAAGTTGCACAAGAAAGACGTAGCTCATAAGAGATGATTCATGGAGGGTGCCACAAACACGATGCACAACCGCTAAGAAAGGAAAGCTTTCACAAGGTGATACTATACCATCACTCTTCAAGTAAGGTAACATCTTAAGGTACTTGACTATCGCTTTTATAAGCTTCTCCTTGGTTCTGGCGTTCACGTAAGATAAAGAGACAAACATGTATGATTTGTAACTCCAAATTAACCAACCCAATTAATTCAACATGTTTAGTCCTTTAATCTTTGTTCTTAGTATTACCTTCGTGAACCCACGCCCCTAATCATATAAGCTAATATGTTGCACATTCAATCTTTGGAAGATATAAACAAAACATATATATAGATAGATTATCTTTCCATTAGGTCAAGCAATCTGATCTGACAAATGTTTCAAATACTACACTCACGATCCATCAACTTTGTCTTGCTCACTATGCTTAAGGTTAGAGAAGAACAAATACACTTTTGGTTCTGTTGGTGTTTTCCACCAACAGGGCCCATGCACTTGATCTCTGCCTTGTCTCTATGAATAGGTACACTTCAAACAAAATATGGAGGAGTTTTACAACTCCTAGATTCCACCAAGTAAAGAACCGGGATCTACGAGCACAAACACAATGGAGATCAGACACTTAGTTTCCCAAAGGAAATATTGAAGAACCTCTGTGTCCGAGTTGGTACCTTGTACGCTCCAGCAAACGTCGTGGTGATAGAGACTGGTACTGAGGAGAGGGCACCCATCATCTTAGGGAGGCCATTCCTAAACACCAGAGCTGTCATCTATGCTAATGCTGCCAAGATCAGTTTCTACATCAAGGGGAAGAAGGAGACTTTCCTTCAAGAACTAGACTTCACAAACTTCAGAGCAACCCCGACATGAACCAAGGAAGAGGACCAACAGGAGGAACAGAAACAAGCAAATGTGGACCGAGTCAGCTAAGATGGTCACTGCAGCTCAAGGAGGTCAAGATCGTCGACTCAAGTCACCTTTCTTGATCAAGAAGGACGACCCTGGTGTTCCAAGCATTGAGTGCACAATCAACAGATACTCTTTTTAGAAGACACTCTACGACACCGGATCTAACGACAACATAATGGCCGTAGTCACTTATCAGCTCCAGCATGGAACCATGCCCCTACAACCACTATATATTCAGCTCCAGATGATTTTCAGATCATTGACATGGTAGAAGACGAGTATGATCCACCTACCATCCTTGGAAGACCGTTCCTCAAATACTATCAAAGCCATCATCTATATTGGAACCGGAGAAGTCCACATGCACTTCCCCTCTGAGAAGGTACGCCACTACTTTAATGATTTTAACTATATAGTTGAAGATTCTAAGCAGGTGAGGACAAGAAGAAGACAACACAACCGCAACCAGAGGAGGCAAATCATCAAGGACGGATGGGTAGACTACGAAGGAGAAGTGATAAGGTCTAAAGACATATAGCTTGAACAGAACTGTCCTGAGGAGACTGTAGCACCGAGTCAGGTGTGGAGAGAGAAGATAGTTATACACGAAGAGGAGGCGCCGCCGGAACCACCGACTACGCCACCTAGCGAATCCCAGGACGACTGAAAACACAAGGAGTCCCATTCGGAGGACTTAAAAACACCGAACGCCTTGCCAGGAGGTAAACTTGGTAGTTATCCTTTTCCTTTCAATTATTCAATTATAGTTTGCTTAGTTAATCAGGTTCATGCTATCTTGAAAAGAAAATAAAAATGTTAAAAAAATAGTAAGCCCCATGTGAGTATGCTCATGGCATAAAACCCATAAGTACATTCACTGTGGTGGCATAAAAATAAAATAAATAAGTTTTCATCTTACAATAAAAATATAAAAATAATAAGTGCATGACCCTGCTAAATAAGTAATATTTATTAAGGAGGCTCAACATGATAAAGGCTAGATATTTATGCTAACACTTAACCAGTTCCACAAAGCTTTGTTGTCTATTTGAGCTCTACAGAATTCAAGGATCAAAGAAGACTAGCAGACGGAGGACATCCTAATCGCTGTCAGGGTGCTGCCGACATTCAAATACACCTCCGCCACCTGCTAGCTACATGAGAAGAAATTACGTCAAAATCCAGCTTGGGGGAGAGCACCTCCATTTATCTAGCTAAGTGTTTCTACTCGCGTTTATACTTTACTCAAATAATAAAAGATTCATAATCATGAAAACCCAAATAAAGATTTTGTGCTTTTATATATATATATTTTTGCTTAGTTTGCTAAATAAATAAATAAATAAAATTTGCTATGAACCCTCATGATAAGCTCTCTCATGGAAATGATGAATAGTTGCTCTGCCATGACTAGTTCTTAAAATTGAAATCTCTCTCAAGTTTAGGCATAACTGTTATAATTTAAAGCTTGCTCTAAACCTAAACTTGTGGGAAGAGTACTTGATCCAAAGTCTAAGTCGTTAACGGATATGATATGGGAAGGTTGAGCTGTTGTTTATCTGTTCCTAGAGATGCTAGAATTCTGGAGAATTTTATCTTTAAAAAATCTTTAAAATATCACATGATGAGTTCCTGTATGATGAGAGTTTAAAATCCTACCACAGCCATATATACATGCTTATTAGACTTTGAGCCACACATTTACTTTTTACTGCTTATGAGCATTGACTGTGGTCAAGCTGTGTAGACCCTTAGGAGCTTGTCATGCGGTTAAAATCAAGATGCACTTGCACGTTCACTCATACATGCTACTTCTACTCCAGAAGTACCATCCACATGTATCCACTCATTTCCATCTCCACATTCACCCGAAATTATTCTACTCCTAATCCGGGAGAGAATAGCCAAAAATATTTTCCTATCCCTGTTATTCCCTATGAAATAAATGCTCGAGTTATCTTGGTTACTACCACTTGCTATATTATTTAAGGAGATGAGTGCTCTAGTAAAAAAAGAGGAAAAATACGAGGAAATAAAAAGGGGCAAGTGCCCGGAACCTCGAAAGAAAAGAAAAAGTGAGACGAGAGGTAAAAATGGACAAGTGTACGACAGTAGAATTAGGGGTACAAGATACCCACCTGAGAGGAAAGAAAAAGAAAATACAGAGCATCTCATTATCCTCAAAAAGCTTCAAAGTGCAAGAAAGGTATGTATCCCCTCAAAAGAGCAAAAATAGAATTAGACTTTCACCATTGTTATCATCATCATCACCATACACCATTCATTCGCCACACATGCACATCTTGATTTGACTTATTGACTTGTTTCTCTGGATCCATGGTTTGACTATGCAATAAATGTCTTGTAAGTATGTATTAGCTGTCTCCCACCTATGAGCTCCAGATATCAAAACCTTATTAGAGTAGGGTGAGAGAGAAGGCAATATCACTATGCCTCATACCAAAAATACCACATACTTTGAGAGAAGGCATATACCATTACTGCCTTGGTAAGGATCCAGAAATACCACAAAAGAGAGATCTGAGAGAGTCATATATGGAATCTCTGAGTTTTATTTGAAAATCTGCAAAAACCCCAGAGCTATAGCTGATCAAGAATAAGAGACATGGCGCTTGACTTGACCGTTCTATCTTTTAACTGCTGAAGACACAAGTAACGGTTACAAGCCCCATGGTGAAAGGTAAAATGAGTAAGTTTTAAGTCTTAACAGTTTATTCTAACTCAGAGATGAGATCTTGCTTGAATGTGTGTGTACTTTTAAGGCATGAAACCACTACAGAAACTCTTGAGTTCATCCTTGCTCAGGGACGAGCAAGAGGTAAGCTTGGGGGAGTTTGTTGACGGTCCTTAAGTATCAAATTTAATTATCAAATAAACAAAGAAAAGGATCCAAATGAAATCAACATCTAGGCTTAGGGTTTTATCTGACAGAATTCCACGAGTTTTGGTGTTTGTCTATTTCGGCAGGGGGTTATCAGAAAATAAGGAAGAAAGGCCCACATGTCAGGATTACATAGAGATATCAACGCACCGCGCAATTTTCTACCATCTAGAAGACTCCAGAAGCCACGAGAAGAAAGCGGAGGCCGAAAGGGGCCAGGCCCAGGGTGCCCGCCCTGAGGACCTGGGCGCCCGCCCCCCTCTGGAAGCCTTTCGGGACTCTCTTCGCACACGACGTTCCACCGACCTAAAGGATCAAGGATAACGTAGTACCACATCGCCTATCGACCCAAAAATGCATAGAGGAGGAGGACTATATAAGGAGACCCCCCTGGCCCCTGGAGAAGACAAGAAATTATCATAGAGATTGAGGGGTGCCCTCGAAGGAAAACCTCTTCTCTAAATAATATTTCTTTTTAGGCTTAGCAACCAATGTAAGTAGAAATAGACCTTCTAGTTTCTACTAGATTGAAAGAGATAGAGTGGAGGTGTAGATCGGAGGAAGGCCGGCCTGTCGGTGTCTACTCCGAGTTGTACCTACGGGGTCAAGTCTCCTAACCCGAGGCTTGCTTCTAAGATTCTTCAGTAATTCGACTTCTAATTCTAGAAAGTTCTTGTTTTATTGTTCTTTGGTTTATGAGTTTACTTTAATCCTCTTCCGGTTGAGTATTAGAGTAATCATTGCTAGCGTAAATGTGGTGTTTAGGCTAGGGTACTCATAGATATCCCCTGACTAGCTGGACCGTGGTAGTAGCAAGGAACGTGACATTTCCGAGTTACCTTTGTATCCCATATCTCGTTAGCAGGACGGGTAGGTTTATAGGTGCGGGTCGAACATCCTTTGTGTTGTCTAGATTCCGTGAGCCTCCCCAATAGAACAGTAGATCATCCTTACCAAGGTTAGAACGAGACTACGGTTGCAGTCTTCTCTATACATCGCTCACATCGAGAAACATTATTTGTAGCCTAAAGGGATAGTAGCAATAGATTTGGTTAGTCAGATGCACCCTTTCTCCCAGTGGTAAAAATATAAATATGATACTCTGGAAAACTTCCCGGGTGAAATGCTCACCGATATCCATGCGCTTGCGGATCATTTCCTTATTGTGTTACCAAATATCAACAGCAGTGTTAGTTTTGGTGTAAGATATGTGCATGGTTTGCGCCTAATGCACCATAGTCTAATAAACCATTTTGGAAGCACTTGTTGGTACTTCGGTGAAGAGGCTCAAGTGGAAGCTCGGTTTGATCTGTTTGGAGATAGTGCTAATCTTGATGCAAGATAGGTGTATGATTTGCAAGGAACATACCATATGCTTAGAAATCAATTTGGACGCACCCAATGGAACTCCTAGATGACGTGTGTCATATGGAATCTTGCTTCGGTCCGTTTGTAGAATTGTAAGATTTATTGCAAGATAGGTGCACAGTTTGAGCATAATGCACCATAGTCTAAGAAACCAGTATGGACGCACTATTTGGTACCACTGGGTGAAGAGGCTCAAGTGGAAGCTTGGTTCGGTCAGTTTGGAGATGGTGCTAATCCTTATGCAACGTAGGTGCATGGTTTATATGGGACATACCATATGCTTGGAAATCAATTTGGATGCACCCGATGGAACTCCTTGATGACGTGTGTTATATGGAATCTCGCTTCGGTTCATTTGGAGACATTATTAGTTTCGGTGCAAGATAGGTGCACAGTTTGCACCTAATGCACTATAGTCTAAGATACCATTTTGGATGCACTTGTTGGTACTCCTAGGTGAAGGGGCTCAAGTGGATGCTCGGTTCGGTCTGTTTGGAGATAGTGCTAATCTTGATGCAAGATAGGTGCACGGTTTGTATGGAACATACCGAATGCTTGGAAATCAATCTGGACGCACATGATGGAACTCCTAGATGACTTGTGTCATACGAAATCTTGTTTCGGTCTATTTGGAGACTGTTAGTTTCGGTGCAAGATAGGTGCAAGGTTTGCACATAATGCAGCATAGGCTAAGAAACCATTTTGGACGCACCCAATGGTAGTCCTAGGTAAAAGGTTCAAGTGAAAGCTCTGTTTGGTCTATTTGGAGATAGTGCTAATCTTGATGCAAGATAGATGCATGGTCTGCATGGAACGTACCATCTTTTTAGAAATTAATTTGGACACACCCGATAGAACTCTTTGATGACGTGTGTCATATGGAATCTCGCTTTGGTGTGCTTAGAGACAGTATTAGTTTTGGTGCAAGATATGTGCACGGTTTGCGCCTAATTCACCAAAGTCTAAGAAACCATTTTGGAAGCACCTGTTGGTACTTCTAGGTGAATTGGCTCAAGTGGAGGCTCGGTTCGGTCTGTTTAGAGATAGTGCTAATCATGATGCAAGATAGGTGCACGATTTGCAGGGAACATACCATATGCTCAGAAATCAATTTGGACGCACCCGATGGAACTCCTATATGACATGTGTCATATGGAATCTCACTTCAGTCCGTTTTCAGACAGTGTTAGTTTCGGTGCAAGATAGGTGCACGGTTTGCACCTAATGCACCATTGGATAAGAAACCATTTTGGACGCACCCAATGGTACTCCTAGGTCAAGGGGCTCAAGTGAAAGCTCGGTTTGGTCTGTTTGGAGATAGTGCTAATCTTGATGCAAGACAGATGCACGGTTTGAATGGAACATACAATATGCTCCGAAATCAATTAGGACGCACCTGATATAACTCCTTGATGATGTGTGTCATATGGAACCTTTCTTTGGTTCGTTTAGAGACAGTGTTAGTTTTGGTAGAAGATATGTGCACGGTTTATGCCTAATGCACCATAGGCTAAGAAACCATTTTAGATGCACCCGATGGTACTCGTAGTTGATGAGTCTGAAGTGGAGGCTCGATTTGGTCTGTTCAGATATAGTGCTAATCTTGATGCAAGATAGTTGCACCGTTTGCATGGAACGTACCATATGTTTAGAAAACAATTTGGACGCACCCATTGGAACTCCTAGATGATGTGTGTCATATGGAACCTTGCTTCGATCCGTTCGTAGACATTGTAAGTTTTAGTGCAAGATAGGTGCACAGTTTGCGCATAATGCACCATAGTCTAAGAAAGCAGTTTGGATGCACTATTTGGTACTTCTAGGTGAAGAGGCTCAAGTGGAAGCTTGGTTCGGTCAGTTTAGAGATGGTGCTAATCCTTATGCAACGTAGGTGCATGGTTTGTATGGAACATACCATATGCTTGGAAATCAATTTGGATGCACCCGATGGAACTCCTTGATGACGTGTGTCATATGGAATCTCGCTTCGGTCCATTTGGAGACATTGTTAGTTTCAGTGCAAGATAGGTGCATAGTTTCCACCTAATACACCATAGTCTAAGAAACCATTTTGGACACACTTGTTGGTACTACTAGGTGAAGGGGCTCAAGTGGATGCTCGGTTACCAAAGTCTAAGAAAGCAATTTGGATGCACTATTTGGTACTTCTGGGTGAAGAGGCTCAAGTGGAAGCTTGGTTCGGTCAGTTTGGAGATGGTGCTAATCCTTATGCAACATAGGTGCATGGTTTGTATGGAACATACCATATGCTTAGAAATCAATTTGGATGCACCCGATGGAACTCCTTGATGACGTGTGTCATATGGAATCTCGTTCGGCCCATTTGGAGACATTGTTAGTTTCGGTGCAAGATAGGTGCACAGTTTCCACCTAATACACCATAGTCTAAGAAACCATTTTGGACGCACTTGTTGGTACTCCTAGGTGAAGAGGCTCAAGTGGACGCTCGGTTCGGTCTGTTTGGAGATAGTGCTAATCTTGATGCAAGATAGGTGCATGGTTTGCATGGAACATACCAAATGCTAGGAAATCAATCTGGACACACATGATGGAACTCCTAGATGACGTGTGTCATACAAAATCTTGTTTCGGTCTATTTGGAGACAGTGTTTGTTTCGGTGCAAGATAGGTGCAAGGTTTGCACATAATGCAGCTGTTGACACCATTTTTGGGCACGTGTCCAGGATGGCAGGACAGGGTGGCAGTACGATGCGGGTTGCTGGTAAGGATGGTTGCCGATGAGGGAAAGGTTGAATGTGACTAAGTCCTCAGACAGTAATATGGTGCCGATGACCAAGTAAAAGGGTCTGCCGATGACTATGGCAAGGGGATTGCCGATGACGCGAAGGAGGAGTCCGGAAGCTGCTAGTTGTCATGTGGAGGAGTTTCGGTTTGTCACGAAGGATGGTTTTATTATTTCCTTATGTTATTCGTATCGTTTTGTATACGGGTTCCGTGTAATTTGGAATTCGAATTCTAATCGTGTCTGGTCGTAGCTCTTTGAGCAGGGTATAAATATAAGCCCTAAGACCTTGTAATCAAAATATCTATCAATCAATCAAACACACGTTTTTTACTCATATTCCAGCATTTACTTTTCGACGACTTCGTCATACGTTTTCTTTTTGTTACGAGTTCTTAGGAATTCGTCGACTCAAGCTCGGCGTATCCTCAAGTTCCGCGTGAGTACCTCTTAGCCGTGACATCCGGGCGTATCGCTGTTGTCAGGACTAAAGTATTCGAGTTATCACCTTTGCCGATAGTAAGGTCAAATCGGCTGGCACGCCTTAACGTTTCGATCGGGTATTAGCCCTTTGTGTTTGCAGATTAGTTTTTGCATCAACACATCTTCTGGCACGCCCGGTGGGACAGATTCAAGATCAAGATCAACATGTCGATCTCTGACCTCGATCAAGACAACGTCATCCCCGTGACGGAAGCTAACCTCAAGGATGAGCAGAAGCAAGCTATTGCCCAAGCTATGGAAGAGTTCAAGCAGCAATGCCTGAAGTCTTTCAGCATAAACAGGAGCGGCGAAGTGGTCCAGAAAGATGCACTACCGGCACCACGGCAGGTCACCTTTGACGCCAATCCTGGCAAGCTTCAAGACATGGTTGATAATGCCATCAATCGAGCGTTGATTAACCAAGCTGGTGTACTGTCTAATACGGTTTTCAACGCCGTGGCAAGAACCTTCAAGGAAGGAAAAATCCCGCCGGATTATGTGGGCCCTTCCCATCATCAACCCACGGCACCAGAGGTCACGGCTCCATCGGCTGCCTTGACAAGTGCGAGTGCACAGTCTGCCGTTCCTCCGAGTACATTGGGGACTACTGGTGCACTATCTATGCCGATGGTAACCAACCCACAAATTTCAGTTGGGCAGCATAAACTGACAACAGATATGTTGGCATCGGCAATGTCAGGGTTAACTCTTCCTCCTAACTGGTGGGGTTATGGTATGCCTCCAGAGTTGACGCCGGGAACATCACAGATAACTGACATGAGGAGCAAGACTCCTATGACATCGGTACCTTCCAATGTGCCGGTGAACCAGAGTCCTCGGTATACCACAACTACTACTGCAAGGCCTCACACCGGAAATCCTCAAGATCCAATGTTCCAGATGCCTAACTCATCGGCAGAATCAATGCTGGTGCAACAGAGGCCTATGGCCCAGTCAGGGTATGTCAATTCAACGACGGTACCCAATTACCAATCATCGGCAGCACCTATGCCGATGAACGCTAATAATGGATGGCTTGGACAGCAAGCCTTTCCACAGTCGCCCCAGCAGGGTTATCAGACTACAGGGTTCCAGCAAGGGCAGGTTTATCCCGGGTTCCAAGGTCAGGGAATTCCCAACCAGCCAATAAATTTTGGACAGCAACTCGGAGGACAGCCAATCGGTGGACAGCAGTTTGGTAGTCCGCAGATTGGAGGACAGGTGACCAATACGATGTTCCATACAGGTCATGTCCCGAACAGACACGTGGAGGTTCGCCACCAAATGCCAGATCCGCAGCCGCCTCATCGGCAAGATGCCGATGCGTATTGGGCCGATAAGATTGCCGGAGTAATGAGGGAACAATTTGGGATAAAACCCAAAGTCAACACTTATTCTTATTGGACACCGTATCCTCCAGCGTATGATTTGATCCCGCTTCCACATCGGTACAAAGTACCGGATTTTACAAAGTTTTCCGGACAGGACGACACGTCAACCATGGAGCATGTCAACAGGTTCATTATTCAATGTGGAGAGGCTGGTAACAGGGACGAATTGAGGGTTCGCCTATTTTCATCATCATTGTCTGGATCGGCCTTTACTTGGTTCATATCATTGCCTCCCAATTCAGTAATTACTTGGGCTGATCTAGAGAAGCAATTCCACAGATACTTCTTCTCGGGGGTTCATGAGAAGAAGATCACCGACTTGGTCAAGTTGAGGCAACGTAATGATGAGTCGGTTGAGGGATTTGTGCAGAGGATACGAGAGGTCAAAAATAAATGCTATAGCCTGGTTCTGGATGATCGGCAGCTAGCCGATTTGGCTTTCCAGGGTTTGTTGCCACACATCAGGGATAAATATGCTTCTCAGGAGTTTGAAAGTTTAAGTCACTTGGTGCAGAGGATATCTGATCAAGACATCAAGCCTTTCGAGCCTAAGAGGGCATGGAATAAGAAAGTCTCATTTGTTGATGAAGCAACAAGCTCAGATTCCGATGAAGAACCAGTAATCGGTTTGGAAGAATGGGTAAAAAACAAGAAGCCGATGTCTTGTCCTTTTGGGCAGAAGGAACCAGAGAAGTTTGCATTTGACACCGCCAAGGCCGATAGGATATTTGATTTTCTACTTCAGGAAGGTCAAATCAAATTGTCACCTAACCACGTGATCCCGTCGGCAGAAGAGTTGAAGAGGATGAGGTATTGCAAGTGGCATAATGCAACTTCACATGATACCAATGAGTGCAAAGTATTCAGACAACAGCTGCAATCGGCCATAGAGTCAGGGAGAATCAAGTTTGATAGTTCCAAAGCCCAGAAGCCGATGAAGATAGACCAACATCCTTTCCCGACGAACATGTTGGATGCTAAGGGGAAGGCTAAGGTCTTAACGTCGGAGACAGCTGAGAAGAGTGCATCGGTAGATCCTCAGCATCAAGTTACTACCACCGATGCAAGAAGTAAGGGCTTGGTCCAAGAAGGAGCTAGCTCAGGAAGAATTCCTCGATCTGGTATTGTCATAACTCATAGAAGGCCTCGAGAGAGATGGCAACAACGGGAAGATCGGTACCGGCGCCAGCAGGAAGATTATCAACGGGAAGAAGAGAGACGCCGACAGGAGTGGAATCGGCACAGGGATCATTGGAATTGCCCATTCTTCATCCATTGTTGGGAGGAAAATATCAAGCTTCCTACTGTCAGAGACTGCCCTGAATGCAACGGTTATGATCGGTACGACAGGAACGATCGGCGTTATCATGATGATGAACGACGATTTAATGGGCCGATCAGAGGAAGGGCGTCAGTTCATGATCGGCTGGGGGGCAGGCTTAGCGTTCACGATCGGCTCGGTGACCGTGTCCAGTATTTTCCCAGGAACCAAGAGGAGCTTGAAAGAATGGCTGATGCGCGGGTTCCCGATGAATTCATATTTTGCAGGGATACTAACACGCATCGCATGGAGTCAAGAGAGAACCAACGCCCGACGGCAAGACAAAGGCCACTTCCTCCATGGTGCCCTCAAGGATTAACCAAGACACAGAAAAGGAGATTGCAACGTGAAAGGCAGGAAGAGCTAAATAAAGGAGAGAACTCTGGGAGTCGGCAGCCGTCAGACGCTAAGAAAGAAGGTCCATCGGCAGGCGTCAACATGGTATTCATGTTGCCGATGGAGTTTCTTGCACCGGCCAGTGACGATGAGTTGGGATTTTCTGATCAGATAGCTCAGTTGGCTCTGGATCCAATGACGGCTATCTTTGAGAAACCTGCCGATAACGGGAGGCAGCATCTTAAAGCTTTGTTCCTCAAAGGAAGGGTTGATGGACAGCCAATGACTAAGATCCTAGTTGATGGTGGGGCTGCTATTAATATTATGCCATATGCAGTATATCGGAAGCTTGGGAAAGGGGATCAAGATTTGACCAAGACCGATATGATGCTCAAAGACTTCGAGGGAAACGTGTCTCCGGTCAAGGGGGCGATATGTGCGGAGTTGACCATCGGCAGCAAAACCTTGCCGACAACCTTTTTCGTGATCAGCGGAAAAGGTGCCTACAATTTATTATTGGGGAGAGATTGGATTCATGCCAATTGTTGTGTCCCATCTACAATGCATCAGTGCTTGGTTCAGTGGGTAGGTGACAAAATTGAGATCGTCCCAGGGGATTCTTCTTATGTTATCGCATCGGCAGAAGCGGATACTTATGAAAAGACTAGGTGCATTTCAGGAGAAGTTTGGGAGAAAGATTTTCTCAAAGTTGCCGATTATGAGATTCCACCGATCCAAGCAGTCGGTTCTGACGATGGTTTTTAATGGATAGATTCGCCGATGATGGAAAATTAGGCCAGGGATTCACATCGGCCGATGATTTGGTAGAAGTAGATATAGGTAGTGGTGATAAGCCTAGGCCTACTTTTATTAGCGCTAAACTAGATCCTGAGTGTAAACGGCAATTAACTAGTTTGTTAAAGGAATATAAAGATTGCTTTGCTTGGGATTATACAGAGATGCCTGGTTTAGACCGATCAATTGTTGAACATCGGTTACCCATTAAGTCTGGATTTCGGCCACATCAGCAACCAGCCCGCCGATGTAATCCTAACATTCTACCTGATATTAAGGCCGAAATCACTAAACTTATTGAAGCTAAGTTTATTCGGCAGTGTCGGTATGCTGAATGGATTTCCAATGTCGTCCCGGTTTACAAGAAGAACGGGAAGCTTCGGGTGTGCATTGATTTCAGGAATCTTAATAAAGCTACGCCGATGGATGGATATCCAATGCCTGTCGCCGATCTACTGGTTGATGCTGCGGCTGGCCATCGGGTCATCAGCTTCATGGATGGTAATGCGGGTTACAATCAAATATTCATGGCAGAAGAGGATATTCCAAAAACCGCATTCAGGTGTCCTGGTCATGTTGGACTATTTGAATGGATAGTCATGACTTTTGGGTTAAGGAATGCCGGTGCTACTTATCAAAGGGCTATGAATTTTATATTTCATGAGTTCATCGGCAAGATCGTAGAAATTTATATTGATGATGTGGTGGTCAAGTCTGGAGATTTCTCAAAGCATCTTGCCGATTTACGAAGAGTGTTGGAGTGCACAAGGAAGCATGGATTGAAGATGAATCCCAACAAGTGTGCATTTGGTGTATTAGCAGGGCATCGGTTAATGGCTTGCCAGATGGTATGATAAAAAAGTGAAGGCTAAGGAGTTTGCCGATGGGGATTTGGTATGGAAGTTGATTTTGCCAGTCGGGACTAAAAGTTCAATGTTTGGGAAGTGGTCTCCTAATTGGGAAGGTCCTTATCGGATAAAACGATCAGCTCCTGGTAATGCCTATATTCTAGAAACTCTCGAAGGAGTTGAATTTCCCAGAGCGTTAAATGGCAAATATTTGAAGAAGTACTACCCCAGCATATGGATCGACGCATAAAAGGTTAAGTGCCGATAACACTCCTATCGGCTGAATTTAAATGTTCAAGGGCAGACTTAATGTTTCAAAAGATGCCGATAACAGTCTTATCGGCTAGACTAAAAGCTAAAAGCGGAGAAACAAAGGTGTGTCGCCGATGAAAGCTTCAGATGTTCAGCAGCGCTTGGATTGCGGATATGGCGCGCAGCCGAATCTGGTTGGCTGTCTCTATCTCTTTGATATCGTCATCGGCAGAACCTTCAATCGGCTTCAGCTTCCTCTTCAGTTGTAGCGCTTTACGACCATGGACGTTTCGTTCCTGTTCAAGATGCTTGATGGTCTCCGGCAGTTGACTATCTTCTTGCTGGGCTTGGGACAGGGCGTCTTCTACTTGCTTGAGTTCAGCCAGCAGAGCTTCTCTTTTTGCCGATAGATCAGACATTTTTTGCTTCAGTGCATCACCTGAGGACTTTAAGATGCCGATGTTCTTATGTTTCTCATCGGCTAAGAGTTTTTCTTTCATCATCTCCTCAGAGAGCTGGATTTGAGCAGCTCTGTCGGCAAGACGTCGAGTAGCTCTCTGGTACTGTAGCTGGCGGCTTTCTAGATGTGCAGCGTGGAAGAGTGCTTCTTCGGCATCGGCAGGAATTTGGCCTCTAAGAGTCTTGAACAGGGCCTTGGCTGGGTCAGAATCGTCGACCAGTTGAGTTGTGTCTTGATGAAGTATGGCCGATAGCTCCTCCAGCCTAGCTCTGGTTTCTGCCGATACAATTCCAACTGCCCGAGAGGAGCTTGCTTCCTCGCCTTCTTCTTCGAAGATATCAATAGCGAAGGAGAACAAGCTGTCGGGAGAATCTTGTTCCTGAAAATGAAAATGAAATAGGTCAATTTTATGGTCAAAACTTCGGCAGATGATACCGATGGAAAAGTGGATGACTTACTTGCTTCAAGGCGATTTCCTGCCTTTGACTCAGAGAGGCCGATGGAGCTGCAGGTTGATCGGCAAATGTTGCCGATAGAACGATATCGCCTGAAAGAAGACAGGAAGGATTATAAGAATAAATGAAAATAAGTTTATCGGTAGGAGTATTGTTGGGATATGTTACCCGGAAGAGGAACAACAGTTGTTTGAATTGAGGAAACCGCCGATGATATAACTGGACCTGCCGGGCCAGTTGTTTGTTCACCTACGTCAGCTGACGTACCTGCCGTTTGAGGTTCTTCTTGCTGAGGTTCTTCCATCTGTGGTGCTTCCTGTATTGATTGAGGAGATGGTGCTTGCTGTGCCTGGACTTCTGGAGGAGAAGGGGAAGATTCCACCGGGATTGGAGACACCGGAGGAGGAGGAGGAGTTGCCACTTTCTGACGCTTTGTTCCAGCCTTAGCACCTTGGACGCCTTTCCTCTTTGGCTGGCTAGACTTGGGGGGATCGGCACCTTGGCGTTTGGCTTTTGCCGATGCACCAGTTTGCTGCAACAACGATAAAGAGTTTATGAGCACAGATAACCGATATAAAGATAGTTAGCATAAATAAAAAAGGGTTTTAACAGATTGCCTTGAAAGCTTGCGCCAGAGTGGAAGCAGTTACCGTTGGTGATGTCTGAGTTTTCCTGGTGGTAACTTTCTTGAGACGCGCACCCCGGTGCACGATGGAAGCCAGAGTGGGAGCATTGTGGCCGATCGAGGAGATCGGGCCTGATGGGAATAAGTCGATCGGCTTGCCACTCCTGCTAACCGATGGGGGGGTGTTGTCAATCTGCAAAAAGAATACAGGGGTAAGTTACCGATGGGAATAGTATTGGAAAATGAGACATCGGTTTAAAATACTTACAGTGTCATCAGGGACTTCAAATTCGGGGTCGATCATGCCGCGGTATGAGAAGGCTGATCTGCAGAACAGATTCTCTTTCCATTCTGCCCACCATAGCTTGTATGCCTGAGTGATAAAGGCGGCTGGAACCCATTCTGACAGATCTACATCCGTATCGGCATTTGGTGGTAGCTGGGCTACTCAAGTCCACTCGAGGAGGTTGGCGATGGGCTCTCTGGGCTTTATTACATCGGCATAAGGAAGTGCAATCGGCAATTGGCCGAAAGCTAGCTGGCGAGCTAATGCCGATGGATTATAAAATTCATAGGTTTGGGGAGAGGTTTTTGTGCTGCCGAAGAAATTCACTGGTATGGCTCTGGGGGTCACGATTGCCATCATCACCTCATTGTCCCTGTCAAGAGCTTCATCAAATGGATTGAAGGTCAGAGGGAGCATGCTGTCTGGGTCGTCATAAGCCAGCCATGGTCGCTCATCTCTGGCCAGACCCTCATACAGCGTCTCGAAAAATTGGCCGATCTGATCCGGAGTGTTCCCTGAACCGGGTAAGACTATAACAGCTTCGCCAAAGTTCAGGGGGGCACGTGTTGCCGATTCCTCTTCACCCAACACATGATTCTCGGCTATATCTCTTGGGAAGTGCTGTGAGAACAAGTTGAGATCAAGGCGCTTGTGCAGGTGCAGATTGAGCCACATATTAATAAACCACCAAGGACCTCCCAAGTTGCCGATAGGTTGGCCAAGCAGGAGTTTCTGGACTACCTGATGAAGAAGGTGATAAACGGCACCGAGCAAATAACGGCCGAGAGGAAATTGGCCGCCGCTAGCCAGTCTTTCTGCTGCCGATAGATAGACAGAAGTCGGTCCTGCCGATCGACCACAGAATACAAACTTGTCTAGCCACATGTTCAGAAAGGTGGTTTGTTCCTTTATGGTGACAGGCCCTCTCCCGCGGTACTTCTGGATGTACCCTGACCAGCCGCCGATAGCGCGAGTCTCCACTTTGGCACTGGGGGCGGTATCAAAAAAGTGGGTGCTATCGGCAGAAGATATGTCTAACCCAGTAAGCATGGCTACATCGGCAAGGGTAGGAGAAGCAGGGCCGTGGCCAAAAACAAAAGCGTTGAGAGTGTCTGACCAAAAGTAAGATGCAGCTATCAGCAATGACTCGTTCCTGTGCATATCGGCAATGGACAGCCTAATGCATTGAGCTAATTTCCTCTCACCCCATTGAACTTCATAAGGGTTGCTGACCCTCAAGAACCAGTCTTTCCACCCTACAGTAGGGCTGGGCCAAGAACGAAAGGTGTCCTTCCATAGATCTAGAGCAAAGTTTTCAGCTCTAAAGGGAATCCTGTTGGTTTCTGCGTTGATAAGGTCGGTTGGATCTGGATCCCCTAGAGGGCCGAGGCATTGAAGATGTGGTTGATCGGTAGGAATGACAATTTTGTTGGATAACTCCTAGTGTTTTGGGGAATAAAGATACAAAGAAAAAGGAGAAGGAAAATATTCGGTAAGGTAAATCGCAGATGAACAGGAATGCAGGAAAAAGGTACAGCAGATGAGATGAAAGTCTGACCTCAGGGACGACGAAGCCAACGGCCATCTTGTCGTGAAGGGGTCGCTGGAAGACGCCGGAGTTGATGAAGAAGAATGCTTGTCGGAGATCTTGAGGATTGAGAATGGCGCCGCCGCTGGAAAAGTGAAGTTGGATGGCAGAATGATGTAATGGGGGAGGAGTACCCAAGAAGGAACTATTTATAGGGCAAGATGGACAAGGGCAAATCTGACTTATTTCTTTGCCGCATCCGAGAAACCCGAGGGTACTCAAGTGGATATGGTAACTGTTCGCACGATAATCCAGGGATTGTGCAGGTGATTTGACAGGAAGCGGTCATTATCTAAAGATATTTTACTGTGCGCGATCTCCTGGTCGGTCCATCGGTGATATTCTATAACGGTCGTCCTGCCGATGGGCGGATAGAGGGGAAGTAACCGTTTTTGCGAATATCCTGGGCAGAGCATCGGCAGATCTTTGTAACGGTATTGTTGCCGATGTACGACTAAGAGAGATGCCCGTTTGGGAAGTTGTGGATTTCGAGGGATCTGCGGAGGATTAGGATCAGAGTTGCCCAGATTGAGGTTGTCGGTTACCGGATTAGGAGTATTAATTGCGGAGAAGACATCATTACTGCAGAGAATTTCGGAGCATTAATAGTTTTATACTCCGAAACTGGGGGGCATGTGTTGACACCATTTTTGGGCACGTGTCCAGGATGGCAGGACAGGGTGGCAGTACGATGCGGGTTGCTGGTAAGGATGGTTGCCGATGAGGGAAAGGTTGAATGTGACTAAGTCCTCAGACAGTAATATGGTGCCGATGACCAAGTAAAAGGGTCTGCCGATGACTATGGCAAGGGGATTGCCGATGACGCGAAGGAGGAGTCTGGAAGCTGCCAGTTGTCATGTGGAGGAGTTTCGGTTTGTCACGAAGGATGGTTTTATTATTTCCTTATGTTATTCGTATCGTTTTGTATACGGGTTCCGTGTAATTTGGAATTCGAATTCTAATCGTGTCTGGTCGTAGCTCTTTGAGCAGGGTATAAATATAAGCCCTAAGACCTTGTAATCAAAATATCTATCAATCAATCAAACACACGTTTTTTACTCATATTCCAGCATTTACTTTTCGACGACTTCGTCATACGTTTTCTTTTTGTTACGAGTTCTTAGGAATTCGTCGACTCAAGCTCGGCGTATCCTCAAGTTCCGCGTGAGTACCTCTTAGCCGTGACATCCGGGCGTATCGCTGTTGTCAGGACTAAAGTATTCGAGTTATCACCTTTGCCGATAGTAAGGTCAAATCGGCTGGCACGCCTTAACGTTTGAATCGGGTATTAGCCCTTTGTGTTTGCAGATTAGTTTTTGCATCAACAGCAGCATAGGCTAAGAAACCATTTTGGACGCACCCAATGGTACTCCTAGGTAAAAGCCTCAAGTGAAAGCTTGGTTTGGTCTACTTGGAGATAGTGCTAATCTTGATGCAAGATAGATGCACGGCCTGCATGGAACGTACCATATGTTTAGAAATTAATTTGGACACACCCGATAGAACTCAGTATTAGTTTGGTGCAAGATATGTGCACGGTTTGCGCCTAATGCACCAAAGTCTAAGAAACCATTTTGGAAGCACCTGTTGGTACTCCTAGGTGAAGAGGCTCAAGTGGAGGCTCGGTTCGGTCTGTTTAGAGATAGTGATAATCTTGATGCAAGATAGGTGCACGATTTGCATGGAACATACCATATGCTCAGAAATCAATTTGGACGCACCAGATGGAACTCCTAGATGACATGTGTCATATGGAATCTCACTTCGGTCCGTTTAGAGACAGTGTTAGTTTCAGTGCAAGATAGGTGCACGGTTTGCACCTAATGCACCAAAGGATAAGAAACCATTTTGGATGCACCCGATGGTACTCCTAGGTCAAGGGGCTCAAGTGAAACCTCGGTTTGGTCTGTCTGGAGATAGTGCTAATCTTGATGCAAGATAGATGCACAGCTTGCATGGAACATACGATATGCTCAGAAATCAATTAGGACGCACCTGATATAACTGCTTGATGATGTGTGTCATATGTAATCTTGCTTCGGTTCGTTTAGATACTGTTAGTTTTGGTAGAAGATATGTGCACGGTTTACGCCTAATGCACCATAGGCTAAGAAACCATTTTAGACGCACCCCGATGGTACTCGTAGTTGAAGAGGCTCAAGTGGAGGCCTGATTTGGTCTGTTCAGATATAGTGCTAATCTTGATGCAAGATAGTTGCACTGTTTTGATGGAACGTACCATATGTTAAGAAATCAATTTGGACGCACCCAATGGAACTCCTAGATGATGTGTGTCATATGGAATCTCACTTCGGTCATTTTGGAGACAATGTTAGTTTCGGTGCAAGATAGGTGCATAGTTTGTGCCTAATGCACCATAGTCTAAGAAACCATTTTTGATGCACCTATTTGTACTCCTAGATGAAGAGGCTCAAGTGAAAGCTCTGTTCGATCTATTGGAGATAGTGCTAATCTTGATGCAAGATAGGTGCACGGTTTGCATGGAACATACCATATGCTTGGAAATTAATCTGGATGCACCCGATGGAACTCCTTGATGACTTGTGTCATATGGAATCTCGCTTTGGTCTATTTAGAAATAGTGTTAGTTTTGGTACAAGATATGTGCATGGTTTGCGCCTAATGCACCTAAGAAACCATTTTGGAAGCACCTATTGGTACTTTGGTGAAGAGGCTCAAGTGGAAGCTCGGTTTGATCTATTTGGAGATAGTGCTAATCTTGATGCAAGATAGGTGCATGATTTGTAAGGAAGATACCATATGCTTAGAAATCAATTTGGACGCACCCAATGGAACTCCTAGATGACGTGTGTCATATGGAATCTTGCTTCAGTCCATTTGTAGACATTGCAAGTTCTAGTGCAAAATAGGTGCACAGTTTGCGCATAATGCACCATAGTCTAAGAAACCATTTTGGACGCACTTGTTGGTACTCCTAGGTGAAGGGGCTCAAGTGGATGCTCGGTTCGGTCTGTTTGGAGATAGTGCTAATCTTGATGCAAGATAGGTGCACGGTTTGCATGGAACATACCAAATGCTTGGAAATCAATCTGGATGCACAAGATGGAACTCCTAGATGACGTGTGTCATACAAAATCTTGTTTTGGTCTGTTTGGAGACAGTGTTAGTTTCGGTGCAAGATAGGTGCAAGGATTGCACATAATGCAGCATAGGCTAAGAAACCATTTTGGATGCACCGGATAGTACTCCTAGGTAAAAGGCTCAAGTGAAAGCTCGGTTTGGTCTATTTGGAGATAGTGCTAATCTTGATGCAAGATAGATGCACGGTCTGCATGGAACGTACCATATGTTTAGAAATTAATTTCGACACACCCGATAGAACTCCTTGATGACGTGTGTCATATGGAATCTCGCTTTGGTGTGCTTAGAGATAGTATTAGTTTTGGTGCAAGATATGTGCACGGTTTGCGCCTAATGCACCAAAGTCTAAGAAACCATTTTGGAAGCACTTGTTGGTACTCCTAGGTGAAGAGGCTCAAGTGGAGGCTCGGTTCGGTCTGTTTAGAGATAGTGCTAATGTTGATGCACGATAGGTGCACGATTTGCATGGAACATACCATATGCTCATAAATCAATTTGGATGCACCAGATGGAATTCCTATATGACATGTGTCATATGGAATTTCAGTTCGGTCCGTTTAGAGACAGTACTAGTTTCAGTGCAAGATAGGTGCACGGTTTGCACCTAATGCACCATAGGATAAGAAACCATTTTGGACGCACCCGATGGTACTCCTAGGTCAATGGGCTCAAGTGAAAGCTCGGTTTGTTCTGTTTGGAGACAGTGCTAATCCTGATGCAAGATAGATGCACGGTTTGCATAGAACATACGATATGCTCAGAAATCAATTAGGACGCACATGATATAACTCCTTGATGATGTGTGTCATATGGAATCTTGCTTTGGTTTGTTTAGAGACAGTGTTAGTTTTGGTAGAAGATATGTGCATGGTTTACGCCTAATGCACCATAGGCTAAGAAACTATTTTAGACGCACCCGATGGTACTTGTAGTTGAAGAGGCTCAAGTGGAGGCTCGATTTGGTCTGTTCAGATATCATGCGAAACTTGATGCAAGATAGTTGCACAGTTTGCATGGAACGCACCATATGTTAAGAAATCAATTTGGACACACCTAATGAAACTGCTAGATGACGTGCGTCATATGGAATCTCGCTTCATTCTGTTTGGAGACAATGTTAGTTTCGGTGCAAGATAGGTGCATAGTTTCTGCCTAATGCACCATAGTCTAAGAAACCATTTTTGATGCACGTGTTTGTACTCCTAGATGAAGAGGCTCAAGTGGAAGCTCGGTTCGGTATGTTTGGAGATAGTGCTAATCTTGATGCAAGATAGGTGCACGGTTTGCATGGAACTTACCATGTGCTTGGAAATCAATTAGGATGCACCCGATGGAACTCCTTAATGACGTGTGTCATATAGAATCTCACTTTGGTCTGATTAGAAATAGTGTTAGTTTTGGTGCAAGATATGTGCATGGTTTGCGCCTAATGCACCATAGTATAAGAAACCATTTTGGAAGCACCTGTTGGAACTTTGGTGAAGAGGCTCAAGTAGAAGCTCGGTTTGATTTGTTTGGAGATAGTGCTAATCTTGATGTAAGATAGGTGCATGATTTGCATGGAACGTACCATATGCTTACAAATCAATTTGGACGCACCCAATGGAACTCCTAGATGACGTGTGTCATATGAAATCTTGCTTCGGTCCGTTTGTAGACATTGTAAGTTTTAGTGCAAGATAGGTGCATAGTTTGCGCCTAATGCACCATCCACAGCATGACATGAGAGACGAGGTATTGAAATATGCAATTGCTCTTCTGCATGTGTAATAGAGAGCATTTATCTATCTCTTTCATACAGGGATAAATGTCACATAAAATATAGATAAAGTATGACTGGTGACAAAGATAATTAATCTGATCAGCATAGCTAGCCACATATAATAATGATATGCACCTCAACACATATTCTAGCAAGTCATTAGCATGGAATTAGGATGAACTACAAGAATATTTCCTAAGTTATTCTTAACTATAAAGTCTAGCATATCATAGTTAGTGCAATTATTTGGCAATCATTGCAAGACAGGATTACGCCCATGCATAGTGATATTATCAAGGAAGATGAGATACAAAGCAATCACTCCCCTGTAATAATGTTGCTCTGCCTGCCCTATACACGAGAGGGGGACTATATAAGAATCAATGGAGCTGTCACCACCACGAACTACCCTGTGATCCGGCATATAGGGTACAATCGCAGATAAATACAGTATAGGCACCACGCCTACACAATACTTATCATTTACCCACTGTACACATGGATAAATGCTATACGATCCTAAACATGTATATAATTCCAATCTAACTAAGCCAAGCATATAACTATGATAAACTAAGAACAATATAATTGCAAATATAAACAAGTAGAGCAAAGTCATAATCAATATGTTGAAGTAGAATAAAGTCATATTCATAATATTGAAGAACAATGATGAACAAATGAAGAACAATAGAGGAATTACCAAGAATCCTCTTGACAGATCCGGAAACCAATCGAAGATTGACTCCTTCTAGTTCTAATCCTATGTAGCTATGCTAAACTAGAGATCTAGTTGATGTGGTGTCTCTAGGGCTTGGTCAGAGACTTCTTCTCTCGAGATGGATGAATGAATTAGGGCTTCTCAGGTCCTCTCCTCCAGGGGCTAGGGGGCCTGCTTATATAGTCCCTCCAAATGAATATGGACCGTCGGATCAAACCGACCTTAATTGCACGGTTTTCCTTAATCCTTTAGATCGGTGGAGCATGATCCGCGAGGCGGAGCCTGATTGGCTCTTAGGCCAGGGCGGGCGCCCTGCCCCCGGGTCCGCTCGGCCTCTCGCTCATTCCCGTGGCTTGTGGACTCTTCTAGATGTTGGATAATTGCGGTGCACATTAATATCTCTATGTAAACCCGACGTGTGGACCTTTCCTCCATATTTCCTGATAACCCCCTATAGAAATAGACAAACACCAAAACTCAAGGAATTCTGTCAGATAAAACCCTAAGTCTAGGTGTCGGTTGCATTTGGATCCTTTTCTCTATTTATTTGTTGATTATATTTGATACTTAAGGACCGTCAACAAACTCCCCCAAGCTTACCTCTTGCTCGTCCCTGAGTAAGGATAGACTCAGTGATGGATCAGAAGTTGCTATAATGCCTTTGAGTTTTGACGGTACACAAGCTTTCAAATAAGGTCTCATCTCTAAGTTAGAGTAAACCGTCAAGACTTAAAACTTACTCATTTTACCTTTCACCATGGGACTTGTAGCCGTCACTCTTTCTTGAGCAATTAAAAGATAGAACGGTCTAGTCAAGCGCCATGTCTCTTATTCTTGATTAGCTATAGCTCTGGAGTTTTTGCAAATTTTTAAATAAAACTCAGAGATTCCTTGTATGACTCTCTCATATCTCTCTTTTGTGGTATTTTTGGATCCTTACCAAGGCAATGATGGTATATGCCTTCTCTCTTACCCTACTTTAATAAGGCTTTTGATATCTGGGGCACACAGGTGGGAGATAAAGTATACATACTTACAAGACATTTATTGCATAGTCAAACCATGGATCCAGAGAAACAAGTCAATGAATGGTGTATGGTGATGATGGTGATAACAATGGTGAAAGTTTAATTCTACTTTTTGCTCTTTTGTGGGGATACATACCTTTCTTGCTCTTTCGAAACTTTTTGAGGAGAATGAGATGCTCTATATTTTTCTTTTTTTTCCTCTCAGGTAGGTATCTTGTACCCCTAATTCTACTATCGGACACTTGTCCATTTTTACCTTTCGTCTCACTTTTTCTTTTCTTTCGAGGTTCCGGGCACTTGCCCCTTTTTATTTCCTCGTATCCTTTCTTTTTTTTCTCTCTCTCTTTTTTTTAGAGCACTCATCTCCTGAAATAATATAGCAGGTGGTATGAACCAAGATAACTCGAGCATTTATTTCACAGGGAAAAACAGAAGTAGGAGAATGTTTTTGGCGATTCTCTCCCGGATTAGGAGTAGAATACTTTTGGGTGGCTCTAGAGACGGAAATGAGAGGATATATGTGGATGCGTACTTCCAGAGTAGAAGCAGCATGTGTGAGTGAATGTGCAAGTGAATCTTGATTTTAACCACATGACAAGCTCCTAAGGGTCTACACAGCTTGACCACACTCAATGCTCATAAGCAGTAAATAGTAAATGTGTGGCTCAAAGTCTTAGCAAGCATGTATATATGGCTGTGGTAGGGATTTAAACTCTCATCATACAGGAACTCATCATGTGTTATTTTAAAGATTTTTAAAGAAAAAATTCTCTAGAATTCTAGCATTTCTAGGAATAGATAAACAACAACTCAACCTTTCCATATCATATCCGTTAACAACTTAGACTTCAGATCAAGTTCTCTTCCCATAAGTTCAGGTTTAGAGCAAGCTTTAAATTATAATAGTTATGTCTAAACTTGAGAGAGAACTCAAATTTGAAAATTAGGCAGAGCAACTATTCATCATATCCATGCTAGAGTTTTATTAAGATTCAGTTTAGCATAGCCACTTTATTTATTTATTAAGCACACTAAGCAAAAGATATATATATAAGCACAAAATCTTTATTTTGTTTTTCATGGTTATGTATATTTTTATTTTAATATAGTATAAGTATATAGATAGAAATACTTAGCGGGATAAATGGGGATGCTCTCCCCTAAGCTGGATTTTGATGTAATTTCTTTTGATGTAGCTAGCAGGTGGTGGAGTTGTATTTGAAAGTCGGCTCCACCCTGACAGCGATTAGGATGTCCATCGTCTGCTAGTCTTCTTGATCCTTGAATTATATGGAGCTCAAATAGACAACAGAGCTTTGTGAAACTGATTAGGTGTTAGCATAAATATCTAGCCTTTATCATGTTGAGCCTCCTCAATAAATGTTACTCACTTTGGTAGGATCACAATTTTTATATTTTCAATTTTTTTTACAGAGCAGAAGAATATTTTTATTTTATTATTTTTTTATGCCACCACAGTGAATGTACTTATGGGTTTTATGCCACTTGTATACTCACATAGGGCTTACTGGTTTTAACATTTTTTTATTTTCTTTTTAGGATAGTACGGACATGATTAACTAAGCAAACTATTTAAATAATTGAAAGGAAAAGGATAACTACCAGGTTTACCTCTTGGCAAGGCGTTCGGTGTTTTTAAGTCCTCCGAACGAGACTCTCTGTTTTTTTAGTCGTCCTGGGATTCGCTGGATGGCGTAGTCGGTAGGACGGCGCCTCCTCTTTGTGTATAACTATCTTCTCTCTCCACACTTGACTCGGTGCTACGGTCTCCTTAGGACAATTCTGTTCAAGTTGTATGTCTTCAGACCTTACCACTTCTCCTTCGTAGTCTGCCCATCCGTCCTTGATGATTTGCCTCCTCTGGTTGCGGTTGCATCGTCTTCTTATTGTCCTGACCTGCTTAGAGTCTTCAACTATATAGTTAGGGTCAGTAAAATAGCGGCGTACCTTCTCCGAGGGGAAGTGCATGTGGACTTCTCCAGTTTCAATGTATATGATTGCTTTACCAGTGCTGAGGAAAGGTCTCCCAAGAATGATGGGTGGATCGTACTCTTCTTCTCTCATGTCAATAACCTGAAAGTCTATATGGATAAAATGATCGTCTATTTTAATAGGGACATCAGTTACTATACCTTCAACCTTTTGGAATGACTGATCTGCCATCTGGAGCTTAATGTATGTCGGTTTTAGGGGCATGGTTCCGAACAGGAGCCGATAGGTGACTGCGGCCATTATGTTGACGCCCGATCCGGTGTCGCAAAGCGTCTTGTAGAAGTTGTACCCATTAATGGAGCACTGGATGCTTGGCATACCTGGGTCGTCCTTCTTGGTCAGGAACGGTGACTTGAGTCGACGATCTTGACCTCCTTGAACTGCAGTGACCATCTTAGCTGACTCGGCCCACACTTGCTTGTTCCTGTTCCTCCTGTTGGTCCTCTTCCTTGGTTCATGTCGGGATTGCTCTAGGATTTGTGCAATCTTGTCCTTGAAGGAAAACGTCTCCTTCCTCCCCTTGATGTAGAAACTGATCCTAGCAGCACTAGCGTAGATGACAGCTCCCGAGGTGTTCAGGAATGGCCTCCCTAAGATGACGGGTGCCCTCTCATCATTACCGGTCTCTATCGCCGCGAAGTCTGCTGGGGCCTACAAGGTACCAACTCGGACGCAAAGGTTCTTCAATATTCCCTTAGGGAAAGTTAACGTCCGATCTGCAAGCTACAAATACATGGTTGTTTCTAATAAAGGATATGTAAAGAATTTTTCATAGAGTACCCTGGGCATAATGTTGACACAAGAGCCAAAGTCGCAGAGTGCTTCTAGAAAGTCCACCATGCCGATGGAAATCGGGATGACAGGGCGTCCTGGATCGCATCTCTTGACCGGCAGAAGGTCAGTAGTAACTTCCGCAACAGGGTTACTCCAGTAGTTACCTGTATCAAACATGTCTACAAGATTTGCAGATTCTAATCCTTCCAGTGGTGATGGTATACTGGGGTTAGTAGCAGGAACAGCAGCAGCTATTTGATTTAACTGAGATTCAATCATTTTATTGATTCTTGATGGCAGTAGAGAAATTATCCATTCTATTATTTATATTTTCTAGCATTTTATCAATAGATGCCCATTTCTTAGATAGGTTATCCATTAACTTTCCTTGATTAGACACTAACTCTCTCAGAGGTGGAAAATTATTATTATTGTAAGAATTGTTACCTTTATAATTACCTGAGTAGTAAGGCCTCTATTGATTCCAACCTTGATTTTGTTGAGGACGGTTGTAGTAGTTGTTGTTGATGTAGTTCACGTCCTCAAGCATCTCATGGCAGTGATTGCCTGAGTGTCAAGTATCTCCACACTCCTCACAAGTCATGTGAGAGTCGTAGACGTGCATGACTTCCTTCTTATCTCCAGCTTTATCATCGAGCTTCTTCATGAGCAAGTCTAGCTTGGCAGACAGCAAGTCTACTTCCTTGAGCTGGTGCATACCTCCACCTCTCTTGTGTGTCTGGGTCCTTTCTTCATTCCAGCCTTGGTTGGATGCCATCTTCTCCACAAGAGCTGTGGCTTGTGGTATGGTGAGTGATAGGAATGCTCCTCTAGCTACAGCATCTAAGGTCTCACAGGCACTATTGCCGAGCCCATAATAAAATGTCTGCATCAGTTGCCAGCTCTCCATTCTATGATGGGGACATTCTAGGATGTAGTCTTGGAAGCGCTCCCATGCTTCTGGAACGGATTCATCATGTTGTTGCTGAAAACTTGTAATTTTCCCACGAAGAGCATTGGTCTTGCCCATGGGAAAGAACTTAGCCATAAAGTTCATGGAGAAGAGTGCCCACGTAGTATTCTTCTCCTTTGTAGCGTAGAACCACTGCTTCGCTCTCCCCAACAGTGAGAATGGGAAGAGGCGAAGTAGTATAGCATCTTTGGGGACTCCTGACATGGTGAATGTGCTGCAAATCTTCAGGAAGTGTTGGAGATGAGCACTAGCATCTTCATGCGCCTTTCCATAGAACTGGTTGGCTTGCACCATGTTGATGAGCCCAGGCTTGTGCTCAAAGTTGCAGTCGATCTCCGAAGCAGGTCTAGTGCGGATGTTGTCCGTAGTGGGAGTTGAGTACTCGCGGATTGACTTGTTCGCCATGACTTTGAACTCGGTCGACAAGTTCCAGATGAAACTTCGGCGATCTTCTGGATTGGATGAAGCTTCGTGCTGAAGTGTCGACGATGTCTTCTTGAGCTTGGCTCTTGTTTTTCTGAATAACGCTTCGGAGTTGTCAACAAAATTTCCTGGAAGATGTCTTCTATTCATACATTACCCTGTGTAACACTCCTAGTGTTTGCTTGCATGTCAACCATGAGCATTGCATCAACATAAGCATCATCATGCTCATTCATAAGCATCCATCATGATCACATGTCATCTTATGTATACCATGTATGATTGAATTGCTTGTGTGACTTGATATGAGTGATAATAATGAGTGACCAATGCATATAAGTGTACATTTCCTCCAAAATACTTTAATGATGCTTAGAATAACAATTTGAACAAAGTTCATGTTGGAGGTTTTGCCCAAAAATGCCCCTAAGCCATGGTTAGCCCTAGGTTGACCTAATTGGCCCCCTAGACCTCTTTTCAAAGATGTTTTATGAAATTGATGTTAGAGACCTTGCATGTAACTGACATCTAAAACAAAGTTGTAGTAAATTGCAGAAGCTACAAAAGTTATGTTGATGACTTTTTATGAAAATGCATGGAACACATTCAAAATTTGCCCACAAGCCAGAAATCAGTGTTGTTTCCACACTTAGCCGAATTTGGCTAACTCTGGAATTCGACAGTTTCAACATAGGGTACTTGGGAACTTTGTGGTTTGAAATCCAGGCCGAATTAGACTTTGATCCTGTAAGCAAACCTGTAGATCTCATGTAGCTCTACCCAGCGGAACAAATTCGAGCCAAAATTGTCGAGTGAAACGCGAGTAAAACGTCGACGAAGATCAAGGTTCACACACTTCCGACGACGACTGAATCGCGCGATTCAGTTTCGTCAGTCGCCGGCCGGCCGACGCGTGGACGACCCGTGGCGGCCGTACGTCGACGGCGACCCCGCCTGTCAGCCCCAGCGTCTCCGCTTGGACGCCACGACGCCACCCCGAGCGCCAGCCAGCCTCATTTCCACCCTAGAGCTCTCTCTCCTCTCTGCGTTCGTCCTCGGCGAGCTCCGCCGCGAATCGGCAGCTTCGCCCGAGCTTTCCTCGCCGTCTCCGGCCAAGCCAGCCAGCCAAATGCCTAGCCAGAGCCTCCTCTACCTCGTCGTCACCTCCTTGGCCACTGTCGAGCACGGGTAAGGCGGCATTGCCGAGCTCCGAGCCGTTCTTCCTCGCCGGAGTTCTGCCCGAGCTCACCGGTGACGTGGCCAGGCCTCCCTACTCCACCATTTCTTATTCTTGTTCCTAGAGCTTTCCCTTGACTCACTGATGCTCGGCGTGAACCTCAACTGGGACGGCAGCGGCTGTGCATGCCAGCGTATCGCCCGCAGCGCCGCCGAGCCGCCATTCACGCCGGCGAGCCCCCTAGAGCTTAGTAGAGTTAGGGTTTCGCACCTTGGCAGGTCCGCCTTGGTGAGAGGGTCACAATGGTGCCCCTGGATTCGACCGAGACCTCGCCGTCGTCGAGTTTCACCGGCGACGAGCTCTCCCCTGTCTCTGTGTCACTGTCAAGCGGGTCCCGCTGACCAGTGGGTCCCCCTGTCAGTCTCTCTCTCTCTCTCTCACCTCTGGTTCACTGTGTAGCAGATCCTGTGATGTTTTTGAAAAATTCATAACTCGAGTTATACAGATCCAAATGGAGTGATTCCAATTTTTCTAGATTCTTGTGTTACTCTAGTTTTTATTAAAAATATGAAACATGCCATGATTTTGCAGAAATAAATAGATATGATTTAATCTTGATTAAATAGGAGGTAATTATATCTTGAGATCTATGAGTCCGATGGCCATGAACATTAAGGATGTTGTTACTTATGACATGACTAGGCTCTGATAAAATTTTCATGATTTTTGGATGACTGTGGGTGAAGTTATAGTTATTTCTTGTTTAAATAGGAGTTTCTTGTGGTATTTTTGGTAAATAGATTATAACTCCTTTTATGGTGAAACTTGCTGAGTGTTGTACTCATGTGTAAACAAAGCTAGGAAAAATCTGAAATCTGTTGTTTGACACTGTTTAATAAGGTTTCACATTTATGCCTTTCATGCTGTTGCTAGCTTATTATTTTTGTATCTCACAATGTGCATGTGCAAGTGCCCTGGAATTTTTACAGTGAACTGGTGGTAGTCTATTTAGCTTGCTGTAATTTTCTTAGGAATTTTGGAGCACATGTGATATATGCTCCTTAAATCATCTTAATAATTAAATAAATAGAAAAGGTGATGATAGAAATGAGTTTAACCCTTACCATGATGTTTTCTGGTGTTTCTTAGACATGTTCTATCTACTGGTGCATTTGGTTTGAACCAATGTTGCATTCTTAATATGTGTAAAATATTATTTTTGCTAATTATGTCTTTCCTAGAGCATATCCTGTATAGCTGATAGCAATTGTTTAGGAACAGCTTGAAGATGAAGTTTTCTGGAAAACTTGTCTATAACAAACTTGTAGCTAACTTAATTATCTACCTTGTGTCCAAATTTCATGACATTTGGCTGAGAAGTTTAAAAGTTATGAATATTACAAGTAGCTGCTGCGAAGTACTTGCTCTCTGGATTTTACAAGACAGCCAGCACACTTCGCCTGTTTCCACCTATTTTCGTTGGGAATCTTTCTGGGATGCCTAAAGATGATTTGTAGATAATTTGTCAATCTTTCCAGAAAGTGCCCACTTGCTTAGTTTGGCCAACTGATGCTTAAGTTACAGCTGAAACTTGTGACTAGTCAACCTGTCCATGAAACCAGTGACTAAGTAGGAGTAACTAAGGTTGATGGACTTGTCTAGTTAGCCTCTCTACCAGAGAAGAAGTATGCACTTGCTTGTTGTTCATGATTCTCTTAATATTAGAAGCTTATGCTCATGTTTGCACCATGTTTTATGTTCCTTTGGCTGGTCATCATAACATTATGCATCATATGTGCATTCCCTATATTCATCACCTTGTCATGCATACTTAGGTGTACCCAAGGGCGTGACGGTCTTGAAGTTCGCACCACCCGAGCCGGAGGAACAGCAAGGGGAGCCACCTCAAGGAGCTGAGGAGGAGGAGGATCTACCGGAGTGCCCTGACCACCGTCCCTCTACTTACGTTGAAGGCAAGCCCCGGAGCATTATAAGCCTCCTACTATTTTTGTTATCATGTCCAGCTATCAATTGACTATGGTTATGTATTGTTGCATGAAGTGTTAGGCGTTGATATGACACCCTTGCTGCATAAGACTACCTTGTCCACCTTATACCTTGCCTAAGTAGGTCTAGGATCGAAATGATGCTTAGCCCTGCTTAGCTCGGTAGAAGCCGAGTGATTTCCTGTCACCTGCGAGAGGTAGGTGGATGCTGATCACGGTTGGCTATATTTGCTATCGTGGAAATAACCATGTGCTAATAATGAACTTGAGATCGGACGGGATTACGATAGTGCAGCAACAAGGCATGGAGGTATTGGGTGTGAATCTATCTCCGTCTGTGTCGGTTAAGGACCGAATCGTTGTACGTCCTCGTGTCATGTTGAACGCATGCCTAACACTTAGTTGGCCGGATAAGTCGTTCCGACCGCGAAGCCTACTGTAACAGAACCGACCAAATTATAAGAGATTAAGCCTAACGGAGACTATTTGCATAGTCAACCCATCAGGCTTAAGCCCATATAATCCCGGTAGTCCGTGAAATCTCGAAGGATTTCAAACCACACATCGCACAACAGCCAAGATCGTAATAAGTTTAGCGGTCGCCATCCACAAATACATCCAGATTACAACATTCATAAAACACATCGGAGTTCTTAAAATTATTACAAACCAAGTTCTTCAAGTAGCGGAAGCTTCATAGTTCGAAAATACAACACACACATTTAGTCTGATACAGTGCCATAGTTCGGTCATTCCCACAAAAGCAAAAGAGAAGACGGAGTGACCATCGCCCTTGGTCTAGTCATCACCCATGGCTGGGTATAGACAGAGGATGCAATAACCATAGTACATTTGACCATCTGCAAAACAACATGGGAGTAGAACCCTGAGTACGAGAAGGTACTCAGCTAGA